>NW_024080758.1:458418-597223 GCF_003009895.1 Hyaena hyaena
CTTTGGGGATGAGCACTGAGTGTTATGTAGAAACTAATTTGACAATAAACTATTTGTAAAAAAAAAAAAAAAAGAAATGAGAAAAAAGAGAAAAGGAAAAAAATTAAAAGAAAAAGAAATTAAAAATAAAACAATTTAAATAATAAAATAAAGTAAAAAATAAAATAGAATAAAGATTTTGCTCTTGGGGTGTCTGGGTGGCTCAGTCATCAGTTAAGCATCCAACTTCGGCTCAGGTCATGATCTTACTATTTTTGAGTTCGAGCCCCATGTTGCACTCTGTGCTGACAGCTCTGAGCCTGGAGCCTGCTTCAGATTCTGTGTCTCCTTCTTTCTCTGCCCCTCCCCTGCACTCTCTCTCTCTCTCCCCCTCTCTCTCTCTCTCTAAAATATTAAAAAATTTTTAAAAAACTTTCTATATTGAAGAAAGAAAAAAACCGAAAAGCCCCATAACATAGACAAAAACAGAAGGAAAGAAAATGAAAAAACAAGTAAAAAGAACCCAAATGGGGGTAGATCCACTTTTCCCTAGAACTGAAACTTTGTAGTACACTATGATCCATAGACTAAGTGGATAGAAGGGGTTTTTGCTGGTCTTCTCGGGGAGAGCCCTGCTGCTGTTTCTCAGGCCAATTTGCCCTAGTGGGGATGTGCCTGGAGAGTACAGGTGGATAGGGCTTGTTATAACAGCTACATTCTCCATTTTATGGTACTGCTTAGCTCACTGGGGTTGATCGCTATAGGTGAGCTAGGGGTGAAAATGGCTTCACCCCACTGTCTAGTCTCTATAAGTGGGAATTTTGCACCTTCACAAATGTGTGATCAGCTGCCCCTATTTTGTCTCAGGCTTCTATTCTCTCCCAACCTTTACTCTGTCCATATCCAAGCTGCTCTCTTGCCAGGTGGCACCTCCCTCCAGAGTTTTATCTCAGATGGGGATGTGTTTCAAAACCCCACACTTCAGAGACCCATGTGGCTTAGACCATGCTGATCCTCTGGGGGAGGGTCTTGCTGTGCAATTGCTGGATATTAACTTTTTCCAAAAAACATTTGCAGCAGACCACACAGTAGCAGAGGCTCAGAGTTTATGGTAAATCCCAACACACAGCCATCCCCAGGGTTTGTTGCCCTCAGCTAGTGTCTTTGTTCCTGTATCAGTAAACATGGTAGCTCTCTGGGGCCTGCTGAGAATTTTGCCTGTGGAGAGGCCATATTGCATCTACCAAATGCACCCCAAGTAGGGGAACCCCCCTCCCTGTGTGGCACACAGATTTCTTAGACCACAATACCTGCTCCTAGGGGATTCACACTGCTTTCTCACCAGAGCATCACTAGGCACTGAGCTCTAAAACTTCAGATTCTGCATTTATTTAATGTTTTTTAATGTGTATTTATTTTTGAGAGGTAGACAAGAATGTATGCATAGGAGGAGCAGAGAGAGAGGGAGACATAGAATCCAAAGCAGGCTCTAGAATCTGAGCTGTCAGCACAGAGTCCACCTTGGGGTTCAAACCCTCAGACTGTGAGGTCTTGATCTGAGCTGAAGTCAGTTGCTTAACCAACTGAGCCACCCAGGCACCCCTGTGCTCCTCTGTTTATATAAAACTGTCAGTGTTGAAACTCTCTCCTTTTTCTCTGTCAGTGGTTTTGGGGAACAGATTTCTTGTCCCGTCCCCTGTGAATGTTTTTACTCTTTCTCTCTCTCTTTAGGTACTTTCAGGGGGAATGCTTTTCTTGCATGATTCCAACACACTGTACTGCCTCCCCCTTTCTCTCTCTGTCCTCTGTGAAAACGGCTCCCTAGCCTCCATGGTATGACAGCTTTTCTCTCCCCCAGTTCACCTCTGCACACCATATACCTGCCTAGATGTCTTGTTCAAATTATGCAGATTGCCATGCCAATCCTCAGATTAATTTCCTAGGTGTTCAAAATGGTTTGATGTTGATGTAGCAGTTTTTCTGGGATGACACAAGGTCCCCATACTACTCTGCCATCTTACCTCTTTGTATTCAGAGTTTTAACGTAAAATGAAACTTTTTAGACTATCTGAAGTATAAACACATCAAGAGATATTATCTTTTTTTTCTGAATGCTTTTTACTGAGTCTATTACCATATTGATAGTAGATCTTGCCAAAGCTATTGGCAGATTTGAGTATAGATTTCAGTATTCTTAATACCTTCTTTTGAAAAATAATTAAAAGATAGTAATGATTAGTATTTATTAATGACTACTGGTTATGATGTAGCAGGCACTATATCAAGCACTTTATTTACATTACATTTATTTAGGCTTATAATAGGCAAAGAAGGCAGGTGTTACGTCTAGTTTTGGATAAGTAAGGTACATAGCAGTTAAGTAAATAAAGCAACTCTATTAATGTCACATAGCTAAAGATGGCAAAGTGAGGATTCAAACATGGGACTGTCTGACTCCCTAGATCCATCTACCTAGTCTAGTGTTATACTGTATAACTTTCTGCCTAAGTTAGGCAGGAGTTCTGCTTGTCAATATTGAACCAAACCGTCTTTGTTTGCCATGGCATAGAAGATTCTCCCCAGAAGAGAAGAGTGTCCTCTTTATTGTTCCCTAATTTTAGCCTTGGACTTGGATGGTAGCCTACATGACTTTTGGCTTTGAGCCTATTTTATGACCTAGTAGTTGAAGAAACAAGCAGTTTATTTTTAAAAAAATAAAACTGTTCAAGGGATATTTCATTTCTCTATTTTTCGTCGTTTTCTGCTATGAAATTTCTTTCATGGAGAGCTTTTCTTAAGAGTTCAAAAAATTATAATAATATTAAAATATGCTATTTGTTAGAAATTTTGGCATAGGTACTCACTCAGAGATCTAGGAGGTTTTTTTTTAAGCAGAACATTTCTGAGCCATTTCTTTTCCTGTCTTCTTTCATTCTCCCCACTACCATCCCTCCCCTCAATTAAGAAATCAAAGGTTTTCAGGGCACCTGGGTAGCTCAGTCGGTTAGACTCAGGTCACGATCTCACAGTTCATGGGTTCGAGCCCCGCATCGGGCTCTGTGCTGACAGCTCAGAGCCTGGAGCCTGCTTCTGATTCTGTGTCCCCCTCTCTCTCTGACCCTTCCCTGCTCATGCTACCTCTGTCTCTCTCTCTCAGAAAGAAATAAAACATTAAAAAAAAAAGAAATCAAAGGTTTTCAATGATCTTCAGGGGTGGAAATGTAACCAGATTTTTAAAACTTTGGTCAAATGCCATTCAGTTTCTAAATGTTATCTGTGAAAGGACAAAGTATCAATTAGGCTAGCACTTCTTTCCAAAGAATGACAGTATTTTATATAAGCCAGCAATCTGTGGTCTATGTGCTTCCTCCAGTTTCTCCACAGGAAATTAGTTCTTTAAGGCAGCTTTGAATGCACTTGGATATCAAAAGATTTGTCCTTACCTACCAAATCAAGTTCAAACTTGTACTATACTTTCCAGACCCCTTTTTGCCTCTGCAGCTTGACGTTTTGACATCCCTTATTTTGTGCTTCAATCTCAGTCATCACAGATAGCCTGAATCTCTTGGAGGCGCCATACTTATTCACACTTCTGTGACTTCCCCCATGATGTTTTCTTCCTGGCATGCTCTTCCTATCTCTCTAACTCTCTCATCCAAGATATCGCGCCAGTGTCAACACTTCTCCAGAAAACCTTCCTTGAATCTCTGGTTGTTCTTAGTGTCTCTCCTCTGTTTTGGCATAGTCCCCCATGCACACCTGTGGCCTGGCACACACCGTATTAAACCAAAATGATCGGCGTAGGGCTTGTCTTGAGGATAAGATTGGTTTTGCTCATTTTTACCCTCCAAGCTCTTAGCACACTGCCTGGACATAGGAGGTATCATCCACAGATGTTTTCATTAAGCTGAACTTCCAGAAGAATGTGGACTAGGCTCTCAGAATACTACCTCTTTCTAGCATGGTGTGACACTGCAGTATAGTTCTGAGCTTGGGACCTGTCCCCTCTTGTGAGTGCTCCTTTGGCCCTTAGCAACAGTTCCACAGTCATTTGTCAAGTTAACTTTGTATTTCAGTCCTGGGGGTACATCTACATTACCCAGCTCTTTGGGCTGCATATTTCATTGAATGTTGACAGGGAACCAGAGGTGGCTAACACAGTGGCAGCACCAAATTCAGCTCATAGGCAAGTTTTGTTTGTTTGACGAACTATGAACCAGTATTGAACAATGTTTCAGTGGAAAAGCCAGATACCTGTTTTACTCTCTTACAAAGATCATTTTTGTAATGTGACTTCGCATTCACACGTGACAGCAGTTGCCTGGAACTGAGTAGTGGCTGCATGTTTTGGATGGTTTATCATGGTCCCTACCACTCCTTGGTGAGTCCCTGGCATTCAGGTGCTGCATGTCAGTTCTGTTTCTCTCCATGCACGATTTTTCTTATTGGAGAAAAATATTTTTCTGGAAGGGCAGGAGAGCATCGTCGTTCAGGGTGGGGACTCGGGAACTAGATTGCTGGGGGTCAGATCCTAGCTCTGCCACTTACCAGCCACTTCCTACCCTTGTGACTCTTACACGTTAGTCAGCGTCACTCAGTTTCTTTTTCTAGAATATGGAGGTAACAATGAAACTTCTCTCCCAGGGTGGTTGTAGTGATTAAGTGAGTTGATAATATGTGAAGCACATAAACCAATCTGACACATGGTAAACACTGTATGTATTAGTATTATTATTAGTCACGGCTTTAGGAAATGTGGAAAGTGAAACTAAGAGAGGGCTCTGTGTATCAAGAATATATGCCTTCAGGGGTGCCTGGGTGGCTCAGTCGGTTAAGCGTCTGACTTTGGCTCAGGTCATGGTCTCATGGTTCGTGAATTTGAGCCCCACATCTGGCTCTCTGCTGTCAGTACAGAGCCTGCCTCGGATCCTCTGTCCCTGTTCCTTTCCGCCCCTCCCCAACTCTCTCTAAAAAATAAATAAACATAAAAAAATGAAAATACATCTTCAGAGAAGCAAGAGAGAATTCATTTGTTGAAGCACTGGCATCCAGCCCTCCTTGCTCACTTACGTTATTGCCTGTGCCTGTGGGAATTTGACCTTGGACCACCTGTGGACTATGACCCTCAAGGGCTGACACTCTAAATTCAGTCTTGATTTGCATTGAGAAGCATATGCTTTTTAATCCCTTTCATCACAGATGAGAATCAGTATTCCATTTGTAAAGCATGCGTGTTGATTTAAAGTTCAATGCCAATTATAATTACTGGTACATTTTATTTTAGGGAAACATGCAGAACTCTTGGATCACAGCAGGTGAAGATTCTGGGGTGGATAAAGCTGCCGAGAGAGGATTCTTCCATGGCGATGCGGATGTCAAAGGCGCATCTGCTGGGGCAGCAAAATGGAAACTAGAACTGGTGAGAATTTGGGTGCTTTTCTCTTTTGTACTATATTGTGGTAAGTATGTCCAGAATAAAATTTAGCATTTTAACCATTTTAAAATTTACCATTTGAACAATTTTAAGTGTATAACTCATTTGCATTAAATACATTCACAGTGTTGTCAACTGTGAACACTTAAAGTTTTCTGTACAACCAGAATTTTTATCATCCCAGACAAAAACCCACTCTTGGGGCACCTGGGTGGCTCAGTCAGTTAAGCACCCAACTCTTGGTTTCCGCTCAGGTCATGATCTCGTGGTTTCGTGAATTGGAACCCCAAGTTGGGCTCTGAGCTGGTAGTGAGGAGCCTGCTTGGGATCCTCTCTCTCTTTCTCTGTCTCTCTCTCTCTCTCTGCCCCTCCATGATTCGTGCTTTCTCTGTCTCTCTCAAAATAAATAAATAATAAAAATAAAAAACTCCATACCCATTAAATAGAATTTCCATTCTCCTCTCTCCTAACCCTGTCTACTTTCCGTCTCTATGAATTTTTCTAGTACCTGGGCTATAAGGAATCAAACGATATTGGCTCTTCTGTGTCGGGCATGTTTCATCGAGCATAACATTTTCAGGGTTCATCTGAGGTATAGCACATAAGCAGAATTTCATTCTTTTTTCAGGGTGAGTCATATTCCATTTGTGTATATACCACACTTTATCCATTCATTTGCTGATGAAATTTTAGTTTGTTGCCAACCTTTCGGCTCTTGTGAACAAGGCTAGCATGAGCATCAGTGCACAAGTATCCGTTTTCACCCCTACTTTCGTTTCCCCCGGATATATAACCAGAAACGGGATTTTGGATCCTGTGGTAAGTCTTCATTCTTTTTCCTTTCTGCTCCTCAAGCTCGTCATTTCATGTGTCCTCTCTTCAGGTTTGAGGGTTCTTTGTTCTGCCGCTCAGATGTGCTCTTCTATACCTTTGGTGAATTTTTTATTTCAGTTATTGTACTTTCTGGCTCCAGGATTTTTGTTTAGTTCCTTTTATCATTTGTTTTCTTAATTTTTTAAAGGTTTTATTTTAATTCCAGTTAGCACAGAGTGTTATATTAGTTTCAGGCGTACAGTGTTTTCTTTATTTCTTGTGGTTCTTTGGACATTGACCAGTTTCCTTTTAGCTCTTTGAGCATTTTTAAGACAGTTGTTTTAAATTATTTTTCTAGGAGGCCTGGTGTCTGCAGATTTTTTAAGGTAATTTCTGTAGATTTATCCTATCCCTCTATGTGGGTCATATTTTCCTGTTCCTTTGTATGCTTTTGATTTTGTGTGTGTGTGTGTGTGTGTGTGTGTGGCTGAAAATTGGACATTGAAATGAACTATTATGATGTGGTAACTCTGGAAATCCCATCCCCCATTTCCCCATGGTTTTCTGCTTCTTTTATTGTTGAAGGTTGTGTTTTCCTATTGTTTTGAGACTTTTCCAATTTATTTTTGTAGACTATTCCTTGTTGTGTGTGATCACTGAAGTCTGTTTCGTTAGCTCACATTCTGCTAGTGTTGGACAGATTTCTCCGAATGCCAGGAGCTAAAACAAGTAAAACAAACCACCACCACCAACACACACGCACAGAAAACCCAAAACGAAGAGCCACCTCTGCCTGTCTTTGTGGATTGGCTCCGTGCTGGGGTGTTCCTTCAGTGTATAGCTGGGCTTGCTCTCGGCGCAGAGATCAGCTGGAGTGAAAGCTCAAGGTCTTCCCGAGCCCGAGCATATGTCTTCCTGGGGAAGGCTTTCTAAATGTGCCCTTGGCTTTCTAAATCCCCTCACATACACGCTGATTTTGAATGTCCTCACTTCCCAGAGCCTCAAATAATTTTATTTTCAGATCAAATCATGCTTTCAGATCATTTGATGTGTGTAACGGGCCTTTTTTTTTTCCTATTTGAAATCTTATTTGCATTAAGTATGATGTGGCAGAATTGATCAACAATGATGAAGATGTAAAAATGACACTGTAGGTGCACCTGGGTGGCTCGGTTGGTTAAACGTCTGACTTCAACTCAGGTCATGATCTCTTGGTTCATGAGTTTAAGCCCCGCGTCAGGCTCTGTGCTGACAGCTCAGAGCCTGGAGCTGCTTTGGATTCTGTGTCTCCCCCTCTCTCTGCCCCTCCCCTGCTCATGCTCTGTCTTTCTCTGTCTCTCAAAAATAATAAATAAGCATTTGAAAATTTTTTTTAAATGACACTATAAATGGAAGGTTCTAGAGGGAGGTAGGATGGAATATAGTTCAGTTCTCATTATCGTCTGTAGGTTTTATTGATCGAGTATCTGAAGGCTCTTTCGGGCACTAACCTCCCTCTCCTTTCTCAGCTCCTAACCCAAGCTTTATACCACTATTTGGAAAGAGTTATTTTTTTAAAAAAATGAAAGATTAAATTGCATTTTCTTCCCAGCTGAATAATCTGTAATAACTACTTAATACCCGCAGAAGAAAGACCACTCTCCCCAGCTGTCCACACTTTGGTTCAAGTTACCTTTCTTGACTCATTTCTGTCAGTCCCCCAGACATCACTGTAGGCACACAGACCCCTCACTACTTACCCACTTACTACCCACTTCCATTTCTGTTTGCATTACTGGCTGTGGTTTACGCAGACATCCTGACCTAAACTTTCCTCCTTAACTTCTGCCGACCGAAATCCTTCAGCCTGCAAGGCTTCGTTCAAATGCCCCTTCCCATTCTGTCTTCCTTGATTGCACACTTCCACTCCTTTTCCCACAGGAGCATTACTCTCTTGAGGCAGCTGGGTGGCTCAGTCGGTTGTGCATCTGACTTTTGATTTCAGCTCAGGTCCTCATCTCCTGGTTTGTGGGATCGAGCCCAATGTTGGGCTCTGCGCTGACAGTGCGGAGCCTGCTTGGGATTCTCTGTCTCCCTCTCTTTCCGCCTCTCCCCTGCTCATGCACACAAGCACTTGCACTCTCTCTCTCTCAAAATAAATAAACTTTAAAAAAAAAAGAATTTCTCTCTTACGTCTCCTCTTAGTGTTGTGTTTATAATGATTCTAGATTCATTTTTCTCCAGTTTGTGGCAAACTTCAGTCCCTACATCTGTGTGCCCTCTGTCCCTGGTCCTCCTCACTGTTTTTGAAGGGTTTTACTCTTGTACTGATCTCCTCTCACTCTTGTATCTTTACTCCCTCTTTCCTGGGTTATTCTCAACAGAGTATGTGCTTTACTAGCTCCCATCTTAAATCAAGCATGTATAAAATATATTCTCTCAACCGTATGCTTTTTCCAAACTTTCACCCAACTATTGCACTTCTTCATACCGAAGCCTTCCCAAACAGTTGTCCACATTCATGTCTCCATTTCTCCCTCCCATTCTCTCTTTAACATACTTCAGTTGAGCTGATACCTCATGTTGACCTAAACTTGTTTTTTTCAAGGTCACTAATGACCTCCACAGATCAGTCCACGTCTTCCTGAGCCTTGCAGCAGCATTCTATAATACGTATAAGCTCATGCCATATTCCTTTACATGTCTAATGACCCCATTTAACATAGATTCAGGAAAATGCACAAAACAGGGGCTCCTGGGTGGCTCAGCTGGTTAAGCATCTGACTTGATTTTGGCTCAGGCCACAGTCGCACAGTTTGTAGGACTGAGCCCTGCATCAGGCTCTGTGCTCACAGCAGGATTCTCTGTCTCCCTCTCTCTGTCTCTGCTCCCCCCCTGCTTGTGCTTTCTCACTTTCTTTCAAAATAAATAAATAAAAATTTCAAAAAAGTGCACAAAACAAAAATGTGCAGCTTAATAGTTTATGACCTAATGAACACCCGGATGTGATTGTCACCTGTAAGAGGTGTCCAGAAGCCCTCTCAGTGCCCAGAAGCCTGTCCCAGAAGCCCTCTCTGTGCCCCTCCTAATCACTGCCCCCTCATTCCCTTAGAACTAATCACTATCTTGACCTTTATGAAAATTGCCTAAGCAAGATCTCTGGACACCTTAGTTGATGTCTGCCTGCATTTTTAAACATTGTAAACACTGGGTCACACAGTGTGTATTTGTCTATGTCTGGATTTTGTTTAACATTATATTTGTTAGATTCATACATATTGTTGCATGTGGCAGATGTTTGTTCACTTTCAGGGGTGGGTCTACTGTGTAAATATACTACAATTCATTTATCCTTTCCTCAATTGATGGATTTTTGTGTTATTTCCAGTTTGGGGCTATTGTAAATGTTGCTGCTATGAACTTTCTATCTATCTATGTATCTATGTATCTATCTATATATCTATGTATCTATCTATCTATTTTAGAAAGAGAGAGAGTATGAGAGAGAGAGTATGAGCAGGGGAGGGCAGAAGGGAAGAGACAGAATCTTATTTCTTTATTAAAAATTTTTTTAATATAATTTATTGTCTAGTTGGTGTCCATACAACAGCCAGTGCTCATCCCAACAAGTGCCCTCCTCCATGCCCATCACCCACTTTCCCCTCTCCTACCCCCCATCAGTCCTCAGTTTGTTCTCTATATTTAAGAGTCTCTTATGGTTTGTCTCCCTCCCTCTCTGTAACTTATTTTTCCTCTTCCCCTCCCCCATAGTCTTCTGTTAAGTTTCTCAAGATCCATGTATCAGTGAAAACATATGACATCTGTCTTTCTCTGACTGATTTATTTCACTTAACATAATACTCTCCAGTTCTATCCACACTGCTGCAAATGGCCAGATTTCATTCTTTCTCATTGCCAAGTAGTATTCCCTTGTATATATAAACCATATCTGCAGAAATAAACAATATAGAATCCAAAAAAAATAAAAAACCCTAGTAGAACAGATCAATGAAACCAAGAGTTGGTTTTTTGAAAAAAATAAACAAAATTGATAAACCTCTAGCCAGGCTTCTCAAAAAGAAAAGAGAGAAGACCCAAATAGATAAAATAATGAATGAAAATGGATTTATTGCAACCAATTCCTCAGAAATAGAAGCATTTGTTAGGGAATACTATGAAAAATTATGTGCCAACAAACTGGACAACCTGTAAAAATGGACAAATTCTTAAAAAAATTTTATTAGAGAGAGACCATTGCTCCGTGCCCCCCCAGCATGTTGTATTGTCAGGTTTTCTGGTGGGCTTGTGGTGCTATGTCATTGTGGTTTTCATTCGCAGTTCTCCGATTCTTCATGAGACTGAATACTTATTGGTGTGCTCCTCCGTGAGGTACATGTTCAATACCTGCACATTATTTTGACTTATCTGACATTGGCTTTTTTTTTGAACTTCTTTGTGTGTTCTAGACATAAGCCCTTTGTTGGCTGTATCTGTTGTAAATATATTTTCCCGCTCCGTGGCTTGCCTTATAATTGTCTTGATAGTTCTATTCATTTCTTTCTCTTGTTTTCTCTCTTTTTTTTCTTTCCTTCCTTCATGACTAAAATTTCTTAATTTTAATGTCATCCTGTTTATCAGTTTTTTTTTCCACTTTATTGTTTAGTGCTTTTGGTGTCCTATTTAAAAGATGAGATCTTGCCATTTGCAACTATGTGGATGGAACTAGGGGATTATGCTAAGTGAAATTAGTCAGAGAAAAACAAATATCATATGACTCTACTCATATGAGGAATTTAAGATACAAAGCAGATGAACATAAGGGAAGGAAGCAAAAATAATATAAAAAAGGAGGGGGACAAAACATAAGAGACTCTTTATATGAATATAGAGAACAAACAGAGGGTTGCTCGAGAGGTTGTGAGAGGGGAGATGGGCTAAATGGGTGAGGGGCAATAAGGAATCTACTCCTGAAACCATTATTCCACTATATGCTAATTAACTTGGATGTAAATTAAAAAATTAAAAAAACAAAGTGAGTTTCTTATAGACAAAAAAAATGTATCCCTGCCCCAGATCATGAAGAGATTCTCTTAGATTTTCTTCCGGAAACTTTATAGTCTTGTTTTTAACATTTCAATCTATAATCTACCTGGAATTTATTTTTATATTTGATGTGATGTGTAAGGGTCAGCTTTTATTCTTTTCTCATATGGTTGTTTACACATATATGAATATAACATACATATATAAATACATACACACATATTAAACACTTGTTGAAAAGATGGTCCTTTGTCTGACTCTTTGTCACAAATCAGGGGTACATAAATGTCTGGGGCTCTGTCTTCTATTTCCTTGTTGTTTGTGCTACGACCATCCTCTCTTGATTGCTGTAGCTTTCTACCTGGTAGACTACTTACATCTTCCAACATTGTACTTTGTCCCCAAAAGTGTCTTATCTCTGGCCTTTTGTATTTCCAAATACATTTTAGAATTAATTTTTCAAGTTCCAAAAACCATATATGAGGTTTTGATTGAGACTGTCTATTTTTTACATTTTTTAAAATGTTTATTTATCTTTGAGAGAGAGACAGAGCATGAGCAGGGGAGGGGCAGAGAGAGAGGGAGACACAGAATCTGAAGCAGCTCCAGGCTCTGAGCTGTCAGCACAGAGCCTGACATGGAGCTTGAACTCATGAATGGCAAGATCATGACCTGAGCCAAAGTTGGACACTTAACTGACTGAGCCATCCAGACGCCCCTTGTCTGAGATTGCCTTTAAGCTAAAAGTCATTTAGGAGAAAAGATATCTTTATGATACTGTATTATCTAATCTATTAAACTTATGTATTACTCTATTTATATAAGACATCTTTAATTTTTGTCAATAACCTTTTACAGTTTTTTTCTTTTTTAAACTTTTTAATTTTATTTATTTTGAGAGAGAGAGAGACAACACACTGGGGGGCGAGGATGGGGGGCGGGAATCCCAAGCAGACTCCTCACTGTCACTACAGAGCTCGAAGGGGGGCTTGAACTCACAAAACCATGAGATCATGACCTGGACCTAAACCAAGAGTTGGACACTTAACTGAATGAGCCCCCCAGGTGCCCCCTCCAAGATTATTTTTAATGTTTTTTTCCTCCCCTGTTATCTGTTCAATTATAAAATTCTGTCAATTTGGTTTTATATAACTCCATACTAAATTCTTTTCTCTTCTTACTGTTTGATTACTCTTGTTTATGTGTGCATCTCTTCCGTATGTATTTGTGGCGCACTTCTCCATTGGTCTTCCCTTTTCCACGCTTCAGAGGGACTTAAGAATCAAATATGATAAAGTTTTCAGTGTCCAGCCAATGCTTCTACTACATGGAGACTACATGAGTTGTCTGGGGAAAGGCCTTGTGTATTTATTCTCATGGCCCATTCTTACCTGTTCCAACCCATCTCTATCTCTTCTTCCACCCACATTTTATTTGTACGGATACAGATCTGCTTACTGGCCAAATACTCAGCATGTTTTCTCTCTTGCCTTTTGCTCTGTTGGATATTAATCCTTTAAGTTTTAGCACTTCTACTCCTCTTAAGCTGAATTACAAGTTCCTGCCTTTGTGATTTCATTTTACCTTCTAACTGACTCACTGGGGTGAATTACATATAAGTGAAATTGTCCATGTGTATGCAGGGTTTTTTTTTTTTTGTTTTTTTGGATTATATATTTGAGAGAGAGAGAGAGAGAATGCACAAGTGGGAGAAAGGCAGAGGGAGAGAGAGAGAGGAGAGGAGAGAATGAGAATCTTAAGCAGGCTCTGTGCTCAGCGCAGTGCCCGACATGGGGCTCGATCTCATGACCCTGGGATCATGACCTGAGCTGAAACCAAGAGTCAGACACTCAACAGACTGAGCCACCCAGGTGCCCCTGTCCATTTGTTTTTCTCTTCTGTCCTAGATGATAAGCTTCCTGAGGTTAAAGGCATCTTCATCTTAGATACCCAAAATATGTTGGTAAAACGAAAGAATGTGGGACACCAGCAGACCCTTGTAGCTAGTATATCAGTTTGGCCTGCCATTTATTGTGATTCATAACTTTCCTTTTATCGTTTATGCAGTGCACATTTATTATATGTCTATGTGCAGCAGTCACAGAGGGGGATTCTAGTAAGATCTGATCCTTGCCCTCACAGACCGTAGAGGTTATAATTATTTTTTCCCAGAGTCGCACTTTTATTTATTTGTTTGTTTGCTTGTTTGTTTATTTTCACATCACACTTTTAAAAGTAAGACCTGATGAATGCAATTTTGAAAAAATTGGGGGGAGGGGGCAGCACTAATAACCATTTCATGACTCAATATTTTTTGCAGGTATACACTCAATAAAAGTATAAAATTTCGGGTGGACTAGGGAAAGTGTACTTGAGAGAACACATTAATTTTCCTCTTGGGTAAAAGGAAAAAAATTGAGTTTAATATGAATAATTGAACCTTGTTTATAAAGCATGGGACATGGAGAAAATGTACACTTTTTGCTTTCTTTTCTAAAGGAGAGACTGAAACTTACTTATGAAGAAAAGAGCGAAGTCCTAGAATCTCAATTGAGGATTTTGAGGTAAAGTATCATTGTCCATTTAAAAAATCATAGCAAAAGCATAATCTTTCAAATATATTTGGATGTTTGCTGACCTTCCCTTCTTACTCAATATAAGAGTTACTTGATGACATTTTATGTATAATAGAAGAAATATCCTTAGGTTATTAAAGGATAAGGGGGCGTAAAATTGTGAAGTCCTTTTCCAAATCACATTTCCCAAGAACTGTGAGCTAAATTACAAATTTTATGCCTTCCTCAGTTATGAAATATTTGTGTTTATAGAAATAAGAGTCACTAGCTGCTCTGATAGAAACCATGCTTTTAAAATAAAATACTGAAAATGGGGTGCCTGGGTGGCTCAGTCAGTTAAGTGTCCGACTTCGGCTCAGGTCATGATCTCATGGTTAGTTGGTTTGAGCCCCGCGTCGGGCTCTGTGCTGACAGCTCAGAGCCTGGAGCTGCTTCAGATTCTGTGTCTCCCTCTCTCCCTGACCCTCCCCTGTTCATGCTCTCTCTTTCTCTCTCATAAATAAATAAAACATTAAAAAAAATTTTTTTAAATACTGAAAATAAAGCATTTTAGTTTTCAACTTCCACGGAGGTATTGTTTTTCTCTATAGGCATTTGTGTCTAATTTTTAAAATTGTGACCATAATAGTTTGAACATTTTTCTATACGTGATGAATATGAGAATATATCCACCCCCTTCTCCGTGGGGGTGTGTTCCAAGGCTCGCAGTGGATGCCTGAAACTGGATGGTACAGAATGCCGTATATATTGTTTTTTCCTGTACGTCTCCGTATATATTGTTTTTTCCTGTACGTACGTCCCTGTGATAAAGTTAGTAAGAGATTAGGCACAGTAAGAGATTAACAGCAATAACTTACAATAAAATAGAACAGCTATAACAATACACTGTAATAGCAGTTACATGAATGTAGTCTCAAAATATCTTATTGACCTTCTTGTGATGATGTGAGATCTAAAATGCCTGTGTTGAGGTGGAGGGTGGTGAAGGATGTAGGTGAAGCAGCCTAGGCTTCACCTACCAATGACCTTCTGATGCTCTGTCAGGAGGGTCATCTCCTCCCGGACCTCAGCTGATGGTGAGTAACTGAACTCATGGAAAGTAAAACTGTGGATAAGAGAGAGACTTCTTTTTTTAATTTTTTAAATGTTTTATTTATTTTTGAGAGAGAGAGAGACAGAGTACAAGTGGGGAGGGGCAGAGGGAGAGGGAGACACAGATTTGGAAGCAGGCTCCATGATCTGAGGTGTCAGCACAGAGCCTGACCTGGAGCTTGAACCCATGAACTACGAGATCATGACCTGAGCTGAAGTGGGTGCCTAACCCACTGAGCCACCTAGGCACCCCTCTATAGATACTTTTTTCATGAAAAAAACCAATATTTTTTAAATGGCTTATTTTTTTGCATTCTTGCTTTTTATCTTGCTTTATTATATTTTGATGTCTACTGTGTTTTGAATCTTCAGTTAAAAAATTTTTTTAAACGTTCATTTATTTATTTTGAGAGGGAGAGAACTTGAGCAGGGGAGGGGCAGAGAGAGGGAGAGGACAGAGGATTTGTGCTGACAGCAGAGAGCCCTATGTGGGGCTTGAACTCACGAACTGCAAGATCATGATGTGAGCCGAAGTTGAACACCTAACTGACTGAGCCACCCAGGCACCCTGAGTCTTCAGTTTTTAAGTTAATATATTTCTAGGTCACTATACTATGGAAATGTGACTTCTGTTGTCTCATTCAGAAGTCAAATATGCTATCTTTAATTATATTAGAATACCACTTTGTAATGACTTTATTCCCTGCATCCTTCTGGGGTTTTTCTCCTTTAGCATAACTTAAGAGTATTTAAAGAGGCATTTTCTTTCAGAAAGAGTTAAAACCACCGCTCTTAGAAACTCTGGCTGTTTTGGTACTTCTTTCTTTTCTCTTTTCTTTCTTTCTCTCTCTCTCTCTTTTTTTTTTTTTTTTTTTTTTGCCATTTCAAGTAATCAGATCTACCTGAGTGTTTTGAATTTGAAACTGACAGAAATATTAATGCAGACCTTTTGACTTTGTAATGTGCTTCCAACGTTATTTTTATAAAGCCTTTTGAAAGTCAGACTTTTTCTTTTTTTTCCTTAAAGAGTTTATTGTCAAGTTGGTTTCCATACAACACCCAGTGCTCATCCCCACAAGTGTCCTCCTCCATGCCCATCCCCCCTCCCCCCCACATCCATCAGTCCTCAGTTTTTGTCAGCATTCAAGAGTCTCTCATGGTTTGCCTCTCTCCCTTTCCCCCACCATTTCCCCCCTTCTTCTCCCCCACGGCCCTCCGTTAAGTTCCTCCTAATCCTCCTATATGTGCAAACATATGGTATCTGTCCTTCTCTGCCTGGAAAGTTGGACTTTTTCTATACGGTACTTAAAAAGAAAACCTAGTATGTATGTTGGAGAGAGTATCTTGGGCATGGGGCAAAATCAGCTGCCCCCCCCCCCCACCTTAGACTCCTTACATTAGCTTTTTAACCCTTAGATTGCCTCGGGATCTTTTCCACCTCCTCCAGGCTGCCAGAAAGCTCCCCACATCCCAGAGACGAGGTAGTGTGTGACAGCCAGGTGTCTTGATTCTTGGCTTCTCCTCTGTGGCAGCCAGTTAGGGTAGCTACAGCTCCCTGAATTTAATAGAAACTGACAACAGAGAGTTGAGTCAGACGGAGATCAAATGCCTGCTTTCAGTAGTCCAAGTACTTAAGGGCCTTTTTCTCCTTTGTAAGCTAAGAAGTGGGCTTTTTTGTTTTTAGTTTAGTTTAGTTTTTTATACAGTGGGAGAGTCAGTTATCCAAGCTGATTTTGCCAAAGCTTTATGAGAAGGGTTGGGGGTAGAAATACAACCCATACATTTCATCCTTATAAAGTCAGTTGGAGAAAAACCTCTTCCAGAAGCCCACTTTCTTTTGAAATAGCTCTTGATAGAACTTTGTGGTTAGATAATTTTTTTAGGTTCTTTTTTTTTCCTTCTAAAGAAGAACAGGCAATAATAAATTACTCATGGGTAAAATCTGTGAGCTTTATGGAATCTATTGAGGTACTCGACAAATTTCAAGCGTTAACGCTTGGAATAGGGTATTTCCCTCAATACAGGGATATTGTATTATGTTGCCTTGCCTCTTTATTAAGAGAAACTATTTAAAGTTTTTATTTGCAGCTTTACTTTTGATTTGTGGGTAATATAATGTCAAGGAGATGGGATCCTTTCAAAAGAGAGTCGACATCAAGAGGTAGACTAATCTGTGGTCTAAAATCTTACAAGAACTTACGTTAATTATTTAATATATTCAAATCTCATTTTATCCAAAGTGTCAATTACATAATCACATCTGTATTCAGGGTTGTGGTAAGAATTAATGTATACAGAGCGCCTCATAAGGTAAACACTCATCAATGATAGTAGGAGTTATCACGGTGAAAGTAATGTATCTGGTCATTTTGCTAGAACTTTCTTTCCCTTCTTTTCAGGAAAGACTTAGCTGAATATCAGAAAAACTGTGAAGATCTTAAAGAGCGACTGAAGCATAAAGAGTCTCTTCTTGCTGCGAATACTTCTAACCGGGTTGGTGGCCTGTGTTTGAAATGTGCTCAGCACGAAGCTGTTCTTGCCCAAACCCATAATAACGTTCACATGCAGACCATTGAAAGACTGACTAAGTAAGTGTGCTTCTCTGCGTGCAGGCTTTGGTAACGTGGAAAATTGCATCTTTAAAGGAGCGCTGTGTTTTTTATCGCGGTGCTGGCTCATGAGTGACACTGAGCTTCAAGTAAAATGGACTTGAAAAGGTTCCTCCACCGTAGCTTTCTTGAAGACAGCACAGCTGGGTTCTTGCTGAGGGTGTGCGAGCAGTCATTTAGGCCAAGTGATTTATCTCTCTAGGCTTCAGTCTCATCTTGAAGTGAGGGAATGGACATAGAGAGTCTTTACAATTCCCCGCATGTCTAGGAGTCTATAACTGCAAATCCAACACTGTTCTTAACAAAACTGAGTTTGTGAGGCTCTCATGTTCTGATGTTGCCAAGTCCTGGATTTCGTGCCGCAGCGTAGGTAGGATGAGTTCTTATCACGCCTTCGTTGCGCGTCTGCTGTGAGGAATATTACCAGTGCATTGGAAGAGGGACTCACTATATCCGAGTATCAATATTTGAAGATCAGCTGCGGGCGGACAAGTTACGAATGACCTTTCCTGTAGTCCGTCTAGGCTGAAATACGACAGTTCTCAGTGCGTACCCTTTTGTCCTATTTTCATATTCCAGGGAACTGTTTTCCTCTGCAGGGTTCTCCCATGCGGTTGAGAATTGCTATTTACGAGACTGTCCAATGGTGATTTGCAGTGTGTGTTCGCCCCTACTATTCCCTGTGCTTCAAGGTCACCCCTGTCTCTTTACTTGGGCTCATTTAAGTAGCTCAAACAGCACCTCCTCCAAGAAGTATTCTCTGGCCCACCTCATTCCACCTTGTCTTCAGTTGATTTAGGCTCCTCTCTTCCATGATTTTATGAGCTGTTGGAGGCGGCACGGGTGATCTGTTTATGTCTGTAGGCCTGGCTTCTAGCAGAGGACCTGGCCTGTGGTAGATCCTCTGTGAGTGTTTCCTGCTCGTAGGACAAGGCATTTTGGCCTTTGCTGCTTAACAGTCAGAGATCCTACTGTCAGACCTGGTGTGGAGAATGGAAAGACCTGTTCATTACAGTCAGGCCAGTATTACTCTGTGGTTTGACCTCTGGACAAATGACTTCTCCGTGTCTGGACTTGTGTTGTTTGGGGGTTTTAGGGGGTGCTTAGCCTTGGGGCTAGAGCACTAGCTTTTGAGTGAGACTGGCTGCCGAGATTAATTCTCTGTTCTACCACCAACTACCTGTGTAACCTCACGAAAGTTACTTAACCTCTCGTGCCTCAATTTCCCCATTTTTAAAATGGAGATAAAAGTACCTGGTAGGGGTATTTTGAGGTTTCATTAAAAGAATACCATACAGTGCTTAAAATGGTCCCACCAGTGATGTGAAAAATTCAAAAAAACCACAGAGATACAAAGAAAACACCTCAGTTTTTTTATTATTTGTCAGTCCAAATTACAAATGCTCCGTAAATATTAAAACTCCTCTGTACCCCTCCTATTCCAAAAGCAATCAAAATGCCATGGTTTCCACACATGATTCATCTGTTGGTTTTTATATAAAAACTGAATTTTCCAGTATGGACTGACTGGCAGTTTTTATGATCTCAGCTGATGGTTCTGAGATATTTGTTAAATATCATATTATTAAATATATTCTTAAATTATTCTTATAGATTTCATGTAACTATGAAATTTATTAAATATATATTAAATGTATTTTCAGATCCAACTACCATGTGGTACACATTTATATATGCTAAGGATTCTGCCAGGCAGTTTAAAAACATACCTTTTTTAATCTTGGTAAAGCATTCATGAGGTAAATATTATTACTGCCATTTTGTGGCTAGAGAAACTGAAACTCAGAGAAATTAAAATTTTGCCTGTTTACTTTTGAAAAAAACAATAGAGCCTTATCTCACAAAAACAAATTCAAGGTGGCTTAAAGACCCAGATCTAATTCAGGGTATAAAAATATTAAAAGCAATTATAGAAAATTATTTTCATGGTGTTCGGCTAAAGTCCCGTGCATGGTATGGAAAATGAATGGCATAAAGGAAAAAGAGTTTACGTTTAACTTCATTTTAAAAAAGCTTTCTCCTTTTAAATGTTTGTTTATTTTTGAGAGAGAGGGCATGTGTGCATGCATATGTGGGGGAGGGGAAGACAGAGGGGGACAGAGGATCCGAAACAGGCTCTGTGCTGACAGCAAAGAGCCCAACATGAATCCTGAGATCATGACCTGAGCCGAAGTCAGATGCTTAACCAACCAGCCACCCAGGTGCCCCCAAAAGAAACTTTTTATGATACAATAATACAAATTAAAAGACTGGGGAAAATATTTGCACGTTACATAACAAAGAATTGGTATAATATATACAGACTGTCCTTTGAAACACAAAGGACAAACTGCCCAGTTGCAAAGTGGATAAAGGATAGGAATTGGTGAATTCCCCCAAGGAATATGTATTTACAAAATGGGGTAGTTCCGGGGAATGCTTTTGCAACATTATTTGTAACGGTGTTGTGATATTGTGATAGGATCAGAATTGCATATTTTGGTCTTCATCTCTGGTTCCTGGCATATAGCTCCTAAAGCCCTTGTAATTTCCTAAGTGGTAGGAAGAGAAGAACATCCATTGTTTGGGTTTTGTCCCCTGCTCCTGAAATAGCTCTGGAGCATACAGGTGAAAGGCACATCATTTGTTTTTCTTAACAAGCTCCTTCCAACCACACCTGGGTTTATGTTAACAAGGCAACTTCTGGAACCCCAGTAAGGATGGTGTGCTGGTTGCCAGGGGAAGCATCCTGGTGAGGAGAGAATTGGGACTTTCAGCCCCTAATCCCCAGTCTCTGGGAAGTAGGCCAGGGAATAGAGGTTGAGTTCAGTCACCAATGACTAATGATTTAATCAACCGTGCCTATAGAACTGCCATAAAAACCCTAAACCATGGGATTTGGAGGGCTTCCGGGTTGGGGACCAAGGTGCCAGGCGGGTGGCAAGCCCAGAGAGAGTGCGGCAGCTCCACACCCTTTCCCACATACCTTGCCCTGTGCATCCCTTTGCTTTACCTGTAGTGAGTTGTATCCTTTACAATGAATGGGGAATAGTAAGTAAAGTACTTTCCTGAGTTCTGTGAGCTGTCGTAGCAAATTATGAAAGCTGAGGAAGGGGTCAGAAGAACCCCTGATTTGTGGCCAGTTGTTCAGAAGTACAGGTGACGAGCCGGGACTTGAGAGTGGCACCCAAGGCCGGTGGACAGTCCCGTGGGGCTGAGCCTTACCCTGTGGGGTATGCGCCGACTCCAGGAAATTAACGTCCCCTCTGAGTATCAGCTGAGAGTTAGAGAATCGCTTGGTGTGAAAAACCTGCACGTAATGTGTCAGAAGAGTTCTGAGTACAGACACTGTAGAAGAAAACAGAAGTGTTTCTTTTGGGCTTGAACAACTAAATATCCGTCAGAGGTTTACATACATTATGTTATGCACAGTAAAAGAAAAAAAGAGTGAGGTAGATCTAGATATACTAAGCTCCGCAGTAGATTTTTGAAGGAAAGAAAACAAGATGAAAAAGACACATGTGATACGAAACTGTTTGTATTTTCGTTTGTAAAAGTCCATGCACAACCATACGGTGAATTTTGTCCAGGTTCATACATACACATAGAAAAAGGTTTAAAAGGATAAGCACTAGGTGTTTAATAGTGATTACCACTGGGGAGGTGGAGGAAGGCACTGAAATTGAAAGTATGTGTCACACGGGTCTTTAACCTTGTTGATAATTAATTCTTCAAGGAGAAGATAATGAAAAATTAATTTAAAAAGGGCAGAAAGCATATTCGACGTCACACAGAGGAAGACAGGCAGAGTTCAAGTCGCCTAGCACAACCAAACCAAAACTTAAAAGCAGGGTTTCTTTCCCTACTACCTTTCCTATTATCCTTGTAGGTCATGAGAAAAGTATTTTAAGAGGAAGCTACAATGTTTACATTGATTTCAAGGCTGGCAGTCATTTAGAAACTAGATTATTAGTTCTGTGCTCCTTTGTCTCTATCCTAAATTTCAGCTCGTAGCCTTTTAAAATAAATGGCACCCTTCTCAGTTCAATTTTCTGCTTTGTCAGCATAGCACTGACTCCTGTTCTACTTTAATAACAGAGTACAGTGGAAGGCCACTGCTTTTGTGGTCAATGAAACCTTTGTCTAGAGGATTCCTTTGGCCTAAGCTGGTGTTCCGCTTCTTTCAATATATTAATGCAGGATGCTGAATATTGAGTGTTATGCTGACTTGGAAGAGTGGCCAGCACTCTTTAGGTCTGGGTTTTTAGTTTTATGCATAATTAGAAGGCTGAGCCCTCAGTGAGCTGTATCACAGAATTCCCTGCATGACTCTAAGATGGAATGTAAAAAAGCACTTCTGTCCCAAATATGATAAATCAAGAGTGTCCTGGCCTTGAATTGAAATGTGGCATTGTAAGTTCCCTTGTTGATCTGTGAGCCCGGAAGGCACTGGGTAGATGACACAGGACCGACTTGAGTGCAGGAAACGGGCAGGATCAGCCATGACTTAGAGACCAGGCCACCAGCTTGTGTGTGGCGTTTTGTCAGGGCCGTAAGAACTTTCTGGAGAGTATACTTAACCCCTGTTGATGACATGGGATACGCTTTAAAAGCTGATTTGAACTCCACGTAGTGTTTCTGAAGTTTTGCCTCTTACTCGGGCATCATCATGCCTTGAGGTCAGTAAACACCCCCCCTCCCCCCACTTTCACTTACAGATAGAAATGGCTTCAAATGATAATCAAGGCAGAACTGCTTTATATTAAATTCTCTTCTGTAGCTCATAGTGCCTTGGAGGAGTTTCAGTGTACTGTTCAGAAAGGAGAAGTAATTACTACTGTATTATCCTGGGACTTGAGTCCAGCTTGTGATTTTTTTGAGTGGGTCTTGGCAGTGTTGTGTATGGTTGGCTTTGAGAGACCAGGGCAGGAACTTCCCAGAAATGGGAACAAGGAAATGTTGTAGTCAGCTTTCTAGATTTTCTTTTAAAAAACAGGGATAATAGTAATGATGCTTAATGATGCTTGAAACTGGTACTCACTGTGGAATATTGAGGAACTAAAGGCATTTTGTGGGCATTTTATATTTCAAGATGAAGCTCATGTCTATATATCAGACCAACTTTATTTTTTAATGTTTATTTATTTTTGAGAGAGAGCGAGAGGGAGAACACATGCACACAAGTGGGGAAGGGGCAGAGAGAGAAGGAGACCCGGAATCAGAAGCAGGCTCCAGGCTCTGAGCTGTCAGCACAGAGCTTGACACGGGGCTCGAACCCACAAACCGCGAGATCACGACCTGAGCCAAAGTCGGACCTTTAACCAACTGGGCCACCCAGGCACCCCTCTTTTCCTTGTTTTAAACATTTGACCATGATTCTTTGGGGACGTTCTCAGTCCTCATTGCTCTGATTGTTGCACTATGTTCCTTAAATACTCTGTGCTTGTCTCATTAGTTGGTTCATCTGAGAACTCACACCCAAGCTCCTTCCCTTATCTGCTGCTTTAGCTGCTCTTTCATCTGGATCATGCAGTGGGGCACCATTAATGCTGTATTGCTTGCTTTGCTTCAGAAAGCTCCTTGAGAACGTTTACACGGTGTTCATTAGGCACTCACAGAACTCTGGCCACAGGAGATGGTGACTTAGAGAGCCACCATCTCACACTCACATTGGTAGGCCATGTGCATTGATACAGCTTCCTGCTGGGAGGCGCTCACTCAGGCCTGGGTCTGGGCTGGGGCTGCGGCCTGGGTGCTCTGGAGCAGGTCTGTAGCTGCCCCTATAGTCATCCTGGGTGGCTGGGATTGGCTGCTCCTGAGGGCCAGGTGATGAGGAGTGGAGTGGGACTGAGAAAGGGGAGCTAAATCAAGAAGGTGACATAGGAGCAGGACCCGAAGCAAGACCTCGTGTTGAGGACAGGGCCGACATGCCCAGAGCCGGGTTCGTTTTGAGTGCTTGCTGTTTGGATGTGAGCGGGCTGAGTTGAGACGAGGCAAAACAAAAAATGCAGCGACTGAGTGGATAATCCCCAATTACCAAAATGGTTCCTGTACTTGCAAGTATACGTGCAAGTTGGGCCTGCCTCCTGAGCTTCCTCGGCGGTTTGGGGACACCGGAAAGCATGTGGTGCATTTCTCTGACAGGACATCAGAGTGTGTCTGTCCAGTGGCTCTACAGGTTTTTAGCCCAATCATTTTATGGGCTCACTGTTGAATGATGAGCTGAACAAGACATCAGTATTTGGGGCTATTTATCTCTGATGATTGCCTGTGGTCTAAAGTTGGTGAGCTGACAGTCTGAAAAATATTTGAACCAGAGTAACTAAGCTCCTTAGTTTCCAATTCTAAATAACCTAGTGACTTTTTAAATTTAGATCATAAAATACTAGAACTGAGACGAGTGTTACTTTACCTCCTCTGATGCCCTCCTAAAGCAGAATCACTGCAAATTCATCTGGTCTTTTGCACTTTATTCCATTGAATATCTACTGTGTGGCAGACTCCTTTTAGCAAGAGGATGCACTGAAAAGAGGTTACATGTATTAAGCGTTAACTCTCCTGTAAGAAGCATATTAGTTGGATTTTGATCTGTTGTGGTCTGTCAGCATACTATAAACACTGAGCTTTTCTGTTAACTCTTTTTAGTTGGAACTTTGGCTTCAATGATAGCATGGTGTCAGGAACAGATCAGAGCACCACTAAATAGTAACTTGAGTTTCTTAGTTGCTCATACGACTTTAAGAAAGGTGATTATATGATGCCCATTGTGACTTGCAGCCCTTAAATAGTGAGTTTTTATTTTCTTCTAGAATCGTAGGTGCTAGTTGAATTGCATACTTTTTTCTTTTCCTTTTTTTTTCTAAGTAGGCTTCATGCCTAGCACAGAGCCCAACGTGGGGCTTGAAATCATGACCTTGAGATCAAGAGTCAGATGCCCCACTGACTGAACCCCCCTGGACTGCATATTGGTTTTTTTTTTTTTAATTTTTTAAAAAAAGTTTATTTATTTTGAGAAGTGGGGAGGGGTAGAGGAACAGGGAGAGAGAGAATTCGAAGCAGTCTCTGCACTGTCAATAGAGAGCCTGACATGGGACTTGATCTCAGAACCGTGAGATCATGACCTGAGCTGAAATCAAGAATCAGGAGGCTTAGCCCACTGAGCCACCCAGGCGCCCTAACTGCATATTTTTTTTAAATGTTTATTTATTTTTGAGAGAGAGAGACAGCGTGAGCAAGGTAGGGTCAGAGAGAGAGGGAGACATAGAATCTGAAGCAGGTTCCAGGCTCTGAGCTGTCAGCACAGAGCCCGACACGGGGCTTGAACCCACGAACCAGGAGATTATGACCTGAGCTCAAATCAAGAGTCAGAGGCTTAACCCACTGAGCCACCCAGGAACCCTGACTGCATATTGTCATCTTTCATGTTAGAACTTTTTTGATATGCAAATAAATATAAATTCAGTTTTGCCATCATGTAATCTATTTTTTACTTAACCAGAACAATATAACCTTGCTTTGATTCTTCTATTTTTTCACATAATCACTGTGTTGGTTAGATTTAATCAAAATAGTGAACTCCATTTTCCTTTCCTTGAGAACAGAAGAATTAAAGAGCAAATTCTTTTTCTCAATTTAAAACAAACCAGGAAGTTCTAAAATGAATATCACTGTGCTCCCATGAATTTTATATTTGCAGCAAGCCTTTTTTTTTAACAAAAAGCTTTTATGAAACTGCTAATAATTGTAACTTTGTTCAGTATTACATATTTCTTAAAATATGACTGCTTTCCAAATACCACAAATAGTTTAAATTACTTTGTCTTTAAGAGATTTTTTTTTTACATGGAGTTATTGGTTAATTCTGAAAGCCACTCAAACTCAGAGATTATAATCTTGGAAATCATTGCTCCTTAAATGTTGCTAAATTAAAAAAAAATCAGAGTTGGCTCTCTCCCAGTAGTTTGGAACTTGGCAAAAAAAGAGGAAACTTCAAGCAGTTACTTCCACTGAATTTGAAACCACGGTTTAAAACTTGAGCTCTCTAATGAAGCATGGAGTGGCATATGTAGCAGCCCAACTTAGACTTCTTTGCTTTGTGTGTTCAGAAAGTTGCCCGCCTCATTTTCTCTTTGGTCAACTGGTCATTTTTATCCAGTGGATAAATTCCAAGTATCCTAAAGTCTTATATGGGATTTATTTAACCCACAGGACTGGACCTCTGCTATGTTACATGCCAGAGTGTTTTGGCATCTAGTTCCATCTGTCCCCAAGAAAGAGTTAGCCTAGAAGGCTTCTGAGAATTGCTGATGAGGGTGTGGAGCCAGGCAGCGTCCAACCCAGCAGGATGAGATTTGGTTAAATCATGAGCCTTGTCTGTGGAAACAGGGCACTTGAGGGAGTCAGCAGCACCACCCTTTAAAAGAAGAAATGTGGGGCGCCTGGGTGGCTTAGTCGGTTAAGCGTCCGACTTTCGCTTAGGTCATGATCTCGCAGTTCGTGGGTTCGAGCCCCGTGTCAGGCTCTGTGCTGACTGCCAGCTCAGAGCCTGGAGCCTGTTTCGGTCTGTGACTCCCTCTCTCTCTGACCCTCCCCTGCTCACGCTGTCTCTCTCTCTCTGTCTCCTAGAAATAAATAAAACATTAAAAAAAATTTTTTTTTGAGTAAAAAAATAAAAGAAGAAATGTGTTCATAAGTAGGTGAAAGAATTTAATTGAAAGAGAAGGGCAGGGGCACTTGGTGGCTCAGTCAGGCGAGCGTCCGACTCGTGATTTCAGCTTAGGTCATCTCATTCATGAGATCGAGCCCCGTGTTGGGCTCTGCACTGGATGTGAAGCCTGCTTGAGATTCTCTCTCCCTCTCCTCCTGTCCCCTACCCCCATCATGCTCTCTCTCTCCCTCTGAGAGGTAAAAAAGAGGATTGTGGAGGGAAGACAAAAAGGAAAGGATCTATTTGTTCAGATAACTGAGTGAGAGTCAGCAGTATAGACAAGACCTTAGCAACCCCTGAACTTGTTTCTAGTTCCCACCTTCTTTCTTTGTCTTATTCCTTTTTTCCCCCTCCCAGCCCCCAACCTTTTAATGTGTAGACTGACTTCCTCTTTTCTGGACTTGAATCTGCAGCCCGTGGGGGGGTCATCCTGTCCACAGTAGGCGGCTATGCCTCCAGATGCAGTTGTGCCACGAAAGCTCAGCCTTTCTGGCCGCTCTGCCTGCGCCTGGCCAGGGGAGGACAGACTCTTTCTCCAGGGTGGGCCTTAGGACGTGCTGAGCCGGCCCAGCCTGGCGCTTCTTCTACTGTGCGTTCATGCTTTTTTCTTTCTGACTCCCGAATACACGATCGTGTGACCATTTCTTGTTTCAAATGATCTTTTTGTGCCGACAGGGAGAGAGATGACTTAATGTCTGCACTAGTTTCCGTCAGGAGCAGCTTGACAGACGTGCAGCAGAGAGAAGCTGGTGCTTATGAGCAGGTGAAGCAAGCCGTGCTAGTGGCCGAGGAGGCCAGCTTCGAGAAGACCAAGGCAAGTCTCAGATGGTCACGGTAAAGGCACCCTGTCACGGCTCTTTCTTTGAGTATTTCTGTGTCTGTTCTTCCTTAACTAAACTCTTTTTTTCCAAACACGCAAAGCGAACACCAGTCTTTTAACGTTGGGTTTCCTAAATTAAACAGAGTTCCTGTGGTTAGAATTCTTGGTCCTCTGCAAATCCTTGTTATGTTGCTGTTCAGAGAATAGCATGCAGCGTGGGAAGGTGCTCGGAGACTAGTGTGCCTCACCTCTTCATTTGCCGCTGATTTTGAGTGCTGTGAAAGTCTTTTTAAATTTTTTTTAAATGCTTTTTTTTGAGACAGAGAAGGAACGAGAACAAGTGGGGGAGGGGCAGAGAACAAGGATAGACACAGAATCTAAATCAGGCTCCAGGCACTGAGCTGTCAGCACAAAGCCCACCTGACATGGGGCTTGAACCCATGAACTATGAGATCCTGACCTGAGCCAAAGTCGGATGCTTAACCAACTGGGCCACCCAGGTGCCCCGAGTGCTGTGAAAGTCTTAATGCCATTTGTACACGTTCATGTATGACTGCAGGCAGATGTTTCTCCTCCATTCATGAGAGATTTTGAGAACATCCAAATATGCCACAGATAATGAGGAATATATGTGTGTTGAAGAGAATCTTTCGCTATGTAAGAGTCCAGACCCCTGGATCCGAAATCAAGCACATCAAGTGATCACGATAATGACAGTAATAGTTACCACTTCATGATCCGGCAGTGTTGTAAGCACTTTGAATCATGGGGGGTTATTGCCGATTCCTTGCTCCGTTTGAGCCCTCTGAAGCTGCCGTGTCTTTTCCCCAGCACCCCCCCCACCCAGCCACCCCAGCCTCACTTTGAGTCACTGGTGAGTGCTGTATTGGACAGTGCAGATACAGAACATTTCTGTCATCACAAAGAGTTCTATCGGACAGCTTTGGTCTAAGCCATATGGCAGCAGCAGCATTTTATAAGGCATGGGGCTCTTCAACTCTCTCTTTAGCTCCTTGGTCACTGCCTCATCCATTTGTCTCTGTCTAGTTCATAGACCACTGACCCTCATTGGTTCTTTCTAGACCACTGACCCTCATTGCTTTCATCACTAACGCCCCCTGTGCCTCTCATAAACGGCTATTCATTCAGACCAAACTCCCTAACACGCTTTGTCTCCTCAAAGACTCCTAGTTCCTCACTCGCCCTGAACCCTAGCTGTCCCTCAAGGATACTGTGCCCCCCCCCCCACAACCCTCCAGTGAAGGTTCTTTGTCACCCCTGTCACTTCAGCTGGCTGGGATGGAGGAATCAGCATTTATATCCCTCCTTACTGCCATTTTTAGGGCTTTGTCATCTACCTTAGTGGCCATTCCTCTTTGAAATCATTGTTGTCTGTCTCCCTTAATTAAATTAAGCTCTCAATCTAGATGCCACTATTTGGCGCTAATTTTAAAGGAAATCATCCATCTTATTACTTGGGTTTATAAAATAGTTGTTGGCTATTTGGTACTTATTAAGAGCTTTAGCATCTGAGCCTTTTCTCCCTTTTCTTTGTCTATCAGGTTGCTGTGAAAAAATACCATGGTCTGACTGGCTTAAACAGCAAACATTTCTTTCTCACAGTTCCAGGGGCTGTGAGCCCAGGATCAAGGCACCAGCAGATCTGGTGTCTGGGGAGGGCTTGATTCCTGGCTCATACGTGGCCGCCTTCTTACTGTGTCCTCACATGGCCAAGGGGCGAGGGAAGCTCCCTGGGGCCTCTTCTATGAGGCCACTAATCCTATTCGTGAGGGCTCCATCCGAAGGACCTAATAACCTCCCAAAGGCCAAACACTAATACCATTGCATTGGGGGTTAGAGGGGCACATACAAGGAGACCATAGTGCCCTCCACCGACCTCCTTGGGTCATCCTGAAAGGTGTCTACGTCCACGTTGTTAATACACGCAACACCGTGGCACCAGCGCACGTGGCTTGCTTACCCGTCGCGCTTCCCCTGCTCTGCAGTGACTGTCGTGAGAACGGGCGTGTCCATGGGATCTCAAACTCCGCAGCTGCTCTCTCTGACCAGAGCCTCTCTCCGCCTCCCCATCCCCATTAAACCTACTCACTGCCCTCGTCCCTGCCTCGCCTTCTTCGGCCTCCTCTCACGCCTCGTTTTATCTGTTGTCTCCAGGCCAGTCTTCCCTTTCCACTGATATACGAATTTTACCTCCCCGGCTGAACTCCCTACATTTGCTCCCCGCAGCCTGCCGTGTTGCCTACCCACCGAGCGGCCCTCCGCCCACCACTGCGCCCCGAGTAGAACCCGGTTGTCATCCCCGCTTCACGCCTGACTTCCACCCAGTCACTAAGTACACATCTTAGTTGCTGAACTTCTCTTGAATTCCTTCCTCACTGTCCCCTGTCCTGTTCAGGACTGCATCACTGCTAGATTTATGAATTACAAAGTCTTCTTCCTTTGCCCCGTTCCCTGCTCCGCGGCCGGAAGTGATCCTCTTTCAGGGCAGATTTGACCCTGGGATTCTTCGACTTAAAGTCTGTCTGGGGCTGCCCACTGCCTCCGGGCAGCCTCACGCCCTTTCACAGACATCCCAGGCCTGTCACGTGCTTCCTTCCAGCCTTCCGTGTCACTTACTACTCTCCTTAACAGACGTGGCCACTGTCAGCTGGGCAGGGCAGTTGAGTTCAGGGGCCGGACAAGGTCTTAGTAGAGTCAGCAGACCTAGATCCGAGTGGGCAGCCCCGCCACTCACCAGCCACGTGACCTAGGGCAACTTACTTAATTCCCCAGGCCACGGTTTTTCCTCGTGTGTAACGTGGAGAGGACACCCGTCTCAGTCTGTTCATGAAGACTGCATGTGATTGATTGATTGATTGAAGAAATCAAGTTTTATTTATTTATTTTGAGAGAAAGAGAGAGAGAAAGGGGGGGAGGGAACCAGTCGGGGAGGGGCCGAGAGAGAGGGAGACAGGATCCAAAGCAGTGTCTGTGCAGTCAGCTGGAGCCGACGGGGCTTGAACTCACAAATTGTGAGATCATGACCTGAGCCCAAGTTGGATGCTTCACCCTCTGAGCAGCCCAGGTGCCCCCAGTGGGGACTACGTTTTAAAGTGGGAATCTGTTATCTTGCAGAGACTTTGGCACACGGTATTTCCTCAGCAACTAGTGCTGCTGCTGGTGTTGGCTCCTGCTCCCCTGCTTATGCCCTGCTTCTTAGCCCCTGGGTCTTTGCACATGTCCTGCGAGTTCTTCTTCACTTCCTACCTGGATATATTCTCCCATCTTTCAGGTCTGCCACTCCAGAAAATCTCTGGGGGCACCTGGGTGGCTTAGTCGGTTAAGCATCTGACTTCGGCTCAGGTCATGATCTCATGGTTCATGAGTTCGAGCCCCACGTCAGATGAGCTCAAGCCCCTCTTTGGGTGAGCAGAAGCCCCACTTCGAGTCAGCCCCACTTCCCTCTGTCTCTCTGCCTGTAGTGGGATTCCCTCTCTCTGCCCCTCACTCACTTGCACCCTCTCGCTTTCAAAAAAACAAAACAAAACAAAACAAAACAAAAACAGACCCAAAACCTCTGATCCCCCATGCCTAGATTTGACATACCTCAATATGCCTGTATAGCAGGGTTTTTCCACCTTGGCATTGTTGATATTTTGGACTTTAACATAATTCTTTGCTGTAGAGGCTGTCCTTCCTGTGTCTCCTGGGATATCTAGCAGCATCCCCGGCCTCTGTTCACTGGATGCCAACAGTATCCTATTTCCCAAGTTCTGACAACCAAAACGTCTTCATACATTGCCAGAGCTTCCCAGGGGTGTGTGTGCGTGTGTGTATGTGTGCAGAATAGCCCCCAGCTAAGAACTACTCTTATTACAGCACTTATCAAAGTGTATTATTATTCCTTGTTTGTCTTTATCTTTCATCAGGCTTTACAACCTCTGCCATGAAGGAACTTACCCATCTTGTTCCGTATTAAATCTTTAGTACCTTGCACACTGCTTGGCACTTAATAGGTACCCAGCAAACATCCACTCACTAAGGGAATTGTGATCTGTTTTCACTAACAGACAAATTCTTTTATTCTTATCTTTCTAGTTTACCCACCTTTCCAGTGCCCAGCGAAAGCCTGATCACACAGTTTTTTTTTTTTTAGGTGACTTTGAGCCTATCAAGCATTGCTGAAGAAAGCCACAGAATGAATTCCATGGGAGGGTGGTACTGGTCACCTTCGGTTGTTAGAAGTACTGTTTAGTAATTATTGTCTTTGCAGTTGACCACCTTCGGTAAGGTAGGCAGGAATTCCGCTTCCCACGCTTCCCCAACTCCGCTCTTAGCTCCTCACACGGTGGTCGCCCTACGTCACTAACATCACAACCGACAGGAGCCCCTTCAGCGCCTTCGCATCCCTCAAACGTCTTCTGCTCATTTTTTCTTGCCCCTCTGGCCATCTTAACTTCCCAAGATGAATCTCTTCTCTGAGTTCTTGAAGCCTCCTGCTTGGAGGATTTCAGGGACCCTGAGCCATTCGTCACCACATCTTGTGTCTTCTGTCCCTCCCTCTCCTCTGTTACCCCGTCATCCTGTCTACAGCTATGAGTCTTGTTTAAACAAACAAGAGCCAGCCTTCACTTTGATCAGCTTCCACGTAATCAACCACCTTCCCACCACCGTTTTGCTGGTGGACCTTCGAAACAGGACTTCACCCGTGCAGCTCTTCGTTCCCCTTTGAACACCTTTCAGTCAGGCGTTCAACAGAATGTAGTCTGGTTTCATGCTACTGAATTGCTCGCTCAGTAGTCACCAGTCACTTCCTGATTACTAAACCTGGTGACCTCATCTCTGCCTTCATTCGACTCCAGCTCTGCTGTCTCCAAAGCCATTGGCTGACCTATTATAACACGTCCCCTTTTCCTCTTGATTTATCTGACATTTACTCCTGTGGGTCCTTTGTCGTGCTCTTTCTTCTCCTGTCCGTCTCCACAGCCGTCTATACAGACATTGCTCAGTCAGGATTCCAAGCCTTCCGCCCCTGTAGTCCTAGCTGCAGGACTACGCCCCTCCTGTCATGTCCAAAACCCTCCCCTCATTTGAACACCCCCACCTTGTGCCTTTAGCCGTACCAGCTCCCCTGAGCACCAGACCCCCGTTTCTTGCTGCCCCCAGACCCCTGTATATGGATGATACTCTATTAGCATCTGAAAATCCACAGTCTAACTGCTGTTCCTCTCCGTGCTCCTCTCCACATGCCTGTCCATCACTCCTTTTCCTTCCGCCATTTTCTGTATTCTCCTCAGATACTGGCTCCCTCATCTTACCAACAGCCCTGGCTCACAGCCTTTAAAATATCTTGGCTTCTCCCCATCCCTCGCTCTCAACATCCAACAGTTGCCAAGCTCTCTTTTTTGGAGGCCTTTACTAAGCTATGCCCACCCTTTCCTTCCTGGCTCAGGCCCTCACATGCTATGATGCAACTTTGTAGCCGATTGCATTAGCCTTCTGCTGGTCTTGCTCAGGCTTCTTCCAGTTCCAGCATATCTTTCCCACTGTTGCCAAAGTCCTCAGCCGTAACGCTCCCCGTTCTGGGAGCTCCCCGCTTGCAGTACAATAAAAGCTTGACCTTCCAGGTCTTTCACAATATGGCCCCACCCTAACTTCTCTAGCCTTATTTTTCACTACGCTCTTTCATGTGACCTGTACTGTTTCCTGAATGTGACCTACAGTTTTCCTGAATGTGGATTACAAGGTCAGGAATGTGACCTCCTTGATGGTGACCATGAATTTGCTTCTGCTACGCTTTACGGTGCTATATTGATCTATCTATTCAACCTGTGAGGCTCAGCTCATGTGGCAGTCTTCTCCAAAGTTTTCCCCAGCCCCTTCTTGTTTGAGTTAAATCTCTTCCTCCTCCATATTCAACTGAGCTGTGTAGAATTTTAGTAGCTGTTTACGTAGCTCTCACTGCCAAAAGACCTTAAAAGTCAGGTCTGTGACATCTATCATTGTATTCTTCACACAGCCGTTTACATGTCCATTGAACGATGTTTGTTGAATTGAAGTCAATTGTTAGCTTTAACTATGAATATGAAATTTTTAATTAGTGCTTTTAAAAATTTTAACAGTTAAGAACAAAAAAAGCTATTGTGTATTGGGAATCTAAAGCAGTTTTCATTGAATTAGTAGTAGTAGTGTAAGAACCGATTTCTAAGCCTCATTGAATTAGCAATAATACAGGAACTGATTTCCAAGCAGTTTAAAAAATACAGTGCAGATCTGCTAGTTTTTATCTCACAGGTATGTCACAACATACCAGGAATTTTGCTTTCTGAGAGTAAAGAGTAAAATGGCATACATATTTTAATTTTAAAACCAACTACTTGACTGTTGAGCTTAGTCTTCTAGTTCCTTGACTTTTGTCGCCATCTAGTGTTCGATTTTGCATATTGCATGCTAAGTAAGTACATGGAATTATTTTATGTTATATATATATTTTTTAATGTTTTATTTATTTATAGGAGAGAGAGAGAGAGAGACAGCGTGAGCAGGGGAGGGTCAGAGAGAGGGAGTCACAGACTGAAACAGGCTCCAGGCTCTGAGCTGGCAGTCAGCACAGAGCCCGACATGGGTCTAGAAACCACGAAACGCGAGATCATGACCTAAGCGAAAAGTCGGACGCTTAACTGACTAAGCCACCCAGGCGCCCCTATTTTATGTTAATATATTTACATGGAGATGGGAGTGAAACACCTGAGGATTTTATAAGACAGTAAATCTATAACACGATAAAATTGCAATGCCGTGCATAGATTCAGCTGTGGAACCACTCTATTCTGCCACTTTTTAGGTCTGTGATCTTGGGCAAGTTACTTAATGTCTTAAAGCTGCTCAGTTTCTTCAGCTGAGTGATAACAACTACTTAAAATTCAGGGCGCCTGGGTGGCCTAGTCAGTTAAGTCTCCAACTTTGGCTCAGGTCATGATCTCCTGGTTTGTGGGTTCGAGCCCTGCGTCAGGCTCTGCACTGACAGCTCAGAGCCCAGAGCCTGCTTTGGATTCTGTGTCTCCCTCTCTCTCTGCCCCTCCCCTGCTTATACTCTGTTTCTCTCTCTCAAAATAAATGAGTATTAAATTTTTTTTAAAAAAGAACTATTTAAAATTTAGCAAGAATGTTAAATAAATTAGTCCATGTAAGCTATTTAGCAAATTATCTGGCACATAGTAAGTGACCAATACATGGTTTTGGTTTTCTTTGAAAATTGCAAGTCCTTACAAACAGGGATAATTTTATTTTATTTTATTTTATTTTATTTTTTTTTACAAATAGTTTATTGTCAAATTAGTTTCTACATAACACTCAGTGCTCATCCCCACAAGTGTCCTCCTCCATGCCCATCCCCTCCTCCCCCCCACATCCATCAGTCCTCAGTTTTTGTCAGCATTCAAGAGTCTCTCATGGTTTGCCTCTCTCCCTTTCCCCCACCATTTCCGCCCTTCTTCTCCCCCTTGTTCCTCCATCAAGTTCCTCCAAATCCTCCTATACGTGCAAACATATGGTATTTGTCCTTCTCTGCCTGACTTATTTCGCTCAGCATAACACCCTCAAGGTCCATCCATGTTGCTACACATGGCCAGATTTCATTGTTTCTCATTGCCATGTAGTATTCCATGGTATAGATAAACCACAACTTCTTGATCCATTCATCTGTTGATGGACACTTAGGCTCTTTCCATGTTTTAGCTATTGTGGAGATTGCTGCTATGAACATTGGGGTACATGTGCTCCTATGCCTCAGCATTTCTGTATCCCTTGGGTAAATTCCTAGCAGTGCTATTGCTGGGTCATAAGGGAGTTCTATTGTTAGTTTCCTGAGGAACCTCCACACTGTTTTCCAGAGGGGCTGTACCAGTTTACATTCCCACCAACAGTGTAGGAGGGTGCCCGTTTCTCCACATCCTCGCCAGCATCTAGAGTTCTCTGATTTGCTCATTTTAGCCACTCTGACTGGCGTGAGGTGGTATCTCAGTGTGGTTTTGATTTGTATTTCCAACCAGGGATAATTTTAAAAGGGAGGAAAATAAATAACCTCGGGGAAAAAGTGAGGGTGGAAAAGCAGAAGTTTTGCAGTGATGCCTTGGTAAAGCTTCAAGATGAAGAGGTTAACCAAGCCTCAGACCTGTTTGCTTCTATTTGAAGGGAAATTGTTGGCTTTGGAATGAAGTTATCATGAGCATATCTATAAGGAGATAACCCTCCACGGGAAGATTAAAAAATAATAATAAAACCCAGGAGGTTGAATAAATGTCCCCAAAACTTTTTTTTTCCTTTCTAAATTATTATTTTTCTTAGACTATAGTAGAATCAGAAAGGTGAAAATTAGAAACCTAAAGTAAAAAGAAGATCAGAAAGCAATTGGACACTTGATTGCAAGCACAGACAGAGAACATAACTCTTCTTGATATGTAGATTATCTGCCACAAAACAAAAAAAAATCATAATCATCTTGAAAATGGGAGATAGAGACTGATAGGTTTCTAGGAACAAGAGTTTATAAATTGAAAATTTAAGTGCCTTTCATTATTCATAAGCTAAATGCTTAAAACGTGTTGACAGTCGATTATTTGTATTTTGTGGGTTGTACATAAAAATGAAAACATCGTCACAAGTTTTTATGTGAATTTTAAATTTAATATTTTAGGTGTGAATTATATTATTTCTCATAAGATCTTTAATTCTTGAATCATGAGTTCTTTGGTCACAAGGGTTTCTAGAAACCTAACTCTTGCACTTGGGAAGGACTTTCATGTATCCTAACAGACTTCCTATTTTAAAAAATTGAGTTGACGAGACATAAATTTGTTTCAGAAAATGTTTTGACCCATTAAGAGAGTAACACATACTCGTTGGTTTAATAAAACTGGAGCTGGGAATATCAAGTCCAATAAATTATGTCTTAAAAAAATGTGTTTATGTGGCCAGCACAGAATAACCACAGATAAAGAAATGTCCCAGGAAAGAAAAGGTCCTTTGAGGATTGAGTCTACTCAGTGGAGGACTAGTGTAATTGGCTCAGCTCAAGAGCCACAGCCATTTCCACTGAACAGGGGCCATGCTCAGGGACAGGAAGAAGCCACCCCGTTGGGAGCAATGGCAGCCACAGGCCCCAAATCAACTGGGTTCCCTGACCATTTACTGACCTGACCTCATTCATGATAATTCAGTTACTACGCCTTTACCGAATGGTTAGACAAGCAGAATCAGGAGGGATTCCAGAAACCAGGAGAGCAGGAGCCCTGGAAAGAGACAGTGAAGCTTTAATGGAAAGAGTGTATAAATACTTATTTAGTTCCCCGTGATCGCCTATCTAGTATGTGAGGTCCATGGTTAGAAGGATACCTCTAGAAAGATTAAAGCACTTTTCTAAGTCCAAGTGTTACTGAGCCTTAATATTTTCTTCATTGCAACCAGGCATATGTATGGAAATCAAGACAGATAAAAGTACTGCCTTCACACTTCCTAGTCATCACCTCTCCGTGGTGGCCAGTCCTAACCGGGAGAAGCCCATCCACAAAAACCGAGCCTACAGCCATGGTTTTAAGTGATTTACAACTTCTTGCTTTGGATTTTGTGTTTATATCATCTTACCTTGGCTTTACGTCTCTTAACTGGTCAGGATCATTTACTGCTCCTTGTTCCTGAATTGACTGACTTCTTGGAATTGATTCTTTGCTTGCCATTCATGTTAGCCTGATGTTCAGATCTTTAGCAGTCATGTTCCACTCTTCCTGTGCTTAATAGTGCTGGCTCCTGAGTTCTTGTTCAGTGAAGAAGCTTTATATACAATAGTGATCTTATTCTTTCATGCCAGTAGTATTCTAGCCACAAAAGTTATGAACATTTTTATTAGATTCATATAATATCTTTTTCACAAGAGCAATTGTGTTCTGAAGCACAAAAATGTCAAATTCATAATCTATCAAGCTCCAAAAGCTTAAATTACAGAAAACCTATGCTTTTTCACATCTTTTAAAATCTAATGTAAAAGTTTTATTTCACAGGCATTCTCAGCTAGAATTGGACTTGAGACAAAGTCCCTGGGAGAATCATTTTCCAGTCACTGTATGTGCTTGTCAGTTAATCTGAGACAATTGAGTTCTACTCTCATATTTTGTGCCCAGGAGTGTGGAAACTTTCCAGAAGAGTTTGAAAGAAATTAGGACTTAATGCTTTCCAGATGAAGAGAAGAAAATTCACATACCCTAGATTATTTACCGCTTATACTTATTGTAGCTTTCTTCAGAGGGAACCAGAGCTATGCATAAAGCTGTGGTGCTTACTGAGCCCACTTCCCTCTCCATTAACAACAAATATGACTCAATCCCCAAATGTGACTCTCTCCCACTTATAACTTGATGTATACTTATGCAGTCTTTAGGTCATATGAGACTTGAGTTTCTTGGCTTTCCAGTTAAGGGGAATGTAGCCGTTGAATGAGGTGGATATTAGACATTAGATATGAGCCACTGGAATAAGACAAAGATATCATAAAATGACTCAGATTTTCTATGTCAAGCACCTTAGCTTTATTAGGGGTTTTTAAAATTGGGATTTTGAAGCTAGCTTATTTTTGGGTGTTACACATAAAGATACTGTGAATGTAGTCAAAAGGAAGTTAGAAAGTTTTTACTTCTAGAAATCCAGAGTGGGAAATTGAGACTAAGAACAATTATGGACTTGTAAAATACCAGCAGTGAAAGATGACACTTCTTATTTTATAAAACTAGGTAGTAAATGCTCTTTTGAGTCTTTCTTTATCTAAACTTTTTTTATTACCTAATTAATTTTTACTGTAGTTAATCAAGTTTCAGGAACCCTGATTATTTGATAATGTTAAAAATAGGTGCCTGTATGTAATAACCAATCCGTCTCATTGTCAATTTTGATCTGTTTCTTGTTTGAAATATATTACTCATTTTTAATGAGGAACAAATGAAAACTCAGTTAAACTGGAGACTTGCATATTTCACTTAGTATAAACATGGCATGTAATTGAAAATATTAGAACACTTGATTTTTCTCATGCCTTTTCCAAATTTAGACTCATGTGTGGCCTTCTTGAGGGTCCATTAATCTGAATTTTTTTTAGTTGCTTAGTTAATACAGCCTTAATTGTGAAAATTGAAATATGTGAATAAATGTAACATTTGAATAGTATTTTAGATCTGTAATTGGTATTGACAACCAAGTATAAAATTATTCTAATGGGCTGTACAACAAGTTGTGATGATTGTAAATAAAATTAAGGCTTGTCTCATTTTCCCTTTATTTTATTCCAAATTCTAAGCCCCCATTTCCCTTCATCTTACTTTGGCAGGCTTTAATCCAGTGTGAACAGTTGAAGAACGAACTGGAGAGGCAGAAAGAGCGACTTGAAAAAGAACTCGCATCTCAGCAAGAGAAAAGGGCCTTTGAGAAAGAGATGATGAAAAAGGAAATAACAGAAGAGAGGGAGAACGTGAAATCAAAGGTACCCGCGGATTCAGTTTGTTCAGTTTGTTCCCCGTCCCACAGCAGAAATGTCTGGTGATTTCACCGCTGACGCCATAGGCTGTAATTCTTGAGTGAACTCTAAATTGTAAACACCTTGTGAGTAGCCAGTTGCTTATAATTTAGAGTTCAGAAACATTTTCCCTTTACCTATGTATTTCTCGAGAAAAGTTATATTCTTGGACCTCTCCATATTAAATAGCCAATTCAATTCCATGCTATGAAATTGTAAAATTTGCTCTGATCCCTCCATTCTGTTTGAGACCCTCTCTCCTGTTTCTTAGAGGAAAGCAGGTGCTTTTCTAGGTTAGGGTTAAGTTTGACTCCCCCACTTTATCCCCCCCTCTCAAAAGATAAAACACATGGAAGAAACCAATTAGCCAAGAAAAAGTGATTATATACATGGTACAAAATAGGTACATGATGAATAATGAACATAACCAATGAATGAATGGAAGGGAGAAATGAAAGACAAAAGGAACAGCTAGCATGAGGTGGACAGTTTGGGAAACAGTAAGAAACGAAGAGAGAGGGGCGCCCAGGGGGCTCAGTCGGATAAGGGTCTGACTCTTGATTTCAGGGCAAGTCATGATCTCACGGTTCGTGAGGTCGAGCCCCACGTCCGGCTCTGCACTGACAGCCTGCTTGGAATCCTCTCTCTCCCTCTCTCTCTCTGCCCCTCCCCTGTTCACTCGCTCTCTGTCTCACCCAAAATAAGTAAATTAAAAAAATAGAAACTGGAATACCTAGCTTTTAAAGTTGCTACAGTAGAGTAACATTGAGCAAGATGTGGTCCATGAAATAACAAAAACAATTGTTACATGTTTTTTTACAGCAACTCACAGCTTGTACCCTGCCTGCTGTGCTGTAATATTCCAGTGTGTGATAATTACCTTACTCAGCACATATCTCTCCTGAGTATCTGCCATGTGCAAGGCACTGTAATCCTGAGGTTACATAAAGAGAAAAATCACCAACTCTATCCAGTGAATTTCAAGTCTTAACGGGTGCCGGAGGCATTTATTGTAAACTCCCTTGTCTTATCCTTAAAAAAAAAAAAAAAAAAAAAAAAAAAAAGTGTGCCTGTCAAAACCCCACTATGTGTCAATTTAACTCCGCCTTCTCTGGCCGGAGCTGGTGATCTGAGCCTTGCGGGCGGCACCAACGTGCCCACGGCGCTCTTGCGGCTGTGCACTACTCTCTCCCACTCAGCGCGGGGCAGCCGATAGTAGCTGGAGGGGCTAGGGGCGTCCCAGGACCAGTGCAGCCCTGCCTACAGAGAAGGGGAGAGGAAGGCATTAAACACACACTTCCATAAATGAGTTTTTAATTACCACTGTGATAAATGCCAGAAAGTATAGTATAGGGTACCCTGAGAATATAGAACAGGCAAATCTGACCTAGGCCGGGTGGCCATGGAAGACTTGCTTAAGAAAGAGATTTTGAAGATGAGACTCAACAGCGCTCAGTAGCAGTCAGGTGAAGAGCTCAGGGGAAGAGCCTCCGACCCAGGGAAATGGCCCCCCCAGACTTGAAAGCTAGCAGGCATCATACTTTTTAGGAATTTAGAGGAGGCCCAGGTGACTGGAGCATAGGACGGGGGGACCTTAGTGGGAGATGAGTTTGGAGCAGTATGCAGGGACCAAAGCATGAATGGCCTTAAAATCCATGTGAAAGGTTTTAAGTTTTATCCCAAAGCAAATGGAAAACCATTGGACACTTTAAATTGGGCGGGGTCATGCTGCCATTTCTATTTGAGAAGTTCCATCTGTCAGTAAATTGGAAGGAGACTCGGAATAAATGCCTGGAGATCAGGTGGGAGGTAAGTATCATAGTCCAGGTGGAAATGAGGGTATCTTGGGACCATTTTCAAAGACTATTTTTTTTTGTTTATTTATTTTTGAGGTGGGGGAGGGGCAGAGAGGGAGGGGGACAGAATCTGAAGCAGCTCCAGGCTCTGAGCTGTCAGCCCGACGCAGGGCTCCAACCCACGGACCGTGAGATTATGACCTGAGCCAAAGGCGGATGCTCAACCGACTGAGCCACCTAGGTGCCCCCAAAGACTCTTGTAAATCACTTTTATTCTCCTCAAATTCTCTACTATACCATGGTCTCCTCATTCTCAGCAGAGAGTCCTACTTACCTAACAAAGAAAACTGAAGCCAGCAAGTGGTAACCACTTCAACTCTCTATCTTCCCCTCACCTGTGGCTTCACGTGTGATTTCACCAGAATCCCAACACCGGTGAACGAGAGAGGACTTAACGCTCATTCTTTCCCTTGCTCTGGGTCCCCTTCTCTCCCTGTACCTCAGGGAGCCTCCTCCTTCTCAGGAAAAGCCCCTCAAGTCTCTCTCACTCATTGAAAGAACAATCTTTCTTCCAATCCAGTGGTTCTCAATGTTGGTGCCGCAGGAGTTCCAAAATCTCACTGCCCAATCTGCATCCCAAACCAGTATGTGAAAGTAGCTGTGGGTAGGATTTAGGTGTCAGTATGTTTTAAAGTTGTGCAAGTGACTCTGATGTATAGCCCAGTTTGGAAATCACCACAATAGTTCCATGTGATCCTTACTCTTTGGTCCAATTTCTTGAAAATTCTGTCTGTACATGTTGTCTTTATGCTCTCTCCCCCAATTACCTCCTCAGCCCCCTGCATTTCAGCTTCTGTGCCCACAGCCAGTGGAATTACCATCACTATGTCCACTGAAGCCCTCCTGTTCTGTTTTAAGGGAAGAGTTTTTAGTTCTTATTCTCTTTAAAAGATTCTCTTTACGAGGCACCTGGGTGGCCCAGTCGGTTAAGCCTCTGACTTCTGATCTCAGCTCAGGTCTTGATCTCAGGGTCATGAGTTCAAGCCCTGAGTTGGGCTCTGCGCTGGGCATGGAGCCTACTTTTAGAAAATAAATAAGTAAATGTTCTCCTTCCTTGATTTCTCTGGATCTATATTCTTGATTTGGGAGGATAATAACGTGTACCTTTCAGTTTGCTCTGAGTTTAAAGTGCCTTCCAGACAATGAAGGAGACGCACCCAGAAAGCAGCTCGATGGAAAGTTCTAGAGTTTAGCAGAGAGCATCATATTCCAGTGTCTTTGGCATTAGGGCGGCTCTGGGTTTCGTGTATGTGACATCGATTCCTAAATCCCAGGCTCCCTAGTGAGCCCCCAAACCAGCTTGCCTTGCCACGCTCCCACTCTTCGCCCAGCTGCCTGGCTCCGCAACCCCGCTGGCATTCCTGTCCCTGTCCCCCCCCCCCCACCGTCGCCCCACTCATCACGAAGTCACCAGATTCTCAAGGTTCAGGCGCCTAGGAGTTTTCTGTTGCCCTGTCTCCCGCCCCACTGCCGTGTATATCCTCACCCCTAGGTGATTTCTACAGCCCCCAGCTCTCCCCCTGCTTCCACGCTCACCCTAAGCCACAGCCAGGGTGGTTTTTCCAAAACGAACAAATCAATATGTCCATGTCTTGCTTTGAAATCCTTACCTGTCTCTCTGCCTCCTCTTGGAGAAGATTTTGGATCCTTCAGCATCACGTGCAGATTCCACATGTCTCTTGCTGTCTTCGGTTTTCCCGTCTCCTCTCCCTTCACTTTATTTCCTTGCCTCACCACCATATGCTCTGCTGTTTTTCTTTCCAGGAGTTTCCATGTGCTTTGCCCCTTCCCTAGAGGAATCCTCTGCTCTGTGCCCTTCCTAACTGATCCTCCCCAGTTCTTCTTGATAACCACCTACTTTCAGAGATGAATTCAGAGCCTCTCCTATGGGCTCCTGTGACTCAATTAGTTGTGAATTCTTGTTGAATTGTCTGTCTCCCCCAGTTTGCCACGAGTCCCCTGCATGTGTGGTCGGGTACCATCGTCACTGCTTGGCACATCCCACTCACATAGAATGTGCTCCACGTGTATCTGTTGAATGAATGACTGTAATACAAGGGGAAGAAGAGAGGCCCTGTGCCATTGGAAAGGTGTGACTAAGATGTGAATTCGCAGGATCAGAACGGTCTGTGTCTGCAAGAGCTCATGGAAGATTTGGGGAGGAAGGTGGCGTTTGGAGTGTCGACCGATAACCAGGATTCAGAAATGCAGAGCATGGGGGGAAGGGGTGCTGGCTGGGACCAGCAAGAATAAGCCGTGGAGAGAGGGGACCTTGTGAACTGAGCATTGTGCATGTGACAGAGAATGGGACCAGTAGCAAAGACCAGCTATTATTCACACCTGGGAGACTCTTATTTTTGGGCTGTTCAGTGGGAACCTTTAGCCCTGCTGAGCAGTTCTGCTTGCTAAAAATATGGTGATGGGACTTTCTGATAAGGAAGGACAGAGGAAGGCCGAGAGTGCCAGGCAGTATTCCAGGGGCTCTCTAACACAGCCTCTTTCTTCACACTGATAATTATTCCAGGAACAAAAGTGGCCACAGAAGTACAGTGTACGGCTGAGGCCGAGTCACGTGTTTTGTCCACAGTGAGCCTTGGCTGGCGTTTTGTCTCGAGGTCCTGCCCTAAATAAAGCATCTGGATGAAGAGCTGAAAGTGGTTCTCACAGTCCGGCAAGTGCTGTCCTCAGGAAATGCCAGAAAGTGGCTCCGGAGTCAGAGGATTTGGAGTTGAAGTCAGTTTGACCTTTGTGTGCCCTTGAACAATTCTTTTAACCTGGCCAGATTTCAGAGGAGTAAATGATGGGGTTGATCTACTCAAGGAATTGATGGGCTTAAATAGGAATGTTTTCAAGCTTTTAGCTTGAGGCTAGGATCATTCTTACTCCACAGAAAGAGGAGTAGGCTGATTGGGTAGATTTCTTGCACCTGCGTATTCGTAAATCAGACAGACCTGAATATAAAGCCTGGCTCTCCTTTTTATTCATTAGCTTGAATGCATTTAGGCTAATTCCTGAATTTTCAGAATCTCCCTTTTTTTCAACTGAAAATTAATCCCATATAATTCCTTCTCCAAGGGGATTAAAAGAGAAGCGTGTAGCCCACTGCCTCGTGCAGGAAGTGGATCAGAGGGAGACAGAACAGCTCATCCTAACGCTGAGAACTCTAGTTCGTGCTAGAGCCACCCCCTTTCCTAGCAGTGAGGAAAGCCTGCAAGGCTTTTAGACTTTCCTTCTCTCTCTTTAGTCTTCTTTCTTTTCTTTTCTTTCTTCTTACTCATTCTCATTAAATTTCGTGTGTGTGGGAAGCTGTAGGAGAGCAGATGTCTTCTACCTAGACAGATTTCGAATCATTCCCCCATGAGCAGTACTTGCTGGGAGTTTGTTTCTTGTCTTCTGTTACGGTCCTTGGCTGCACCGAGCCCCTAGGTTTGTTAGTTCAATGCGCCATTGATCATATTTATTGAGCGCCCCCTGTGGTCTACCCATTTTTTTTCAGTTGGTTCCCTAGATAATAGTCCGTTGCTAGAATCCTTAACTCTTGCACCCGTTGTATAGTGAGCACCACTTGGTATCATGTTCAGTACACTAGGGACCCCGCCTTTGCGTAGAGATTTCCATCAAGTCGCCCAGCCTGGGTGTCCTTGTCTCCTGCTTGCCCCTGTCAAAGTTTAAAGGACTTGCCTGATGTCAACGCCCCGGACATCCAGCAGTGTTGCAGCTGTCCATGTTACTTGTGCCTCCGCAACAGATGTGGATGGAGAAGCTCCTGCAGTGTAATGTTGACTTCCAGATGGTGGGCGTGGGGGAAAAGGAGGTGTGACAACAGGAGCAGAGGCCTCAGGAAGTGGGTGACAGGAGGGAGCAGACAGGTAGTGGGCAGAAGAAGTGATGGGTGGCAGAGGGAGGGGGTCAGATGGAAGGAATGTGATTTGTTACACGCTTGTAATAGAAACTGACTCGGAATTTACAGTTAGCAGGTAAATGTATGCAGAGCCACCAATGTTAATGTGTTTACCATAAGATACATCTTCACATAAATATGATTTTTAGTAGCTGGATATTAAAGTTTGCTGCTGTGATATGGTTCCAGAGAAGCTAGAATTACATTCATAATATGGATACTCATGAACTTGAATTTTCAAATTAAGGCTATAAATCAATCTTATTATTTGTTACACTTAACTTCTTTTGACTTTCAGTTTCGGGTTCAGATTGCAATGTGAATTAGGAAAGTTTGTAGCTGGGTATCAGTAAAAGTAATTTTATGTACAAATTAGATTTTTAGCCAATCTTTTGATGATAAGAAGGACATGTAAACAAACCATACATCAAATACACAATTCCCTACGATCCCCAGAAAAGTTAATTAATACATCTACCATTTAATTAGAAAATAGCTACCAGGGCTCATTATTTCATATGTGTCAACATTAGCTAGTTATATACAATCCTGATCTGTATCACAAAATCTGAGTTATTGATTTCACTTGTTAAAACTGAGTTAACACCTATGTCAGTATACAATGGTAGATTTAAAATATTATTTCAGTTTTGTATGAGTTCTTGTTTAACAAATTAAAAGCTGATAGATATCTCTGTGTGTTTCACTCTCGAGGAAGATAGTATTTCTTCTTCATTTTAAATTGTTTTAATGTTTTTTATTTATTTCTGAGAGAGAGAGTGAGAGAGAGCGAGTGAGCATGAGCAGGGGAGGGTCAGAGAGAGAGGAAGATACAGAATCCAAAACAGGCTCCAGGCTCTGAGCTAGTTATCAGCACAGAGCCCAACACGGGGCTTGAACCCATGAGCCGTGAGATCATGACCTGAGCTGAAGTCGGACGCTCAACCGACTGAGCCACCCAGGTGCCCCTCTTCTTCATTTTAAAACTACTAATACAAATAAGAAATTAAGAGTCTAGGAAATTTTGACTTACTGGAGCAGAGTAAAATATAATTGCAAAGAAAAACCTGTAAAATGGGTTAACTCTAAGACCTGGAAACCATTTCTCACCCTGAGAAGAAACACTAAGGACTTGAGATCTGTAGAGTGGACAGTGCCTCAGAAGAGCTGTTTATTCTGATGATCCATTCCTCATACATATGGTGAGGAATAGGCCTTGAGGAACTTGCAGTCTAATGAGGAAACAGACAACTAAAGGCAGTGAGATATGCACAGTGTTGGAGGCGTGCAGACCTTGCAGTGTGATGGAGATACATACAAGTTGTGCGAGCGCACGCCAGAAGGAGAGTTGAGATATGAAATTACCAGTACTTCATGAGCAGCAGATCGTGAGAGTGGACGTCGGCTGCAAACAGCAGACATGGCCTCCCCAGGACTCAATAGCTGAATAGCAGCCCTGAGTGCATGAAGGGCTCCTATTACGTGCTGGGAACAAGGGATCAAAGAAACCTTCCTGGAGGAGCGGGGATAGTGGTTTTTTATAGCAAAGTGAAGTTGCAGAAAGCCTCCTCTGTTGGTGTCGGGGGAAGGAGAGTGGGGTGCATAGAATCCCAGTTGCTCTCTCTGAAGGGTCTGCCTCTCCAGCTAGCCTGACCAGCCCTTTTGTCCTTCCGTGTGAGAGGAGGGTTCAAGACTTTGATATCGATTTTCTTGATATCGCCTCTGAAATTGATTTGTATCTGTCTCTTCCACTAAAGTTTCAACCCCAATTTTGATTTTATCATCTTTCTGTATTTCTCAAAACAAGGGTAGAGACCCAGGAATAAATGGGAAGGAAGTACATATTTGAGTCACGGGGGATGGGTGAGTGGAGGTGGTGGAAAAATGGACGTGCCTGATCCACAGAGAAATGACTTGGGAGTGAACCCAGTGGCCACACGGACTATTAATTCAAGATTTTTTTTCTTACATAGTGTTTTATTAGTCCAAGGTGCACAATATAATGATACATTGCTCAGTGCTCACCAAGATAAGTGTACTCTTAATCCCCTTCACCTATTTCACCCACCCCCACCCACCTCCCCTCTGGTGACCACCTGTTTTTTCTCCGTATTTAGGAGTGTGTGTTTTCTTGTCTCTTTTTTCCCTTTGCTTTGTCTCTTAAGTTCTACAAATGAGTGAGATCATATGGTATTTGTCTTTCTTCGACTTACTGCACTTAGCATTACCATCCCTACATCCATCCATGTCATTGCACGCGGCAAGATCTCATTCTTTTTGTAAGGTTGAGTAATCAGTGTTCTTAGTATTTATTTTGTCAAGTGACATCATAATTTAGGACTTTTATTTCCTCTTATAGATATTGTCCTTCCTCTTATAGATACTGTCTCTGTCTCAAAATATTGCCCAACTGGAGGTCCAGGTTGAAAAGGTTACAAGAGAGAAGATTTCAGCTATTAATCAACTAGAGGAAATTCAAAACCAGCTTGCTTCCAAAGAAATGGATGTCGCAAAGGTACAAAATGAGATTCTAGTTTATATTTTTTTCTAATGTACAAACCTCAGAAAGAAGCATGGAATAGAAAGGTTTTCTTATTTAAGATAGTAAAGGTCCACCTCATGCTCATGAGGCAAATATTTACTTATTACTGGCAAGCCCTTTGATGGGTGCTACAAAGACAAAGATGAATTAGACGCAAATAATGTCCTTGAAGAACTCAAAGTGGCTGAGACAGACTTTTCATTAAGCAGGTTTCATTACTTTAATCATTGAGTGTTTGATAATACTTGTATTTCTAAGTTACACAGTTGGGAAAAATATTTGCCAAAGATCGCATTGGTTTGGTCCCCACAAAAATAGCAAAAGACATACATTTACAACGCCAAGAGTTGCTTAAAATAAAAAATGCTCCACCTCCCATTCCTTTTCATACCTGATCTCTAAAATCAAGGTTCTCATACTAAGAATCTTATTTTATTGGTCCTTAAATTTATACTTCAAAACATCCCAGTGTCTGCCCTTTGGGCATCACAGCCCTGTGAACCAAGAACTAAAATGTTGAACAGTCTTAACTGGCTACTGTAAGGTACATGTTTACGAAACGCTGGAAGTCCATGTAGATTTCAGTTTGCAGTTGCCTTAAAACTAAGAAACTACGTATGGGCATGCATGATGTAATAAATTAAGTAGATTTATTTTTTTACCAATATGTACACAGATAATTTTGTTTGTAATGTATACCCTTTTCATATTGCATTTTACCTATCAACATATTTTCCTAAATGTTGACACATATGTAATGCCAACGCTTTATAATTTAGTAAATACAATTTTTCGTCATATATAGAAGGAAAAAAAAGCCCATTTTTTCTTTTTTTCTGCATGAATTTAATTCTCCATTTGCTTTCTAAAATTCAAGCTAGCCAGTGTCGAGGTTTAAAGCTATCGTATTTGCCAGTATCATCAGTGTGTTTGTGTGGAGGGTAGGGGTGGACATAGTGGAGTGGGGATGGGGGGGCGGTGGTTAATCCAGATTTGGGGGGAAAGCTGGGGTGACCATTCAGTCCATTGTAGGGAAAGAATGTTCTGTTGAAACATGAACAGTCTAGATGCCTCTTCTGTCTTTAGAACTGTCCAAAAAACCATTCAGGCATCAGAGAGGTACCCTGAGGTGGCTCCAACCCTGAGATGAAATCATTCTATTTCAATTTAATTTATTAGTTTCTTTTAGATGAGATTGAAGTGTTACGGATAAACTTGGCAGATGCTAACGTGGTAGTTAATACAGCAAGGGAACTTTAAAAATAAAATTAAGGGATAAAATAATTTAAACATTTTTTAGTGTTTATTTATTTTTGAGAGAGAGAGAAAGAGAGAGAGAGAACATAACTGAGGGAGGGGCAGAGAGATAAGGAGACACAGAATCCAAAGCAGGCTCCAGACTCTGTCTGAGTTGTCGGCACAGAGCCCGATGCAGGGCTCGAACCCACAAACCCTGAGATCATGACCTGAGCTGAAGTCAGGTGTTTAACCAACTGAGCCACCCAGGCACCCCAAAATAATTTTAAATAAAACTAAATATGTAGGCATTTATTATTACAAGATAACTATGTGTTGGTATTGGGTTTGAAATACCATGGCTGTGTAATTATTATTTTCTAGTATCAATTTGGGTTTTTTCATTTCATTCATATGCATACATCAAATAGGTTGGAATCATGAAGAACCAAGAAAGAAAGGAAATGAGGGCTCCTCTAATTTTTTTTCCTGTCATTCTTCATTTTACACTTCATTTAGCTTTAAAATTAATAACTTTTATATAAATTACTAGTGTTTTTGAAATGGGAAGGGTCAGCTCTGACCCATTTAAGGCATTTGAATTTGAATTTCAAATAGAATTTTCAGTAACTGTATTCTTTTTTCTAGTATTTTGAGGATCACTGGGGAGAAACTTACTGACTTTTTCCTCTCTCGTCACTATAACTTTTAGATACAGATTTGTTTATTTTCTAAAGCATTTTTGGTGTGAGCATAGGAGACAGATGCAGGTTTTAATAAGATTAGAATACCTCAGTAATGATCAAACTAATTTCTAAAGTTCCAATTGTCATTTTTGGAGAAATACCAGAAATGAAAAGTTTCAAGCAACTGTAACCATCAGATGATACGTGATTTTTAAAAACCTGTGTTTGTAAATCAGAGACTGGATTAACAGACTCATGTGTTAATCTCTCTACACGTTCTTAGTTATCTCAAAGGCTCATAATTTCTTTATTTAGATTTATCTGCTGATTGTGTTTACCAAATATATCTACCTGTCTGTATAAGCCCTGGATTGAAAAACAAATTGTATAAGGGATGATACACAACACTTTCAGGATGCTATGTGTGTTCATTATTTAATGAAATGTTAAAATCGTTTCACCTAAATGTATATTTTCCTTTTATGTTGAATGCTACAGTTATAAATGCAGAGTGTGCATGATTCCAGTCTGTGACTCTTACCAGTCTTTCTTCATCTAAGTGCATAGCACTGTGCATATGATTGATGTTATCTACAGAGACTGCAGTAAATACTGGGGACCACCGCACACCTAAACACCGATCATATAGCCTGTTGGCAGAGAGAAAAATTCCTTTATAAATTTTTTAAATAAAAGCCTAGCTAGCTAATCAAATCTTTAAAGGAAAGCTTTATTTTATAGAATGTCTATTTCACTGTAATAACTTTAATGAGGATTAACATAGCTTAATATTTTAATTAATGATTTCACCTAGTTAAGATTGAAATAATACATTATGGATAATAGTATGCACTTGAAACTATTATTTCCCACAAAAAATAGTGGGCACATTACTTAAATTTCTTAGTTATACATTCCTTTATCTGTAATCTGAAACTGTTAAACTCAGTAGTACCTGATACTGCTTTCGCATCTTAACAGAATACATTGAATACTCTTAACAGAAAATGCCATTCTTAGAATTCTGAGTTCTAGTGTATTTTATTTACATGACCTCTAGGGGGCACCAAATGATCTAATTGCAGGCATTGCCTGGTAGATTCCAGCAGCTATTGATGTATTTTTTACAATCTAACAGGTGTGTGGGGAAATGCGCTATCAGTTGAATAAAACCAAAATGGAGAAGGATGAGGCAGAGAAGGAGCACAGAGAGTACAGAACAAAAACTAAAAGGGACCTTGAAATGAAAGATCAGGTAAGAGATGGCAAGGGTAACTGCAGCAATTAAAGACCTAATTAAAGACGTAAGTTATTTCATTTCTATTATATTGCTTCTAGCTAATGAAACAATCCAGTATATACTGTTAAAATAACTTCATTTCTAGTAGCCTAAAATTATCACCTTTCACATGAAATGGTGAGAATACAACCGCATGCATATAAAATCCCAATCTGACAGGTCATAAATATACATTTGGATATGTGTATCTATTACTTACAAAAGTAAAAAAAAATGTTCTAATGCACAGTTTGAACCTAAAATATACGTACATAAAGTTCTTGAAAGATGCCAACTTGAATCCAATTTTAAGTGAAAAAGTTTAAAATTTGTAAGATGAGATGAGTTGATATGTAAATATGTCAATCAAATTGATTGTTGGCAGAGTGAAACCAGTTTTAACTAAGATAACCATGAATATGTTTGCTCAAGAAGCCTAAATACAGGGAAATTAGAAATGTTAGGGGGAAATGCTACTTACTTCAATCTCAGCTGAACAGATGTTTTATGTTATATCTCTGTTGAGATCATGTAGATACTCTGATTTTAATTGACGACATGGATTAAGTTTTTAGAGAGGCAATTCTAATAGACTCACTTTGGATTTTCTATTTTTATGTGATAGTATAGAACATTGGAGGCTCTCATTCTTTATATTCACCAAAAGCAGATTGATAAATCTCTTCCATTAAAATGAGTTCTCAATGTCAACATTTAAAAAAAAATCGCCACATTTAAAAGTAGGTAGCCCTTAATAATTTTTTTGAAACATATTTCTAGTTCAAAGCATTTTATTGGACTTCCCAGCATATTTTCCCTTTCAACCCTGTCAACTTTCTATGCAGATGACACAGAGACAGTTGGGAAAAGTATTAAAAATGAAAGTGATAATGAAATTTAGTACAGAAAGTTTTTCAAGTCATAGCTGAAATCCCTGGCACTAAAGTTAACATCTGAACAACTAAAATCAGATTCTGCTTCTGTACTACTATACTCAGAGTGTTAGGACTTTTAATTTTCAGAATTCTCATTATTAACATGTACAGATAACAAAACTATTTTATTGCATCCAGTTGGGGGCGTGCCTGATAGTGAAATTGAAAAGCCTCTCTGTCCTCGACTGAAAGACTAAGACTACCAAACAAATGGAACTTTCCTTTCCTTTCCTGATGTATTATGACTTTTTTTTTTAGGGGTATCATCTTGGGAAACTTACTACCATTATTATATACTTTTGTAATATTATTTTATAGCATCTACCCAATACAACATCTTGGACTAACTGGAAAAAAAATAGGAAGAGTGTCTGAGTTATTTAAAATTACAGGTTAATGTTCCAAGGAGAAAAAACACTATAGGAATAATAAGATTAGCATATCATGTGTAAGTGAATACCATGTAGAAGTGTTTGTAATATTTGTCTTTCAGAGCTTATAGGTATTGGCAATTAACAAGCAATGATGTGGAGGCTAAAGTTGCAGGATTATAAAAGGAGCCGTGTTCATTTGTTAACCATTTCCTGCTAAATAGTGAAACATTAGCAGTTTTCTTAATGATTTCCAGTGTTTTTAGATAAAGATGTGCCTTCTCAGGAGGTCAGAGGGTTAGGAATAAAACCTCGGAATGGTTACAAGATGCTTGTGATATGATGTGCTCGTTACCATTTTCTCTTGGACAGAATGTGAGGAAATCTTATAGGTACTCTTTGTAACTATTCTGTATGGAACAGACAGTTTCAGAAAAGAAAGGAGTGGTGTCTCATTCTGAGGATGATCTGGACGAGCAAAGCAGCAATTGTTCTTTGGTCTTTCAGCCATGACCTGACCTTCTGTCTGCAAGACCAAAGAGCCCCTTTGCTTGGCCACCATCTGCACTCAAGAGAGAAATTTACATCCAACTTTTAAAAGCTGGGCATGTGGGGCATTTATCTGAAATACTTTTAATAATACAAAGTGTATTTAACTTTTAGAGTGTTGAACATCACGCCAGTGAGCGTAGCAAGGCCATCTCTAGGTTTACAAACAAAGCATTCCTTCTACTATGGTCATTGTATTCATATTTTTGTTAATCTGGACTCTTGATACATTTTTAAAGTAGGTGGGAAACTGAGATTGGAATGTGGTTTAAAAAAAAAAAACAAGAGCTTTTTTTGATGTCTACAAAAATAGGGCAAATGGTGGGCCACGAAAATCATTTTCTTTGTGACCCGAACCTTGACTCTGGCATAATTAGAAGGAAGGGTTAGGGGAGTAACAATAGCAATCTCTTCCTCCCACTTTCTCCTTTTCTTCTTTATATTGTGTCAGGAACCCACGGGTAGATTATCCTTCCCATCAACTCCTTTGTATCACGTAAGCAAAGACTGCTGCCGCCAGCCTGAGAAGACAGCTTCTTGTACCCCCCCCCCCCAAAAAAAAATTGGCTTAGAGGAGAAGGAAAAATCTATACCCTGATTTTTATTAGAAATTTTTTGTAGGCAACAGGTACACACACACACACAAACACACACACACTCACACTCCATTATAGGAATTTAAAAACCTACAGAAAAGATGTTAATAGGAACTCCTACATTCCCATCACCTAGGCTCATCATTTTGCCATTCCTATTCCATCGATTTCATGGGATATTTTTTCTCTCCTCTTCCTTCCTCTTCTTTGTTGTCTTTGTCATTGTCTGTTTCTTCGTCTTCTCTCCCGCATTCTCTGCTTCTGTCTCCTTCCCCCACCTCTTCTTTTGCTGAAGTATTTGAGGCAGATCTCAGATATGATGTTACTTCACCCATGAACCCCTCAGTGTGCATCTATGAAGGATTTTTTTTTTCACAACCACCATGTCATCGTCACACAGGACAATACCAACAATAATTCTTTTAATATCTGAGAATGCCCAGCCCATAGTCACACTCCTCTGGCCATCCTAACAATGTCTGTTTTATGGCTGGTTTTTTAGAATCAGACAGGTGCGTTTTTGCATGTCAGAATGTTATGGTTTGAGCTTCTTTAACAGGAAATAAAAGGATATCTCAGCAAAATTTCAACTTTCTTTATCCGTTGTTGTCTCATTAAATTTCACACATGTTTTGATTGTGCTCTGAATTTACAAGGTGCCCCAGAATGATGCTGGGTCATCATAAAGAAATATGAATTAATCCTATAGCCAACTATCTGATGGAAAATGGCTACCATGCCACAACCCCAATCGCCATAGCTTGAAATGAGCCCTGTAGAGTCTGAAAGCCAAAATTCATAATTAATTGCAGAATCTTACATTTAAGGTTCAGGAATGCAACTGGAAGCCCGTTACAAAGGTTACGGCTGATGCAGAAGTAGAATTTTCTTTGTCACCTTCCATTCTGGTAGGTGGATCTCTGAAGGTGATTCTTCAGAGCTCAAAGGTTTGATCAGGACATAGTGTAAGAGGAAGATGCAGGAATTTCAAATGCAGGGAAAAAAGTGATGTTTTAAAGCTATTAAAATATAAAAATTTTCCTTTCTCTTATAGCCTTTCTCTCTCCCTCTGTCCCTTTTTCTCTCTGGCGTGCGCGCCCAGTTATGGTGTTTTTTATTTGCCGTTTAACTTCCGATGACGACCTCCAGTGCAGGGCTACTCATGGGGAGACCTACCTGGTAGCTGGATCAGGGCCAGCAGGCTCGACAGTGAGGCCGCTGGGTGTCGTCTGAGGCAGGGATGTGGCCGTGCCTGCGTCCCGCCGTGCGATGTCAGGGGTACAGGGGTCCACACGCTCAGCCCCACCTTCCCCGGATGCACATCTGGGCTCCTGTCAGAGGCAGGGGACGACAGCATACACGACCCCACCTGCACCCCACCCCCATGACCTGGCTCCGCCCCAGACACAGGGCAGACCTCCACCCTGCCCGGGCCAGAAGAGGGACCACAGGGGAATAAGTCCCTGGTACCATCTCGGGGCTGCTGTGAGGCAGTGGAGGGACAGGACGGCGGCCCCGAGCAGCGGTGCCACGGTCCCATCAGACTTCTCTGACAAAACTCAAGTGCCGGTAGACAGTCATGGAGAAGGTCAAGATGTCAACCTTAGAGCACTAGACGGCGGGCTTCTAAACACGGGGCCGCGTCTGCCCGCACCCATCGCAGGCCCGTGGTGCGGCCCAGGCAGTGGGGAGCGGGAGAGACGCGGCGAGCTGCTGCACGTGGGTGCGCGCTCACTTACCCATGCACACGTGCGGGAGTGCTAACATGCCCGGGCGCCCGAACCCGTAGCGGGCGGCTCAGGAGCCAAATCGGGCCTGCTGCCTGCTTTGACAAATAGTCATTTCAGAGCGCGGCCCCATCCATTCGTCTGCTCTTGTCTGCCTTGCTGACAGACAACTCAGCTTCCCGGTAGAGCGGACCCTGTAGCCTGCAGAAAATGAAGCAATTAGTCTCTGAGCCCTTATAGACAGAGTCTGCCAGCCCCTGCCCTGTGTGTAGAGACAGAGCTGTAGGTCTTCGGGTTCTTGTGCTTTACTAAACTGTGGGGCTTGGGTTTGAAGACTGATCAGGCCCCGATGATAACTTAGTGGTTGTAGAGCATTTCACAGTGCGGTGTGTGGCCTCACCCTGGCCTCTTCCTCATCTCCCGGCCTTGCCAGGTGAGAGTGTGACTGCTTATAGTGTCCTATAGTGTCGTTATCTTATTGGTGGCACATGGCATAGTAACGGCTTAGTCGAGAGTATAAAAAGTACAATTTCTCTTAGGTTGGTGCAGTTTTTTTCAGATAAGACTTTTTTTTTTTAAACCAGCATTGCATAAGTTATAACTTTGGAGTTGTGGCCACAATGGAGCAAGAAGCAATGAAGTTCAAAATCACTGGAGTGGAGTAATGAAAGCAAATATTTTAGGGCAGGGCACATATAGAAAATTAGATCAGAAAGTTTTGGCAGGAAAACTTAGGGCAAAAAAAGAATTTGAAATGCTGTCTACAGCAGTACGATTCAGCACTTCAGTGCTGACATTACCCTGGACTGTATCAATGGAGGACTTATTTCTGAAGTACAATTGCCTTAATTAGATTGTCGGAAGAGGTGCATCTGTTCTGTATGACTTTGTGTAAAGATGAGAGGAAGCCTTGAAAGTCCTGAAAGGAGGTCCTACTGAAAGCCAGAGAAATAAAGGCAATAAAGAAAGTTGAAGAATTGGAGCTTTTTACTTCGAGAAGTCTGAAACTTTGCTACCTTCAAGGACTTGACAGAGTCATTCAAGGAGAAAGCTAAGCACCTGCTTAAATGCCTTGATCCTCAATATGGAAAGAATAAGAGGAAAGCGATTTAATCACAGCAACTGGAAATCACAAGAGCCTGAAATAAGAACTCTCTGACAGTAAGAAGATTGCAGTAGATTGCAGCAACAGGCCATGGAGCTTTCTTCCCTGAAATTGCTAGTTTCAAACAGTAACAGCAAAATGCTGGAAACCCAGTGAACGGACCCCCAAGGTCCACTGTCTTTTGTTGGACTGTGGGAGCATCCTCAAAAATTCCATTTCTGTCTGTTAAAGTGGCTAGTAGTGGTATTTGTCTTTCCTACTTGTGATTTAGCACCTACAGATTAGAGCAAAATCCTCCTCAGCTCTGTTCTCTGCTTTGTGTCTGTAATGCCATGTACTCTCGTCAGAAGGCTTTGGGGGAGTACACTGAGATAATGGGTAGCTTCTGGAGAGCTAGACTTGAGAGACTTTCCAACTACCACCTGCAGTCTCACTTCTGCCTCTGAAAGCCGACTGGGAGAGGGGCCACTTGGGCATGCCGTTAGCACATGTAATCACTCGGGCCTGGTGATGACAGAGCTGCTCTCCAGTGTTCTTCACACCCTCTTCCAGCGCTGGAGGCTTAGCGCATCCCTCTCCCTGCTCCACACTCAGGCGACAGCCGCCTGGGAGGGCCTGGCCTACCCAGGCCGGTGCACGAGGCGCTGTGGGGGTGATCGCTGGAAGACCCAGGTCCTGCCCTGAGGGAGTTTATATTCTAGTCGAGGAGACGGGGCACACATTGGAACATGCCTACAAAATCCTCGCAAAGCAGCCTACCGACAAGTGCAAATTAATGTAGTGTGAACTTCATGCTGGCTGCAGCCCATGCGAGGCAGAATCTGGTTCCATGTGTGTGATGCAATAAAGCTTTTTTTTTTTTTCTAGCATCTTCCCTAAGTACGCCCTAAAGCATTGTTCAGATAGATTTGTGTTCTTATCACAGCCTAACCAAGAATTGTGAGAAAATTCTTCAGCCAGGCGTATGTCTAATAAATCAGCCTCTTGTTCTTGTGCCACGCGATGCTTGAATGGGACAAATGGGATCATGTAAATAAAAATAAGATTCGTTTCATAAAAGATTATTGAACTTCTGCTTTTTCTGAAACACCATGCAAGGTTAATTTCTTCACTTTAAACCATAATTGTGTTGGTAATGTCACAAAATTAGCAGTAAAAAAGTAAGTTTCTTTTTTCTTTTTCTTTTCTTTTTTTTCTTTTTCTTTTTCTTTGCACAGAGGAACAGTTTCCAAATCAATCCAGTGAATAATACCAAGTTGGGGCATTCAGCATTTGGTAACTTTGTTAATGATTTGGGCAATACTTGTTTATCCCATTCGTGAAAACTCTGTGGAAATTCATATGCTCACAAAAGAATCATTTGATTCTCCAAGAGAGATAGATGGTCATGCTATTCACTCTAATGATGTATATTTTTAAAAATCAAATGTGTAAACAGAAACAATATATCTGAAGATAGCAATGTAGGGCTGTTTAGACATAAGGGTACAAAGAGAACAGAAAACAAGCCTGTTTAGAAAACATATGCCTTGTGGGGTGAACATTTAGAAATACATGTCTTTGGACAGGAATATAAAACTATTAAGTGAACTCAAGGAATTTATGGTATATTTTCAGTTTCACTGAATGATATGTATTTTGGCGCTTAAAAAAACTTTCTGCATGCTTCTTTTGACTTTAAAGGTTGAACCCACAGACCAACCTGCCACTCTTAAAGCCCATGGTCTCAGGTACCAAGTCTGTAATAGGGGTGGGTACTTGTTGGCCAGCGGTGTTTTGTGTGGCCAGATGGGCTAGTAAGCTGGGAAGCACTAGACACAGGACAGCTACATGTGCTTTTTATTTTTTATTTTACAGTCCAGAAATATTATACTGATACCCAGTATAAATATTACTAATTACTATAGATGTATGACTTTTAAAACAATATTTATTATATAAACATAAGCACAGTCACAGAAGCCAATAATTCCATCACCCAATATAGCAAATTGTTTTCATTTTTCTGTTTTCTGTTTTACCTTCTACTTTTGTCCATATGCATATATGGTATTTGCAAGTAGCAAACATACTACTTGTTAGAATTTTGTTTTTTGCTTATTTCATTTGATATCTCCAGCATTTTTATGTGTTGCTTCCTATTCTTCATAGTAATCACTTCACTATGGCCATGTATGTGTACTTTCAAAGGAAAGAATAATAAAGGAAAGGCACTTGAGTGGCTCAGTCAGTTAACTGTCCAACTTTGGCTCAGGTCATGATCTCACAGTCCGTGAGTTCAAGCCCTGCATTGGGCTCTGTGCTGACAGCTCAAAGCCTGGAGCCTGCTTCAGATTCTCTCTCTCTCTCTCTCTCTCTCTCTCTCTCCTGCTCATGCTCTATCTCTTTCTTTCTCTCAAAAATAAACAGACATTAAAAAAACTTTAAAAAAGTCAGATTTGAATAGAACAGACACTGTTACGAATCTAGAACTTTTTGCCCTAAACTTCACTTGTTGCTTTAATTCAGCAACCATATATTGCATGCACTGTGCCGGCCTAGTGCGCACTTCTATTTTTCTGTTCTTAAAGAAGGGAAGATGTAAGGCAGGTATGCAAATAAGTATATGTCAGAGAGGTCCTAATAACTATAATTAGGAAACCACACAGGAGTGTGGGGATTTAGAAGGAGAGAAGGCATCCTTGAAGGACTGGTAGGACATTGCCCAGCATAGATGAGAGAGGAAGGCTTTTTGGTTGGAAGGTTCAGTATGGCAGCTTGCACAAAGGAATGGGAATGGGGTGGGGGGCCAGGGTGGGGTGGGGTGGGCTGTGGAAAAGGAAGATGCATTCAAGAAACATATGACTTCATAACATGCTTGCATAACTGACCTTGATGTCTCCAGTGCCATGTCTCCGCTATAAAAGATTGCCCCTAAGAAGATGTGAATAAACACTTTCCCAAAGAAGACATCCAGATGGCCAACAGACACAGGAAACAATGCTTAGCATCACTCATCATCAGGGAAGCATCACTCATGATCACAAAGCAAAACCACACTGAGATACCACCTCACGCCAGTCAGAGTGGCTCAAATGAACAAATCAGGAGACTATAAATGTTGGCAAGGATGTGGAGAAACCGGCACCCTCCTGCACTGTTGGTGGGAATGTAAACTGGTACAGCCCCTCTGGAAAACAGTGTGGAGGTTCCTCAAAAAGTTAACAATAGAACTCCCGTATGACCCAGCAATAGCACTGCTAGGAATTTATCCAAAGGATACAGGAGCACTGATTCATAGGGGCGCTTGTACCCCCAATGTCTATAGCAGCACTCTCAACAATAGTCAAAACATGGAAAGAGCCTAAATGTCCATCAACTGACGAATGGATAAAGAAGATGTGGTTTATGTATACAATGGAATACTACATGACAATGAGAAAGAATGAAATCTGGCCATTTGCAGCAATGTGAGTGGAACTGAAGGGTATTATGCTAAGTGAAATAAGTCAACCAGAGAAAGACAGATGTCATATGTTTTCACTCTTATGTGGATCTTGAGAAACTTAACAGAAGACCATGGGGGAGGGTAAGGGGAAAAAATAGTTACAGAGAAGGAAGGAGGCAAACCATAAGAGACTCTTAAACACAGAGAACAAACTGAGGGTTGATGGAGGGGAGCGGGAGGGAGAGGGAAAAGTGGGTGATGGGCATTGAGGAGGACACTTGTTGGGATGAGTACTGGGTGTTGTATGTAAGCCAACTTGACAATAAATTATATTAAAAATAAATAAATCACTAGCCAATGGGATGCATACAGTTTAAGATGTTATAGAAAATGCCTTTCATTTAAAGGTCCAGATATACACACTTCTGTCCTCAGTTTAATAATACAATTGTTCAGATATAACAATATAAAAATGATTTACCATCAAAAGAAAAAAGATTGCCCTTAGAAAATGGACTTCTTTCTGTAAGGTTCAGAATCCCAGCGCAGTTCCCTATTGTATAAAATACTGCACGCCCTATGGTCTGGCACAGGAGTCATATTATCTTTGAGGAATGTTTGCATTGGTTTTTCATTCCTTTGTAGTGTTTTCTATGTCATGGAATAATTTCAAGATTTTCAAATTTCAGATAACATACAATAAAATGTCATTTTATAAATAATGTTACAATCAAGTAGGATCAGTTTTTTAGAAATAAAGAAATCGCAGTTTCCTTAATGATTTGTAGAAGACAATCTCCATGACTAATGGCGGAAGGTGAAATACAGGGTACAGGGTTCTACTTGACCTTTGGACTCTGAGTCTTGACTTGTTGGCTAACTTCTTGGGCAAACCTCCCAGAGCTTCACCTTCTTTCCCAGTGAAGTGAGAAGCTCAGAGATGTGATAGCTAAGGTTTTCTCTAGCTCAGAATTCCATATTTCCAGAAACATGGGAGGTATTTCTCTGCCCCTCTTAATTATGAATTAAATATGAATAATATCAATATAAAGCTCATGAAGTCCCCAGTGTCATTTCAAATTTTCCAGTTATTCAGCTGATCTGATAAAAATGAAACTTTACTGTCACCAATTTTAGATCATATTTTTTCATTATGATTAATAATAGGACAATAAAATGTCTAGCCTTTTAAACAGTTGAATTTAATTACAAGACAGACTTTAATTTGCAATCAGGATTCAAGCCCCACTCCGCATTAAGAATGAAGTTCTATTGGATATGTTTCAGACAACAGCAAATTGTGCAAGGAAGTATTTTAGAGGAGTAGCCGGCTTTCCTGACACCCGTGGAATATCCTCAGCCAGGGTTCCCGTGTGAACCCTCCATTCCTGGGATGACAGGGGTGTATTCCTGTCAGAGAATTCTGATCCTAACCACCTGGCACTCTAACAAAATGCAGTCAGGGAATGAAATGGGTGGTAGTTCTGGACCTAGATGACCTAGAATATGATCATGTTCAATTTCTGTATTTTGATTTTTTTAAATCATCAGAATGGGAAAAAAATTTTTTTTTAATTCTCTTAGAAATTTCAGTATCCCTGGAATATTTCCCGGGCCCTCATTGGAGTCTGGTGTGAGAGACTGCCCCAGGCAGAGGTTGTAGACATAACCCTGCAGATTCTAGATGTAACTGGCTGTAACTTGCAAGGTGTCTAGATTTTCCCATTATTCTTGTTAACAGATTGTCAAAGTAATTTAACCCTTTTTGGTGTTAACATCCATAGTTAAGTGGATCAGTTGCAATAACATTTAGTTTTTAGGGAAAAGACAAGAAAGCAGCAGGGTCCTTATTTCTGGCCTGCCTCTGCCTTCCTAGTGAGGAATGGGAAATTGTTCTTTGTATTACTCCTCTCTACTTACAACCGAAGTTCTGATACCATTCCATCTCTGTCTCTGTCTCTCTCCATGGTACTAAACCACGCCCCTGATAGCATCAGCCTGGCTTTGGAAATCATGAGTCAAGCTGTGGTTGAAAGTTCCCATTGAAGAGCAGGAGGGTGCTCCTGTTTTCTTAGAGTGGCAGCTAGGGGAAAAAGAGAAGTAAACACTTCTGGGGACACCTTAAGAAGATGGACTAGAAAGAACTGTTCCGCTTGAAAGATTGTCTCTTCGTTGCAATCTTTTGGACGCTTCCTTCACTTGCTCAGAATTTTATGCATAGAAATCTGAATTCACTTGTACTGAGAGATCACTGTCATATCCTCATTTGAATTAGAAACTGTAGGGTATCCTGTTCAAGGTGCCTCTCCACTAAAGTTTTTATAATCATAGAATAATAGGGCCAGTCAGTGCTTCTTTCCTAATTTACTGAAGGTCCACTCTCTGTATAGTGATTGAAGTCATATAAGTGTTTGTATAACAAGAACCAGATATGTTTTAATCAAAAGGTGCAGTTAAGACAATGGATCAAATATCTATGTATGTCTATATTTTAAAATCTATGTGTAGATATTGATCTTTGTATGTATCTTGCTAACATGTCATACAAGAAGTATGACTAGCTGATGGTTTTCCTTGAGCAGAGCCTAAAGTCTTAAGTCTCTAAATGCTGAATTGAGGATACCTTAGACTTACCTTATCAGCTGGAAGAGAAGGGAGGGCCCTAGAGTTGTCTCAGTTATAAAAACAGTAAGAGAGGGGCACCTGGGGCCTCAGTTGGTTAAGCGTCCGACTTCAGCCTAGGTCATGACCTCACCGTTCCCGAGTTCAAGCCCCACTTGGGGCTCTGTGCTGACAGCTTGGAGCCTGGAGCCTGTTTTGCATTCTGTGTCTCCCTCTCTCTCTGCCCGTCCCCCACTCACACTCTTTCTCTTTCTCTATTAAAAATGAAGAAACATTAAAATAATAATAAAAAAAAAAAGTAGAGAAAAGAAGAGTAGAGGAAAAGGGAGGAAAAAGGAGGATAAAATGAGAAAGATTTCAGAGAGCATTCTATAGACATTTACACCAGGAGTAACTGGCCTTTCCATTAGACTCTAACTCAGAAAAGGCAAATATGACCACAGATGCATCCAGTATATTTCATCAGCACTTTCAGGAGGGATCCATAATAATAGATTTTTTTAAAACTAGAATTGCTATTATAACCTCCTTCTCTGCACTTCCTCTCCCCTAAACCATTACTGGTTGTTGAGAGTAATTCCATATAGCTTGGCGTTTTTCAAAAGATGCTTTTTATTCACATAGCTATAAAATTGATGGAGGTGAGTTTTTTCATTAGCCTCCCTTGCTTCGTTGGCCACGTATGAAAAACCAGAGCTGGGAGGCCTCAGGTCGTAAGGAGCAATGGCTTCATGGACACTGAGAGCCAGAAAGTGTTTAATGACTTAATCTGTCCCCTTCATGTTGTAGAGGATTTGACTGCAAGGGGGCAGAGAAAGATTACCTCACGTTTATGCCCTACTTTGTTTAATATTACCAATAAACTATTATATGTCGCTCACAAATAGGCAGTGAGGTTGCAGTAGTATACGTTTAAATAAACTATGTCTATTGCTCATGCAACTCTTCTGGGCTGGTGAGAAGGAAATATGACAAGATGGGGGCTCAGTGCAAGGGGTGGCATACTGTGGCGGGAGAGGGTTCAAAACGATTCTGCTCAATAGACAATTCTCCACGTGGATGATAAGAAAATTCAATGGGGGGAAAGAACAGTTTTTCAACAAATGGTGCTGGGCAACCTGGATAGCCACATGTCAAAGAATGAACTTGGGCCACTACCTTGTACCATATTCCCCATATTAACTCAAACTGAAGACCTAAATGTAAGAGCTAAACTTCTAAAACTCTTGAAAGAAAACATAGGCCTAAATATCTGTGACCTTGGACCAGACAGTAGTTTCTTCGATATTATGCCAAAAAGATTAAGCAACAAAAGACAAAGAATCGATAAATCAGGCATCATCCAAATTGGAAACTTTTGTGCTTCAAAGGACGTCATCAAGAAAGTGGAAAGACAACCCCCACAAAGAGAGAACATATTTACAAATCATCTAGTGGGTAAGAGACTTGTAAAGACTTATAAAGCATGCATACAACTTAATAAAAAGACAACCCAATTTAAAAACAGGCAAAGAACCTTAATAGATGTTTCTCCAAAGAAGATAGACAAATGGCAGAAAAAGTTTGTGCAGAGCTGCTCATCATCATTAGCTGTGAGAGAAATGCGAATCCAAATCAAGATGGGATACTACTTCCCACCTACTAGAACGGCTGTAACCAGAAAGACAGACACTAACAAGTATTGGCAAAGATGTGGAGAAATCGGAGCCTCGTGCATTGCTACCAGGATTGTAAAGTAGTGCAGCTACTCTGGGAAAAAGTCTGCAGTTTCTCCAAAGCTTCAACATAGAGTTACCATACAACTCAGCATTTCCACTACTACGTGTCTACCCAAGAGAAATGAAACATGTCTCCACACAGCTGTGTTCCTGAATGTTCATTGCTGCATTATTCATGATAGCCCCAAACGGCAACAACTTCAGTGTTCATCAACCAGTGATGTGATCAAATCTATTTCTATATGCTGGCAGTAGAAATGAAAGAAGTACTGATACATTCTATAACATGGTTGAACCTTGAAAAAAAAGCATGCTAAGTGAAAGAAGCCTGTCACAAAAGACAACTTACTGTTGTCTAATCTATAGAGACAGAAAGATTAGTAGTCGCTTGGGGCTGAGTGGGGTTGAGGGCAAATGGGGACTCCTGCTAATGAGTATGGGGTTTCTTTTGGGGGTAATAGAGTGTTCTAAAATTGACCGATGTGATGGTTGCACAATTCTGTGAATACACTAAAACATTTCAGTTGCACACTTAAATGAGAGAACTGTATGTGAATTATGTCAACAGTGCTATTGCTTAAAAAAATACTCTGACCATAGGGGCGCCTGGGTGGCTCAGTTGCTTAAGCATCTGACTCTTGGCTTTGGCTCAGGTCATGATCTCACAACTCACGTTCAAGCCCCGCATCGGGTTCTGCACTGGCTATGTGGAACCTGCTTGGGATTCTCTCTCTCTCTCTCTCTCTCTCTCTCTCTCTCTCTTTCTCTCAAGTTCAAGCCCCGCATCGGGTTCTGGCTATGTGGAACCTGCTTGGGATTCTCTCTCTCTCTCTCTCTCTCTCTCTCTCTCTCTCTGTGTGTGTGTGTCCCATCCCCAATCATTCTCTGTCTCTCTCTCAAAAATAAATAAACATTAAAAATAATAATTCTACCATAAACATCATATTTCAGCCTAGTCTGGAGAGGAGCAAGAGTAGGAACAGAAGGCCATTCAGGTAAAAGGGACAGAATAAGCAGAGACGCTGTTCCATATATATACCCAGAGGACAAAAGGAGACTCCAGAGATGAGGACAGAAGACTGAGTCGCAGAAAACTGAAGTTCCTTGCTAGAAATAGACATAAACCACCGACGTCAGAGTCTGTATCTTATTCTGCGTCCCCAGTACCCAGCACAGAGAAGCCTTACCACAAGTTTTATCTGTCGGTTGCCTGAGCGAGTAAATGAGTGCACAGGCGAGCTGAAGAATGAACTTTAAATACTCAGGCATAAATACTTAGGCGTAATAACGCCTAACTAGACGACAGCTCTTCTAACTCCTAGTACACCTTTGTTGTGCTAGAGCAGAAAAAGGGCTAGAATCCAGATGAAAGGACCTTCCTTTATAGTAACATTTCCATTTTAGCAGTTCATTAACTTGTTTAAAATGTTTGATCAGTCTTTTTGTGTTTTGCCACTCTGGTAAGTGTGTCATGGTATCTCACTGTGGTTTTACTTTGCATTTCCCTACTGATTAATAATATTGACCGTCTTCTTGGGTGCTTGCTTGCCATCCATATACTCCCATCAGTCACCACGACTCCTGCAAGTTCAAGATACCATTGTCTTCACTGGTGTTACTGCAATCGTATCCTGACTCACTTCCCTTCCTCCATTTCTCCCCAGTTAGTCCCTTCGCAGCCAGAGGGACCCTGTGAAAACCTGTATCAGATCTTGTCACTCTTCTGATTAAAACCATCCAGTGGTTCCCTATCTCAGTCATGGTGATCATTACAATGATCTACAAGGTGAAGGTGTTGCACAGTCTGACCTCCTTTTACCTCTACATCCTCATCTCCTACTTTTCTCCCCCATCTCTGTGCTCTAGCTACATTGGCTCCCTTGATGTTCCTCCTACGCTCCCCCCCAACACCTCTCCCCCATCACTCTGCTCTGGCTACACTGGCTTCCTTGATATTCCTCAAACACATCAGATACATTCCCACTTCAGGGCCTTGGTACTTGCTGTTCCCTTTGTCTGAACACTGTTCCCCAGGATAGCCTCATGGATCACCAGCCTAGCTCTGATATCTCCTCTGTGAGCCCTTCTCTGACCACCTTATTGAAAATTGTACCCTGTTCCCCCAGGACTCTCTCTTCCCCTTTCTGTTTTATTTTACTCCCCGTATCACTTATTTTATTATCTGCCCTTCCCCCAACACCACCACAATATTGGTTCCACGAAGGCATATCCCTCTCCATCCGTACTCAACATTTACCAAAGCACAGTGTGAGTTGAATTGCATCGTTGAGATGTCTTCTCATTTGCATTTAGAAACACAAATCCAAACTCCTAACTTCGAGGCCCAGTGTAATCTGGTCACTACCTGTCTTTCTACCCTTCCCCTGCTCTTCCTGTCTCCATTCTCTAGAGCCTCAGTGGGTTTCCTTTAGCTTCTCAGACATGTCAGGGCCTCTGGACAAACCTTCACCTTATCTGTTCTGCACTCTTCCGGTGCTTAACCAACTCTTTCTAAGTCCCACTTGCCTGTCTTCACCCCATTAGTCTCTCTTGGTATCTGGTTTATTTCTTCTATGGAACTTATTGTAATTTTTCATTATTATCTTATTTTTTTTACTTAAAAATCTGTTCCTGCTATTGGAATATATGTTATTTGAGGTCAGAGACTCTTACTGTCTTATTCCCTTTTGGGTTCCCATGCTCCAGTGTCTACCATGCAGTGAAGGCCCCAGTAACTGGATGGATGAGTGGGTAGAGAGGTAGCCAAGAAGTCAGGCCCTGAAAGTAGCTGCCTTAAGTCAAATTCTCCCTTCACTACATACTACCTGGTGGACTTGGGCAAGTTCCTTAAGATGGCCAAACCCCAGTTTTCTGATCTGTGAAATGAGGACAGATAAAAGTTACCACTCTACAGGGTTTTATAAAAACTGGAGATAATCTATGTAAACCCCTTAGCACAGTACATGACATATAATAACTGATCTATATGTGTTAATATATTAGTATATATTGGTATATGTTAGTATATTTTTACTAATGTCTTGATGGCTGTTATTCACATTCTCTGCCCGTATCTGTTACTCCCGACTGTGCTCTATTTTATCTAGCTGGTTTTGAGTTGTGATCATGATATTTTTGGTATGACCTGACCAATCATATGAGCTTACAGTAATCTAGCTTCGGAGGCAGGTACCGTTTTACGTTATGTGTTTATCAAATATGTCTCACTGTGAGCTCTTCTTGAGCTTAAGTTCAGCTAAAACCCTAAATGGTGCATGTCTACTGCCCTATGTTGGGCAGTAAATTCAGCTGTTTGTTTGTCTGAAAGCTGATTGTTTTAATTCGGACCTATCATGTCAGCTGGCTTGAACCTCTTTGGATCCTGTTTTTGACATCTCAGAGTAATGAATCAGTCCTCTCTGATTTGTGTCACAGACAGATTTGACCAGCACATCACCGGTGTCCTCCATAAAGTCAGTGTTTTAAACAGGTCAGTGGGAATGGCAGAGCAGGACCCCATGACTTGTGGCTGGAGACCTCTCTAGAGCTGGATACTTTCATTCTGTCTTCCATCTGGTTTCTTAAGCTGTTGTGTTTATTTCCTTGTCTGAGCACCAGGCCATTTTCCTTCTTGAAAACAATTTTAGTCATATCAACACACACTAACTTTTGTACCTACTACGTACAAGTAGTGTGCGTGGGCCCCACTGAACCATATGACAGATTAGATTGATGGCAAATAATGAAGAAATTAGGTGTAGATGGCTAAGAAATCAAAGTGCCTTTGTAAATAGGGAGCAGATTTGTAGTTGGCAGGATTTAAACCTGTGTTGGGAAGCTCCCAGTGGAAGGGGACGGGCCTGCCTGAAATTCCAATTTCTTCATCTAAGTAATCTGGGTAAATAGACTAAATTGGAAATTTGAGGAATTAGACTGTAGAATCCTGAGATTTCTTCTATTCATTCTATTGACCTTTCAAATGTATGTTTATATATGTATATCAAATCATTATGCTGTACACCTAAAAGTACAGCTTAAAAATTTTTTTTTAATGTTTATTTATTTTTGAGAGAGAGAGTGAGAAAGAGAGAGAGCAGGGGAGGGGCAGAGAGAGAGGGAGACAAAGAATCTGAAACAGGCTCCAGCTCCAAAGCTGTCAGCACAGAGCCTGATGCAAGGCTCAAACTCAGGAACTGCCAGATCATGACCTGAGCCGAAGTAGGATGCTTAATTGACCGAGCCACTCAGGAGCCCCTAAAAGTACAATTAACCCTTGAACATCACAGATTTGAACTTCAAGGGCCCCCCTTACATGTGGGCATTTTTCGTAAATATAGTACAGTACTGTACATGTATTTTATTTTCCTTATGATTTTCCCAATAACATTTTCTTTTTTTTTTTTAATATTTATTTATTTTTAAGAGACAGAGCATGAGCAGGGGAGGGCAGAGAGAGAGGGAGACACAGAATCTGAAGCAGCTCCAGGCTCTGAGCTGTCAGCCTAGAGCCCAATGTGGGGCTCGAACTCATGAACCGCGAGATCATGACCTCAGCTGCAGTCGGCTGCTTAACTGAGTGAGCCACCCAGGCGCCCCCCCCCCATAACATTTTTTTTTCTCTCACTTACCTTATTGTAAGGGTACAGCATACAATACATAGAACTTACAAAATACATATTAGTCAACTATTTATGTTATTGGTAAGACTTTTTGTCAGCAGCAGACTTTGAATAGTGAAGTTTTGGGGAAGTTCTGTGTGGATTTTCAAGTTTGTCGGGGACCAGCACTCCTAACTCTGACATTGTTCAGGGTCAGTGTGTAATACAGTGTTATATGTCAGTTTTATCTCAGTGACAAAAAGTGATCATACTCATCATTACCATATGTTTGTCTGTTCTATGCCTACTTCGTTTTTCTTTATGAAAATGAGTGAAGGGAAGAATTATGTAACGTTTCTAATCATCACAGCATATACATTCAGTACTTTATATGAAAGTGTCTTCTAAACTATGAAAAGCTGTATATATACGTAGAGCTGTTATGATTGAATAGATGTTCAGTAAATTGAATAGATGAATTTACGCCTTTGTATGTGGATGGCGTTAATGTAAAAGAATCATACCCAAAATATTTATTAACTAAAGCATCTATTTTACATTGGAAGCTTCTTGCCAAATTAGTTAGAAAATATAGGTTATTTTTGAGTTGAAGTGAAGTACAATAAATTCTTAGGTTCCCCAAATAGAATTTTACAGAAATATTTATATAACTCACAGCTAAAGTGAATTTTCTAAAAACTCCCCATAAGGTGAGATCACGTACGCCATGTCTCAGTACAGAAGGATTTTTTTTTTCAATCAGTTATGTCTCTAAAAATAAACCTAGTTTTGTTGTTAAAATTTGCTGTTTCCTCTTCACATAAGAACGTCTCATTAATTTTGGTGAAAACCGTCCAACAAGATAAGGTTAAATTGTCCAGTTTTCCAGTGGAAGAGAACCCACTTTGTGCCACGAGCAGAGTAGCAGCTAAGAGGTGAGTTGAAGACAGACGTGCTAGCTCAGTGGTCAGAGGATTTTGAATCCAAACATAGGTGGCTCAGGGAAGAGGTTTGGATGTTTTATGTGTGCTTTTAGTGATACCTTACCTCTCTTACTCTCTTGGGAGTTTTCTATCTAGAGCATTGACATTGACGTTCTCTGTCATCAGCGCACCAAAGAGTAAGAGAGAGTGGGTAGGTAGAAAAAAGGGGTGACCTCTTGGAGATCCAGTATATTTGCATGGGGCAGAAGAGGGGCCATATTCCGTTGTCTGTTGTGTTAAGTGGTCTAGACTCCTTGGATGGGGTTTCCTTTTCTCGGTCATTTGAAACCGATTTTGTGAAAAACTCAACTATGATTTCCTGTAAAGTAAAATCATTTGGTTTCGAGCGAAAGACTAGGAGATCTTGAGTAGGTCTAAATGTTTGAGCTTTTCTTGGTTTGAGAGAAAGGAAATGTCTTATTTTGGCCCCAGCACCTATACTAAACAGTAATATTGATAAAAATAAAATCCAGTAAGATATACTTTTTAATTAAGAAATGATACATATATATATATATATATATATGGTCTTATGAAACGATTAAAAAGAGGGCTCTGAGTCTTAAATTTGTTCTGATTGTCAGAGATGGACAGAATTGAACTAATAGGAGACTACACAGAGCACAAAGAAAAACTTCTTGTTGAATAACAGTTGTCAGAGAAGAAACAGATGATGTGTTCTTTACTACACTTAAAAAATTAATTATTGCCAATAGAAGCTTGTTTATGCTCGTTAACTGACTTAGCCTTGTGGTGTGGCATTATTCCACATTTAGATGGAAATGGGTTTCGGCGGAGAGTCCAAAGACTGGGTTCTGGTCCGGCTGAGTGAACTTCAGTGGGATCTCTAGTCCCCCTGGCCCCCAGTGTCCCCATTTGTAAAGGGAGGGGTACATAAAGAGGATAACTAGGCATCTTCTATTTCTCACTGTACCTTTTTTTTTTTCTTTTAATTTAAAGGCCTGTATTTTTATTAAACAATGTCTTGAAGTAAACAGGGAAGTTAACATTCAGATGTTTCAGGACCCTCCTGAATGATTTAGGGTCATTTTGGTAGGAGCAGATGTTAGGAGAAATCTAAGCAGCACGATATTTAAGGAAGAGGAATTTTATTTGATAAATTCAAGAATCCACATCGAGGTCTCAAAAGTTGGGTGCAAAAGAATCCAAAAGCTTTCTTGCGGTTTCCTTTTGGGAATCAGAACATTTCACTGATATTTTTCTGACAGCTCGTGAAACAGTAGCATTGAGCTTATAAGAGTTTTAATTTGTTCTAGTTGAAAAATAATAAAAATGTATGCATTATCTAAGAGACACAATAGTTTTACCACCATTGCCTGTTTTCCTACTACAAATAAATGGGCCAGTGTATTTTTACAAAGTCTTAATAGCTGACACGGTAACTAAAAAACCATGCTTACTGCTGGAATGGTAGCAGATTTATTAACTTGTTTTCTTCGGAAATTGTGATTTGCTAGTTGTCAGTACTTTTATGTCTACTCAAAAAAATTTTTGGCATTGAAAAGCATACTTGGATATTGGTATTCCTGTAATTATAGTATTTGAAAAAAATTACTTTTGAAGCATAAACAGAAAATATAGGAACCACATGGCGATGATCTTTAAGCTGCAATTCATTTAAGGTAATGGTGTTGATTTTTAAAAACCTCTCAGAAATTAACTATTTAATTTAGGATGATAAATTACATCCTTGATGTCTTTCAAGTATTTTTAATCTTATAATGAAAGCATTGTAACTACATTTGATAATAAAAAGATGTTTTCTAAACCATGAATACATAATAATACACACTGAAATTTACTTATACTTTTTCCTGTAGTGTAATCAGATAAAACTTTAAGAATAGCAGTATTTTCAGTTCACTTAAGTTTATATATCTTTATAGGGAGTGAAACCATCTTTACCTTACTTGAAAATGCCTTTCATTCTCCTGTTTATTAAAATTGTTTTAGTGTGGTTTTCTATTTAGTCTTATTTTTTATTTGTGCTTAATTCTGTTTCTACAGAATGCTAGAGTATCAACAAATCCGTAATTACTAATTAGTGGGCAATAGGACCAAAGTGATTTTAATCTTATATTTCAGTATATTTCAACTGGATTTTGTTTTTGGAAAATATTAATATTTTCAATATTCAGAGATACAAGGAACAATATATCCCAAAATGCAGTAATGTAATGTGAAAATTATGGTTCGACTACATTTACCATGAATCCTAGTGCCCTAAGATTAAGACCCTGAAAGGCATTTTCTGCTATAAATTTTGACAAGAACTAACTAAACAAGAGTATTGCAGTAATTTCTGTTATTTACTATAGGTCAGATGCTTGTAAATTTGAGGAGGTAATGATATGAAAAAAATCAGATGTATCATTGGGTTTGCTTTTTTTTATTGCAATGGTAGGGAATTAGTCTATATTTTAATAGTTATAAAGAACAAGAAAGAGTAAGATGTACAGTATCTAGTAGGCACTCAAAAATATTTATTGTTTTGAATTTAGGGCTTGGGAAGAAATTACTTACAAGAATCAATTAAATTAGAATTGTTTTCTTTTCTTTTTGCTTTGGCTGATTTCCTCAAGTGGTGATAAATGATTTTCAAATGGTGGTAAAAGTCAACAACTGTAATAAACAGTGAGTTTAGAGTAGCTATTTATAGATCTTTTCTTTAGTAATTCTTTTATCGACCAGCATTTGTACTTGGTTGAGTAGTCTTCTTTCCTAAAAGAGAAAAAATATGAAATAGTTTTTTGGTCTTAGACCAATCTTTTTATAAACTTATTTTTTAACATTTATTTATATTTGAGCGATAGGGCAAGAGCGAGAGCGAGCGAGCGAGAGAGCATAAATGGGGGAGGGGCAGATAGAGGCAGAAACAGAATCCGAAGCAGTGCCAGGTTCTGGGCTGTCAGCACAGAGCCCTTTGAGGGGCGTGAACTCACGAGCAGCAAGATCATGACCTGAGCTGAAGTTGCATGTTTCAGGCGCCCTGAAAAGACCCGTCTTTTTTATGAGGAGGTCCCATCAGAGAAAAGATTGGGGCGCCTGGGTGGCTCAGTCGGTTAAGCATCTGACTTCGGCTCAGGTCATGATCTCGCAGGTCCTGAGTTCAATGCCTGAGTCAGGCCCTGTGCTGACAGCTCAGAGCCTGGAGTCTGCGTCTCCCTCTCTCTCTGCCCCTCCCCTCCCTTAAGCTCTGTCTCTTTTTCTCTCAAAAAATAAATAAACTTATAAAAAAGAAAAGACTCAGAGTCTGGCACCTGCTTCAGATTCTGTGTCTCCCTTGCTCTCTGCGCCTCCCCCACTTGCACTGTCTCTCTCAACAATAAGTAAACATTAAAAATAAAAAAAAATAAAAAAAAGAAAGAAAAGAGATCTTCCTGTTTTAATGCAGCTCAGTTTGAGAGAAACAAACCCTGGTTTATTTTTCTTTTGAATGTACTTATTGTAGCAATCAGGATACTTTTAAAGTGCCTTAAAAAGCACTGGGTTATAGTTGGTCAAACATTTTTTAGTATGGATTCTGTACAGAGCTACTATAAAAAACGAATTTCGTTAACTTGTTAGGAAGTACAGGTCACAGACTCCTTTGTGTGGGTGGCCCTCACCTCAGAAACTGGGCTTGTGGGGCGCCTGGGTGGCTCAGTCGGTTAAGCATCCGACTTCAGCTCAGGTCATGATCTCACAGTCTGTGAGTTCGAGCCCTGCGTCAGGGTCTGTGCTGACAGCTCAGAGCCTAGAGCCTGGAGCCTGTTTCGGATTCTGTATCTCCCTCTCTCTCTGACCCTCCCCTCCTTATGCTTTTCTCTCTCTCTCCCTCTTCCTTTCCCTCTGTCTCAGAAATAAATAAAAAATGTTAGAAAAAAAAGAAGGAAACTGGGCTTGTCTTCACCTGCTACCCTCTCCTGCCTCTCAACCAAAAGACCATGGCCCCACTTCAGGGATGAATGGAAGGAGTCATGGTTTCTTCTTGGCCTTTTTTTTTTAAACTAATATCCTCTGTTATTTTATTAGGTTAGGATGTACTTTGAATAAATTACATATATTTAAAACATGCATACATATATAATAGGTTATAAGGTATAATATGTACATATTTAATGTATGTATGTACTTAAATATATATGAATGTATTTAAATGTGTTTCCCCACTTTTATTGAGATACACTTAACATATAACATTGTATTCGTTTTAGGTATACACTCTGGTGATTTGATGTTTGTGGTGTTGTGAAACGATGACCACAGTAAGCTAACATCCATCGCTTCACATAGTTACACACTGTTTCTTGTGATGAGCGCTCCTAAGAGCATTTCTCTTAGTAACTTTCAAATATACAATGATGTTAACTTCAGTCACTGTGGTGTACTCTGCCTCCCCAGAACTTACTCATCTTATAACTGGAAGCTGGTTCCTTTGGACCCCTTCAACAGTTTGACCCACCCCGTACTTCTGGCCACCACTCATCTGTTCTCAGTTTTTTAAATTTATTTAAATTTTTTAACATTTATTTATTTTTGAGAGCAAGGGGGAGAGAGAGGGAGAGAGAGACAGATAGACAGACAGACAGAGCATGGGCAGGGGAGGGGCGGAGAGAAAGAAATGGAGACACAGAATCTGAAACAGGTGTCAGACTCCAAGGCATCAGCACAGAGCCTGACACAGGGCTCGAACTCAGGAATGGCGAGATCATGACCTTGGCCAAAGTCAGATGCTTAACCAACTGAGCCACCCAGGCAGCCCAAGTTCAGTTTATTTTTTGTTTTTGTTTTTGTTTTTTTTTAGATTCCACGTGTAAATGACATCAAGTGATATTTGTCTTTCTGTCTGACTTGCTTTACTTATCATAATGCCCTCAAAGTCTATCCACTTTGCCACAAATGTCAGGATTTCCATCCTTTTTTATGATTGAGTATATAAAATCCCGTTTTCTTGATCTATTCATTCATCCACACATAGGTTGTGTCCATATCTTTTTCTTTTTAAATATTTATTTATTTTTGAGAAAGAGAGCACATGAGCAGGGGAGGGGCAGAGAGAGAGGGAGACATGATATGGAGACGTGAGGCTTGAACCCACGAACCATGAGATCAAGAGCTGAGCCAAGTGGGATGCTTAACTGAGCCACCCAGGCGCCCCCCTTCCCCCGGTTGTGTCCATATCTTAACTATTGTGAATAAGGCTGCAATGAACACGCAGGTTCAGATCTCTTTTTGAGACAGTGATTTTGTTTCCTCAGATAAATACACAGAAGTGGAGTTGCTGGATCGTTGTTAGTTTTACTTTTAAGTTTTTGAGGACTTTCCCTCCTGTTTTCCATAGTGGTTGCACCAATTTACATTGCCATAAAGCTAATTTTATATATTCACATTTTAAATGTAAAATTGTTTCTGCTTTTATTAAATTAGAATGTTAAGTATGTTGCCAACATAAATTTCCTTCTAGAAAACAAGAAGCCAAACTGTTACCCTTTTAAAGCCTTCGTGTGTGTGTTGTTTTTTTTTTTAAGTTATATCATGGACTGGTTCCAAGATAGTCAAGGATGTCTTTTTTTATGTACACAGGAATATAGACCTGCACTAGTCTTTTTAGTTATATTTTTTCCACAAACCTGTCATGTTTAAATGTCCTAATGTAGAATTTTAAGATATGTGCAGTCGAATAGATACCATAGGATTACTGGCTTTGTATAGCAGAGAACTGCCGAAGATCGGGAGTGTTTTCAGTTTATTAAAATAACTCCATTAACATAGCTCTGAGCTATGAACAAAATGGAAATATCCTCTTGAATGATAGTTCAGTTAGGTGGGTTTGTAAGAGATCAAGCAACCTTTCCTAGAAGTTTTTACTTATTGATGCATTTAAAACTATTAGTTCTCCAGTGATCCAGTCAGGTACCAGTTGAGGTGGGGGGAAGGAGGGCATAGGGGGTGGTGTTAGGAAGCTGTTTTCAAGTCTTTGAATTTATAGCAGTTTCTTGATGATTTGTTGGGACAAATCCCCAAGTCTTCAATGACAGCAATAGCAATTAATTCCTCGATTAAATAGAGTAAAATATAAATGACCCCTTCAACTTCTAGAATGTTTATCAATATAGAACTAAAATTATTTGTGAAGCTATTGAAGTGAATTCTGTTAAAATAAACTCAGTGTATTTCATTATAGTGAAGTGACATTTCAGGAGAGGGTTATGTTCTAAGTTCAGTTTGAAAGGGAAATATTGTATTTTGGTCAAAATTACTTTTGAAAATCTCACAAATTGCTCATAATTTACAGTCTACAGGGAGTTGAATGTATTGCTTTTATATGTGTTTACAGTATTTTATTTCTACCACATTGGATACATTCATATCCTTTCTTAAAAACTCTAATTTGTATTTTTTTCCCCTTCCATTGTTGGGATAGATTGCCATTTATTCAGACAGGGACCAGGTATAAACAAGTTGGCTTGTGTCTGGGCACTCCTTTGTATGAAGAGTACATCTGTTTCTTAGCTGAAACTGCACTTACTGTGGCAGGATGCTCATATGGTGAGAGGTGCACAGATACTGTAACTGACCGGGGGCTCTGGAGGCTCATGTCTCACTCTTCACATTCATTCCAGGACATTCAGTCACTGAGATAAATGGTGGTTGGAGTTATATCCACTCCTTCCATTTCTCTCTTGCTGTTGCACGTTCCAACTCTACTGTGTGTTCCTGTTGCAGTTACCATTAGCTCTGAACCCTCTGGTTGTGTGATCATGATGAATGAAGACAAAGATGAAATGTACCACATAGCAGGGTGATGTGAGATCATGCACACCGAGGGCCCTTGGCATCAAACCATAGAGTAGAAGAAACAGGAGGCCTTCAAAGTAGAAAACGAAGGATCAGTTCCCTGCACGAGACAGGTGTGCCTCTGAAGTGGTAGTTTCTTTCTCGTAGCATCATGAGGCTATCTTTTTTCTTTACTTTTCTTTAGTGCAGCTCTTGATACATTTGCTGGTTTTGAACCAATGCAGAATCTATTCTCAGATAATGTTAAAACTTCATATCATGATACATGATACATGATACATCTATCAGTATCTGGTATGCTCAACAATTAGCAGATTTATATATTTGACTATTTCAGGAATTTGAGAATCTAACATTTATTTCTACATTGTGTTCTTTAAGTCCACCTTTTGATTCATAGTGTGGAGCCTTCTTTATCCACTGCTATCTGAGACCCGCACCTCACTCACCCAGTCGTTCTTAGCCAATGATACTTTTGCGAAGTATCATTAGAAAAAAAATGATCACTTCATTTTTTTATGACTTTCCCACAATCATATCTGATTTCAGCTTTTACCTCATCCAGGGTCATCTTAAGGCTCCTTTATATTTCCAACAATGCCACACTACTAACATCAGCAGGCACGAAAGGTCAAGATCTTTCTTTCCACTTTGTTTATAATGGGAATGTGTAAAGCATATGAGTATTGGAACGTTGTTAATATTTTATCCTTTCAGAACACTGAAAGAGCACGAGAAAATTAGGGACAAAGCAAGTCACCTCAGTGTTTTAAAAAAAAAAGTTACACACTCTGAATGGCTCAATATTTTGTCTGTGATGAGCGGAAATTTGCATTCATGAGAAGACATAGCAAGCCGCTTCTCTACTTCTAGCAAGCATAAAGCATTTACTAAAGCAGCCCCAAAAGTAGAAGTGTCACCTGCGCTCTTTGTAAACTGACTACAGAGCTGAAATGGTTCTTATTTTTGCCCTTGAATCTCCTAGCGTCACATAACAGTGGTTTAAGTTTGGCTTAACCCAAGTGTCCAATGTTGTCACAGTGCGACAGAATCAATTCTATTTTAAATGACGTCAGGTTTTCTTTTCTCTACATACATACTTTTAGAACGGCACTTCTTTTCTGCCACAGTCCCTTCTCCTCTCGTTTGAACACTTGTTTTGGCTGAGAGTTACTTTAGCTCTGAGAAAGTGCTTCTGAATATTAAGTGATCAGTTGATACCACTTCCCTTAATATTAAGGAAAGGAAAAAAAAACCACTTCTGTAAAAATTCTTCAAAGAACACTTGCTTAGAATAAGGATTGATTTGGGAGTCACATTAGAAACAGTTAGAAAACTAAGAAGTTTCACCAAAATGTTACATATTGTACCGGGGAGACTGAAAGGTCAAGGCCATAGTGGTTCCGAGGCTGGCTGGAGTCCCTCTGTTGTAAACAATAGACACTGCGACCCGAGGCTAAGCACATTCACACTGCACTTCTTCAGATCACCACTGCTAACATCTCACAGAGAAATGCTTCTTCAAAATTAATCTTGGCCAGGGCTTTGCAAACTGAGATCCTTGTGTTTGCCGGGGTGATACTCGATCTAGGCCATCCAAGTTATGTCCTCTTCCAATGCCTTTGTTATCTGTGCCAAATTGTGGGCCAAGAGGTTGTAGAGAGCACATTGCATCATTTCCTCTCTGTCTCCTGTAAACATCAACGTTTGCTTAGGGAGACAATACATGAGGTAGTGGAAAGACTACCGAACTTGAGATCAGACTAACCCAGTTTTGAATCCCAGCTCTGCCACTATGTAATCTTGTGTAAGTTACTAAATGTCTGTGAGCTTCAGTTTTTTCATCTGTAAAACAGGAATAGGATGCTTATTTTTACAAGGTTGTCATGAACACAAAATGAGATTAAAAATATAAAATGCTAACTAAGACAGTGCCTGGCAGGCACATGGTAAGCACTTAAAAATGATGACTGGTATCAGTGTTACTATCAGGCCTGCAGTAAAAACATCAAATCAATGTCGTGTGCCCTCAACAATGGTAACCATGAATAGAATTTCTAGAATGGTATCAGCAGCCTTCCACATCTACACTAAAAAGGGCAGCCATTTTTGTCTGTTTCTAAAATGGCTTCTTAATCTTCTATAATATCCTTTTATTCATATAGGCTGATTTTCTAATTGTCTAGCGTGGAGAGTGAGTCTTAGAAATGCATTTTGCTATATTCTAGAGCAGTGCTATCCAGTAGAGTTTTCTGTGATGGTGAAAATGTTTTATACCTGCACTGTCCAGTATGGCAGACAAAATCCATATGGAGTATGTATCATGTGACTAATGCAAATGAGGAACTAAACTTTTTAAGTAAGTTAAATTTTAACAGCTACAGGTAGCTAGTGTAACTCCAGACACAACCTTATTAGTGATTTGGTAAAATCATTCTTAGCATCTGCAAGTTAACAGAAGCGTCAATTGGCAAATATTAAATTTCCAGTGAGTACATTCTTTCTACCCATATGCAACTTGACAGAAACTATTCTTTCTCTCCCAAGTTATAGATTACTGTGGGCTCATTTTTCAGTATCATATATAACTTTACTTTCTAAATTTATTCTATGAATTTATCCATTGGTTTCTGAGTGATAAATTCACACTGTCATGTTTCTTCAGCTTCAGAACCACAAGTTCTTTCTTTCTTAACAAAAACCTTGGGTTCCAGTCTTCTTACTGTTTTTTTTTTTTCTTTTGTCCCCATTCTCTTCCTCAGTATACAAATCAGTTACACTGTATTAAAAATTATTACATGATTTTTAAGTCACATACTGTTTAGTAGCAGGGATAAATCATTCCCATTGGATTAAAATAGTTCATGTGTGCTAATTTATCTTTCCAGGTAAAGTTATCCTTCAGGATGAAGATGACATAATTTTTCAGATGGGTTTTACATTCATTTATTTGAATATTCTTTCTTAGGAAATCAGGAAAAATATATACCAGAGCTTCTCCTAATGCAGCATTGTGAAATCGGTATTGCGACCGATTTTTTTTTTTTTAAAGAAGTGGATTGAATAAGAAGGAATAGGATATACCTATCTGAGTGCTTCACACATAGTAAGGATTAATATTGTTTTATGAAATGCTAGTTACATTTAAATGCATGTGTGAAAGTGTGCATGTTTCTGAATTGTGATGTAAAATGGATTTCTTACTATGGTCTTATTTGAAAAGAAAAGAAAGATTGAAAACCATTGTTTAACATGGTATGGTGTGTGTGGGGGGCGGTAATGTCAGAAGATCTGGTTCAGGGCTTATATTTACTCTTTTGAATAATCATTCAATGTCTTTGACCTCCAGTTCCTTTTTTGAATAAATAGGGATACCTGCCCTATATGCTTATGCAGTTGTTTTAAAGATTAAATAGCATTTTAAGGTAATAGACAGTTGTAGCACTTCATATTCCTTTAAAGTAGTTTGTCGATCATTTTCTATTGTAAAAACTCATGGCTTAAAATAGCAATCATTTGTGCTCATTTTATGAATCTCCACCTCAGCCGAGATTTGACTGATCTAGGCTGGATTTGACTAGGTGGCTCTGCTTCAGGTTATGGGTTGTGGGTTGTCTGGGCTGTGGTTTGGGTTTGGTTCTGCTCCACATGTATTTGTTCTTCGGTCCAGGCAAAAGCGCAGCTGTCCGGGGCATACTTTTCTAATGGAGAAACACCAGAATATAGAAGCAAAGCCAAAACATGTGAACATACTTATGACTTTTGCTTATGTTATAGCCATAAAAATTTAATTGGCTAAGTGAAATCACATGGCCAATCCCAAAGTCATTAGGAAGAGATAGTGTATTCCATTCCCAGTGGAAGGGAGATAGAAGTGAAATTTTTCTGAACAATAATCTAAAGTGTCACATTACCCAAAAACCATTTTGTTCACTACTTCGTTCTGAATGTGAAATGACATCCAGGTATCACCATGTATTTGAAGACAGTCCCTAACACAGGGGATTGGCTGAAAATGGATGAATAGGAAATTGAAGTGATATATAATGAACAGAGGAGAATATTTCAATACTCTAATATTCTAACAGAGAGATGAGATATATCCATAAGATGATAAAAGTTGCATGCTATGTAAAGCAGTGAGAACAAGAAATATCTCGTGGAAATAAAAAATGTGGTTGAAATCTTTTCATAAATTCAGTAGAAGCTTTGGAAGATGAAGTCAAGTGAATCCTCCAGAAGTTAGAATCAAAAGATGAGATAGAAAACATAAGGAAATTAGATGATAAATCCAACAGAGCCAAAAACCAATGTCTTGGAGTTCCAAGAAGAGAAAATATTAAAATATATGACATCAAAATATTTTAAAATAACAATACAAAAAAAATTCCCTAGACTGAGGAGAACAAGCCTCCAGATTAAAAAGGGCCTACTGAAAACCCAGCACAAAATATGAAAAAGGCCATTCCAAGGTCCAACACTATAAAATTTCAAAATGTCAGGGAAAAAGAAATTATTATAAAACCTTTTAGAAACAAAACAGCAAACCACAGACTAAGTATTAGGAATCAGAAAGGCATAGGGCTTTTCAATTACAATATTAGAATCTTTAAGACAATGGAGTAACCTCTTAAAAATCCTGAGTAAGGATTAATTTCAACATAGATTTTTATACCTAGCCAAACTGTCAAGTGTATAGGTAGAAAAATAGCATTTTCAGGCATACAAATACTTTAAAAAATGTATTATTCAAATACTCTTTTTTATGAAAGTTGCCTGAGAATGTACTTTAACTAAAAAAGGAAGTAAACTGGAAAACAGGATGACTCGCAACCCAGAAAACATGAAACTCTTAATAGGAGCATGTCTAAGGCTTGACCCAAGACAGAGATCAACCAGACCAGACATAAGGCATATCTGATGTGTTTTGTTATCTGAGAAAATAAATATTGATGGGTATATGACGGATCTTTTTGAACTTTGGGGGAAAAAATGTCAGTTACCTAGAAAAATAAGCTATTAAAAATAGGCAATTAATTCCAGAAATAATAAAATATTGTACAAAAAAATAATCAAAATAAGATATGAAAATACAGATCAGAGTGGGTCAGATGGGCCATTGATGATTGGGCTTGGAGACGGGTATAGGGAAGAGCACGGGCACTGCCCTTCTTTGTTATGAGCAGATGATTACTATTTGACTTAAATTAGGTGAAGTGCTCTGATAGGAAAAGTTAATAAGTAATAAAAATAAAGTTACATATGTCTCTGATTAAGGAAAAAAGCTCCTATACTACAGAAGACTATAGATAAACAGTAAAAAGTCTCCCTTTTTCTATATCCCATCCTTGGTATGATTCTCCTGAGGCAGCCACTTTAAGAAAAATTGTTTTTAATGTTTATTTTTCAGAGAGAGAGACAGACAGACAGAACATGAGTGGGGGAGGGGCAGAGAGAGAGGGAGACACAGAATCTGAAGCAGGCTCAGGCTCTGAGCTGTCGGTACAGAGCCTGACATGGGGCCTGAAATCATGAACCACTAGATCATGACCTGGTCTGAAATTGGACCCTTAATTGACTGAGCCAGCAAGGCGACCCTTGAGGTAGCCACTTTTAACAGTTTCTACTTTTAGTTGCTCTGGCGGTTATATCCATGACTGGAAGTTCAGCAAAACCTTGGTTTGAAAGCAGAATTTGTTCTTGAAGCCTACTTGTAATCCAAAGCACTTGTATATCAAAGCAAATTTCCCCCATAACAAATAATGGAAACTCAGATGGTTCATTCCACAACCCACAAAGATTCATATAAAGATGATTACAATACTATAATATAATATAAAATAATAAAGAAAAATAAATTAACCTCCACTTACCTTTGAAAACTCTCATGGCTGGTGTGAGGGAGACAAGAGAGAGGAGGGCTATTGTGTAGGATAACTTTGACTATCACTAATGGACCTTGACTACAGTACAGTATTAATAAACTCTTGTCATAGACTGTATTTAATGTAACTGGCAATAAGGCAGCAGAGGAAATGGTCTGTGTCCACAGGCAGCCTGACCTAGAATGAAGCAAAGCTTACTCTTGTATGGAAGAGCCAAGGACTGTCCAATAGGTTGCTTTGAAGTGACAAAAAATACACTAGTGCCAGTTGTGGGCACCTTCCAACGTTTTGAAATGTCACTGATTTCTGCCAAACATCATGGCCTGAGACCAAGCATCTGAGCATGGGAGAGGACCACGCACAATCTCACAGAGAGAGAGAGAGAGAGAACCATTGGCTCGGTTGTGATCATGTGACGTTCAGCCCCCCATTCTACTCGTATTGCAAGACATCGCTTGTTTATCAAGTTAAAATTTATTAGGAATGCTTGCTCGTCTTGCGGAAGACTCGCAGAGCAGATTACTCACGATCCAAGGTTTTACTGTATATCTTTTGGTAAAGTGTAAAGCCATCTGGACTTGTCTTTGCCCAGTTAGACGTGGCCACAGCAAGCTTCACTGTGGACATTGCAGGTTCATAAAGTATGACTGGCCTATGGCTGTTGTTGGTCCTTCAAACCTGAACCACTGTATACAGCCAGGGAAGCAGCACTGACCGTGTTGGGTGAGGCGAAGGGTTATCCTGCCAGTGGGAGCATGGCATTTCTGGCAAGAGAGTCCTCTCCTAACTGTTGGAGTTGGTGCCATGGCAGATTTTCCTGACTCAGGGAGAGAGTGTTGATCCTGGGTCCAGCTGGTTACACTGTTTGTTGATTTTGATTATCTGCACCAAGAAGCTCTTTTCCTGGCACAGAAAATCAGAAGAAGGCAGTAATTTTCCACCTAACGAATAAAAATGCTTTTTGCATTTTGAAATGATAATAAAGTTTCATTCAGCTTTCATCAGAATTATGGGGGACATTTTATTGAATTAGGTCAAGAACTCTTTAGTCCTCTGTCCGTAGGCAGACCATGTTTTCTACTTACCACTGTGCTGTTCTTGAAAGATAGAGAAACAAAATCAGCGCTACCAACACTGGCTGTCTTTTATTCAGCTCTTACTATGTGCTGGACACTCTGCCAACTACTCATCATCTCATTTAATCCTTATGATAGTGTTCAGAGCTGGCTACAGTCATCACTTCCATTTTAGACTGAACATTGATGTCAACACTCCATTAACAGTCAAGTGACTCGTCCAAGGTCACAGGGCTGGAAAGTGCCAGAGCTGCATCTGAAACCCTAATTTGTGTTGACTCTGGGGCCCAAGTTTTTATTTCTGTGTTTGCCTGATTTTCAGTACAGCCTCTGACTCTATTACATGAGAACAAGAAAGCAGCTGATTTATACTCAAAACCTGATTACCAGTGTAAGGTTATGTATCTTGTTATCATTGCCTAGTGTTTATCAAAACTGTTGCATCTTTTCTTTTCACGAAAGTTTGGGATTTTATACATTTTCTATTTCTGTATTTTTCGGTATCCTCTCAATTCATACTTCTGGAGTCTTCTCTGATGTCTCATGATAACTTTCCTTTTATTTCCGTATATTCACCACGTTCTCTTTATGTTTGTTTGAAGTGTCTCTATTCTCATATCCGGAATATTGCAACTATCTCTTCATGGTCTGCCTTGTGCCAATCTCTGTCCTCTTAAGTTGACCATAAACATCTCTCCAGTTCTTTTAAATTTTTTTTTATGTTTTTTATTTATTTCTAGGAGAGAGAGAGAGACAGTGTGAGCAGGGGAGGGTCAGAGAGAGAGGGAGTGACAGACTGAAACAGGCTCCAGGCTCTGAGCTGGCAGTCAGCACAGAGCCTGACACGGGGCTCGAACCCACGAACCGCGAGACCATGACCTAAGCGAAAGTCGGACGCTTAACCGACTAAGCCACCCAGGCGCCCCTCTCCAGTTCTTTTAAAGCTCAGCTTCTCTCATATTGAGTACCTTTTTAAACCATTAATATCTCTCCATTACCTATCAGAAAAATACAGCTTTAATTAACCTAGAATTTAAGACCCTTCACAATGTGGTCTCCTCTATCATTCCATGAGTTAATGTGCCCTTACCTTCTTTCCCACTTTTCGTGTCCATGCTACTGTATTCCTAATCTGACCTACTGAAGCACAGATTCTCTCTACTACTCACTTGTTTCTTATGTGCTTTGTATTTTGGTAGTTTTGTGTGTGTGTATGTATAGGTCTCAATTACCCGTCTGAATTAACTCCTGAGTATACAGATGGAAACTCTCTAATGCCCCCATGGTATTCAGTGTGGTTTCTTGCATATAGCATTGTGTAAAAAATTAATGAGTGAATTTTTGAAGTTTCATACGTGTTTACTTTTCCAGTTTTATACATGTTTACTTTTCCAGTTCTATACATGTTTACTTTTGTTAATTTCATAAACTTTAGACAACTAAAACTTAATAGACATTCATGTTTTTCCATTTCTTTAATTATATTAAATTATAGGATTAGAAATAAGGTAGTATAGCTTTATCAGTTTGAAATTTTTAAAGATAATAGCTCCATCTCATTTAGTGTTCTAATCCAAAAGATATACAAAGCCTACTCTGAATGAAAGTGATCAGTTCATTATCACATAGGTTTTTAAAAGTAAAACAATATTTGAGAACTTGTTATACATTGCTTTATTCAGTTGCTGGTAATGTACAGTTTTGATGGGGATAAACTGGATGTTTATAGTTGTGAGAAATGTCAAAAACCAAATCATTTAGTTTATCTTGCCTGATGCATTAAATGTAATTGGAGCATATTGAGGACATTTGAAATGTACTTAAATACTAAGTTTATAACACTTAGGCATGATTTTGTTTTCCAAAAGGAGATTGAATTTTTGTGAAATAAAAATGCTTCTTGCTTTTTGTTGAATTTGAAAATGTTTCTACCTTTTACTTTCCTATTTATTTATTTTTCTGGTTTTAACAGTCTGAATGTCTTTTATTTTTTTTAATTTATAGATGTTGTGTGATAAATATTTCTCCTTTAATGTATGAACTACTTAAAACTGTGTTCCATGTAAGGTATTTTGGCTTCGAAATATTTGAGCTTCAGTAAGATGAGGATAATTTCACCCTGAGACCAAAGAATAAACTATCATAGATTTTTATGTATTTTAGATGTTCATATTTATTAACTGCGAGTGCTTTTATTGCCTTTTAATGCAATTGTGGTGTAATATTATTTTAGCTCAGAAATCTCATTTACTCTAAACGCTTGAAGGTTGTCGTGCTATTTTTTTTTTCCTAAAAAGTATTTTTTCCCAAACAATGTTGAGCATCATAATAATGCCTTCTTTTACACCTCACGTTTTTCTAAAGGATGACAATTCGCCCTTCAATTTGGCTTTCAAAATTTCCAAGTGAAATCATAAGTATACCTTTCAGAACAGAGTCACATATTTCAAGTAAATCATTGCATGTATCTGATCTAATCTCACAAACAAAAATGTTGTATTTTTTAAAGTGGTGACATGTTTAAGTTGATACCGTTTTTAAAGGGACTGAGCCTTAAGAATGAAAGTGCAGATTATCCATTTTGACTACTCTCATTTAATCATTTCATTTCTGAAATTAGATTTCCTCTTACGATCCAAAAAAACCTCACTAATGTGCATTTTTGGCTGGGTTAATTCCCTTTGTCATAAAATGGAAGCTAGCCTAAATTTTCTAATAATTTTTCATCCCATTAAAATTCATGGCAAAAATAAAAATGAGATAATTTTGAATTCAAGTGCATATAGTTTATATGGACACCTCCCCCTCTCCCCTCCTCTCTACCTAAGGAAATAGAGAAATTGAGATTAGAAGTCAGTGAAAGCAAACAGCACTTGGAACGGGAGCAGCAGAAGGCAGCCGGGGCCAGAGAAGAGTGTCTGGAACTGACAGATCTGCTGAGCGAATCCCAGCACCAACTGCACCTCACCAGGTATTCCCTAATCCCATTACGCGCCAGAGCACCAATTCCATCCCACTGATTTTTGCCACCGGCTTCCAAACAGTTGTTAGAGTTCATCTTAGTCATTCAATTCACACACAGCTTTCAGGCATATTAAGAGAAGTGGAGATGTGGTAAGCAAAACACCCAGACATGTGAATGATAAGTGTGGCAGAGAATTACTGATATATTACAAAACCTTTCATCGACAATGCTCAAATATTTAGGTGATTCTCTATCAATATGAGCAACATGACATGTGCCTCCTACCACCACCACTACCTCTCCTGTTAATTCTGTGTCTAATGAAAATGTTGAACTGAAAGATCTGTGGAAATATATTTTAGGAAAAGAATCAGCTACTGTCAGTGGTAAAAGAGACCAAGTAAAAGGCATCCCAAGATGCAAACTGGGACGTAACTGATACAAAATAAGGGACTCGAGTCCTAAGGAGGTATAGAATCTGGAGATGAAATTGATTGACACTGTTCATGTTCAAACCATTGTTATAACCGTGCCCTGCACCACTGTGTTCTCAAATTACATGGCTTCTGTTGTGAGGTGCTGGGAAGTATTTATCAATGTGGTGAAACTTTAGTAAATGTATAGCTCAGCCCTGGGTTACAATGAGACGTTTTAGGTAGCAAGCGCTATATAATTTGCTGTGTGGAAAACACACACGCACACATGCACACAAACACACATACACAGAAATTCAAATAGAGATTGTAATATTTGATGTTACCCATATAAGTGGTTTCTTCTCACTTTACATTCTAGTACAAGTTTCCATTTTTCAGACCAAGCATTTAGGTCTGTTCAGTTCTTAGAGTTTTTAAGTTTTTACAGAGAACTTTGCCTAAATACACATGCAAGTTTATGAGCTTTGATGTGGTTCATAAATTAGGAAAACACTGGTCTTTTCATCATAGTAATATGTTGAATTTAAACTACAAAAGGGGACTGATCCCTTTTACGTTAAATATGACAATGTAATTCTGAGCACGGTATGATAACAGATGGGGAAAAAGCACCACTTGAACAGCCTGCATTTGGAGAAAAAAATATTCTAGGGGTTGGTGAACCTCCCAAAGTTTTGGGTGAGTGTTAAGATGCCTCTAGTTCTGTTAAAATCAAACTTTGTTAAAAACATTTTGTTATGATAATATTCCAAATGGTTTGCCAATGCAGCTTTTCAGCAACGTAAGAAAAAGAGAAGAAAGGAAGGGAGAAAAAGAAAGAAAGAAAATAAACCCTTTATACATGTGTGATATCTGGAAAAATCCCAATAGATAAAACACTTTTGTGAGAAGAAATCGCTTACTACTGCCGAGTAAAAGCTGTTCTTTTAATGCCCGTTGAAAGCGTTGTCCTTTAGAACCAAGAATGTAATGTCAACATAGTTCCTATGGATTGTTTCATCTTAGAAGTTCTGAAATTTAGCTGCATCATGACAGTTAATAGTGTTTCTTCTGAAACAACCATTTGTGTGTTAAGCACTACTGAACGACAGAAACGGGACAGCCTTTCATGTCTCAGTGTGGCTGGGCTTCTGTAAATAAATATTCATGCTGGTTTTGTCCCCCTTTCTGTTTTAATCAGAGAGTTAATTTCTGAAGTCAAAGTCCTATAGAGAGTGTTCCTGTGCGTGTCAATTCGTACTGTCTGACAAGCCCAGTGTCTTGGAAGAAGAGCATATTTAAGGTCCCGTGATTGCTGAAAATGGACTCGTAGTAACTAATTCCTTTGTTCTTGAGGAAACTGGTGTTTCCTGGTTCCATAGAAAGCTTTCTCTGTTGGCTTTATTTACGGCTAGTCTACAAAAATTGAAAACTAGTTTTACAGAAAAGAAAACTTAATTACCCAGTTTCTGAGTGCAGTACTCTTTTGTAAGCCTTTTACGTTTATTCTGTGCTCATGTTCTATAAAATCCACATTCATAAATTTAAAAAGGACAATTAAAAAAGCGAAGAACTGTGTGTATCTCTCTTTTGCACTAAAAATGGGAGGCGTTTGTTGGGCTGAATATTTCTGATACACTTTTTTTGGGCTTTTTAGAATTTGCTTTCCCTCGACGTTCTGTACTGATTCGGTATACTCATACTCATTCGGTATGTGGCTGAGTCTTTCTTTTCCCGTGGAATTTTCTAAGTACATTCCATACAGGTAGCTCTTCACTTAGTCTTAACTTTAACATTTCGAATGACATAGTCTAAGCAAAGTTTGACATAGAATATGAAAACAGTGGTGTAAGTAATGATAAGATAAGGGTACAGATGATCCAGGGAAAGGAAATGTAAATACTAGAATATTACTCTGTAGATCAATCTGAAACAAAAATAACCCATCACTTATTTACCATTTCCCTTTTTTGTCCACTTGGACTTAAACACGGAAAATAGAGGGGTACCCAGCTGGCTCCGTCAGTGGGGCATGTGACTCTTGATCTCAAGGTTGTGAGTTCGAACCCCACGTTAGACATAGTGATTACTTTAAAAAATGGAAAATAGAAATTCAACATTTATGGAAGCACCCAACTGGTAAGTATAACATTCACTCATTCAACATCTATTTATTGGACACCTAGTATCTTTCAAGTACATTACTTGGTTTTGGACATAGAGGAAAAAAAAAAGATTCAGTTCTTCCCCTTGGTTGCTCATTCTCTAGTACAGAGCCGGCTCTATATATGCGGCTATAGCAGAGTGTGATAATAATGCCATAAGAGAAATAAAGACTACCACAGGAGCACCTAGGAAGAAGAACCGACTCATTGTACATTGGAGGTGAAGATGATAGGGAAAGCTTTCTGGAGGAGGAGATGTTTGGTAGCTATTTTGATGAATGAGTTCTTGAGTAGCAGTTCTCAAAGTGGAGGAAGGTGGATGGAGTGATATATATGTACATATATATATGTGTATTTATATATATATAAAGACATGAAGATGGGGGGTATATAAACTCTACAATCAGGTTAGGTATTTGGTAGGGGCTAAGCCAGGAAAGGCAACAGGGACCAGAGGAAGGTTCTTGTGGTCTATATTCTGCAGTTTGGGCCATTCTGAGAGTAAGGGGTTACTCTTGATGTATTTAAGCAAGGCTGTCAACATAATCATTTCTTGGGGTCGGTGTTCTGACTCAGCGGTGTAGAGAGCAAACTCGGAGAGCTGATGTCGAAAACAGGAAGACCACTTAGGGCAGAGTCAGCAACTACGGCCTATTAATATGTCCTGTTGTCTCCTTTTGGCAATGAGCTAAAAATAGTCTTTATATTTTTAAATGGTTGGGAAGAAAAAAAACAAAAGAAAAATAATGTTTTGTGGCATGTAAAAACTATATATGCATCACTAAAGTTTTATTGGACACAACCATGATTATCCCTTATGCATTATGTATTGAGACTCTTATGGCAGAATTGAGTATGGACCTCAAAACCTTAAAATATTTATCACCTGGCCCTTTACAGAGAAAATTTACCAACCCCTCAGGAGGGAATATAATTCAAGGAAGAGAGCTTGGACTATGAGGGGTTCAAATATGTGTTTATTTATTTTTTAAAATTATTTTTTTATTTTAGAGAGAAACAGGGTTGGAGGAGGCAGAGGAGGAGAGAGAGAGAGAATTTCAAACAGGCTCCATGCTCAGTGCAGAGCCCAACACTGGGCTCGATTCCATGACCCTGGGATGACCTGAGCTGAAATCAAGAGTTGGACACTCAACCAACTGAGCCACCCATGTGCCCCCAAATATGTAGTTAAAGACGTTAAATGAAAGGTAATTATAGGATTGGCTGAGGAACAGATGCTTGACAGGGACCTAGGCTCAAATGTAAGTTCATGGGGTAGTAAGGAAACCCTAGGCATAGCTTTGCCCATAAAATGGAAGGAAAATAGCATCTTTAAGAGGCATCTAGGGTACGGGCCCCTGGGTGGCTCAGTTAGTTAAGCGTCTGACTTCAGCTCAGGTCTTGATCTCATGTTTCATGGGTTTGAGCCCCACATCAAGCTTGGTGCTGACAGCTCAGAGCCTGGAGACTGTTTCATATTTGTGTCTCCCTCTCTCTGCCCCTTCTCACTCGTGCTTTGTCTCTCTCTCTCAAATATAAATAAAGATTTTTTTTTTTAAAGAGGTATTTAGGGCAGCAAATGAAAGAGGCCAGAATTAAAGATGACTCCAAAGTTTCTAGGCCGAGTTAACTGGATGAACCATTAGCTCAACGAGGGAACTTTAAAAGAAGTAACAGAGGAAAATAATACACTGTGTTCTGGGACTTGAGCGGAGATTTGCAGTGCAAGTCCAGTGTGAGGAGAAAGGTCAAGACCTGACACACTTCGCTGGATGCTACTAGTTATAGCCAAGAAAATAGGTGAAAGCACGAGAGGGCCATGCTTGTAGAGTAGGCTGGAGAAGAGCCACCAGCCAAGGAGCCTGAGGGGCCATCAGGGCATAAGAGAACAAAACAGAGGGACACCTGGTGGTTCAGTTGGTTGAGTGTCCAACTTCAGCTCAGGTCATGATCTCATGGTTTGTGAGTTCGAGCCCTGCATGGGGCTTGTTGCTGTCAGGGAAGAGCCTGCTTCAGATCCTCTGTCCCCCTCTGTCTCTGCCCTTCCTCCACTCATGCATGCTCTCTCTTTCTCTCTCTCTTTCTCTTTCAAAAATAAATAAGGACATAGTACGGAATGATACACAGGATGGAGTAACAAAGCCACATGCTTTTCTTAGGGCAGCCCTCTCCCCAGGCGTCCAAAGGTTCAGAAGTGGAGTTTTGGAATCTTCTCCTGGGGCATTCGCTATCTTGGCAACTTTTGGAAAGTTACTTAATTCTTTGAACCTGCTTGCTTACCTATAAAATGAGGTTACAAACTGATTTTTGAGTTTCCTTCTAGCCCTGACAGTCAATGATTCTAATAGTGATTTAAGACACCCCGTTATCAAGTGCCTTATTTCCTGACATTAGGCATTTAAATTGCATGGGGTATTCTTTGTTTAAGACATTTTCTTAGTTTGGTCTTCAGAGATTTCATCGAAGCGTCCTTCATGCCTACCACTTATTTATATCCATCACGACTTAGGCTCTGCTGACCTCACGCAAGGGTTGGAGAAACGTCCCCGGTAACATCCTCCTGTCTATTTCTCGAGAGTTGAAGGTTCTTAAGCTCTGCCTTGACTCTGTCACCTGCTCCTGAAACCTTCCATCGTGTGGTGCTGCCTCAGAGGGCCCAGACTTCAGAGGGCAGTGCTGGGGCGGGGTCCCAGCCCTTGCGGTTTTACCCTCGCTCGCATGCCCGTGACACAGCCAAACTGCATTTTGGGGCTTTTCTCCTATGTTGTTGTCTACATTTAGAATAGCCCTCTCACCTTCTCTAGCCCTGTTCTCATCTTGCCTTCCTTTCCAGGTCCTGAGTTTTCCACTGTAGCCTTCCCGGAGGCCCCTGCCAAGGGGAGCATGCTTCCAAGGATTATGACTGTTCTTTCAAAGCCCAGTATTAATATACATATAGTTTATTGATATACTAAGTATAATTAATATAATAACATAATTTAGTACATTGATATATTAAAATATATCAGAGTAACAATGTAAGATGGAGATAAGATGGAAATAGCTTTTTTTTTTCATTTTTAACTTCATATGACCATACATGTTTAAGTATAGCAGAATCAAATGATAGACATTCTAGCAATTCAAATAGGGTTGATAAAGTATGGCTCTCACTTAAATATGCTCCCTTAAAAACCTCTCTCTCTCTCTTTCCCTCTTAAACACACACACACTTCCAAATTGGCATTCTTTGTAATTTAGAGGTGGCCCCTCTGATGGCATTTGAAAGCAGGGCCTAATAAACATGATCAAGTGTAGATAGCCTAGCATGCATGAAAACAAAAGTGAGGCTTCCTTCTTCCAGTTACGTCTTTATTACTAGTATTATTTAAATGACTTCTTTCTTTTCCATAACAAACTTTCAAGTACATCTTAAAATATCTGCTCATTTATTTGCTCATTCCGCATGGAGCACATCCCATTGCAAGTCACTGTGCCAGGGATGTTAGGAGACAGAAATATAAAATAGCTTCAGATGCTGGCCCTCAGAAACTTACAGGCTGCTAGGGAAGAAGAGAAAATACACGGAGAGTTGGTGAGATAAATGAAAAGATCCAGAAGGGAGATTCCAGATAAAGTATTACAGGGACAGAGAGACAGACAGCCTCTTACTGAACTCAGCAGCAATTGGAAGCAGGAGAATGGGGATAAAGGGCATTCTGGGTAGGGGCGCACCTGTATGTATAGTAAGTTAAATACACACAACCTGTTGTTTAAATATCTAAAAGTATCAGTCTCTGAGATGAAGAATATAGCCATCTTAAGATCTGCTGGTACCATGCTACATCTAGTAGCTCTTTCAAAAATAAGAGTAGGGGTCATGGCCAACGGCAATGGCCATCACTTACTGAACCCCTTCTGTGTTCCGGGATCCGAGCTCAGAGCTTTTCATTTGGTACGTCCCTCCTCCCTCCACCCCCATAGCTCTATAAGGTACAGGCTGTTTTACAGCTGAGGTAGCCAAGGTGCAGAGAAGTAAAATGATTTGTCTAAAGCCACATAGCTGGCATGTTATAGAAGCAGGTTTTCAACCCCAGCAGTGTGCCCAGCACGCCTATACCCATGTCCACCCGCTTGTAATTCTGTGTAGATTACCAGGAAAATGATTCGTGCAGTTGTCCCTGAAAATACAACTGAAGAAATCAGCGGTGTAAATTTATGCTAGAAATAAGTGTTAGCTGGTCCCTTGTACACTGATATAAATACATGTCAGTGTGTTTGAATCTTGGCTTGGGTTTTTCTTAGGAAACAGTGTTTTCGGGTCATCATTTTGCCTTAGTCACTGAACATGTGATAATACAACTTCTCCTTCACTTTCTTCACTTCGTTTTTCCCCAAGAGGAAGGAGGGGACGTTATAAAAAAGTGGAAATTCCTTCACATCTTTGCTTTGGACATGTCCGAACGTTTTTACAGAGCTACTGGATTTCAGTTCCTCTCTCGGGAGCATCATTTACCATTTACCATCCATGCGGTAGACTACTTATGATACCACGTATTAAAACAACCCATTTCAGAATGTTTATATGATTCTTGTTACACGTTTCTCCATACCTACTGTCCCTGTATTGCAGCATATTCTTTTGAATCCTGCATCTTTTTCTCACATCCGATCCGGAGGGGAATTACTGCAGGAAGCCTTATGTTTATCTCCCAGAGAATTTAGAACTTGAGTGGCTCCAAGCGCAAAACACAGGGAGACCACCAACCTGCCGTCAACCCTGCAGGCTGAAGCTTACCTCAGCAGGGCTACCTTTCAAATGTTTATTTCCTCTTTTATATAAATTGTGTGTTCAGTGGTACGTCCTTCCAAGAATTTCTCAGACCAGGAAGCTCCGTGAGGCCCATAAAATGGGTACTCTGCTCTTCCCTACTTTCCGGACCCAAAGTGGGAAGATCTGACCTATGACCTGGAGAGATAATAACGTGAAATGTAGTATCTATATCTTTTTGAAGGTGAGAAAGGGTATAACGGAGGGGTCACGAGGTTTTCCTAGCATAGGGTGTGGGTTACTGGGGGAGAGGCGATTAAGGCTTCCTTTCCAGAATGTTGCAGAGCATTTAGCTTACGTGTAATAACTATTGCAAATTCTTGCTAGAGTGTCATTGTTTGACCTCTTAGGTTACCAGTAGGAGTCAGGACTCTGATGGAGGGAACAAACCCAGAAAGAGGGAATCGATTAGTCTGATAACCAGCCCACGGAAAGTCCGGATGCAGCTGGCCTCGGGGCCACACAGTCTGCTGTCCTTTGCTGCCAGTCACAGGCCTTCGCTTCTTTCTGAATATTGCCGCCTCCTTTCATGTTCTTCCACACCTTGGAGTCACGTCCTTCAGCCTGAACTGGAGGTAAAGGACGTGCCCTTGATCCCAGACTTGCACTCGGGACGTGCAAGACTGGGGCATCCTAGCTCACCCACTTTGGATGGCACAGCCACGCCTTGGATGCACACGGGGTCATGTGCACATGCACCCTTTTGGGTGCTGGGGGCCTGGCCACCTCAGCCAAAGCTCCTAAGGAAGGGAGGAGAGTTGTGCTGAAGAAGGAGAGTTGGGGGGGTGGGGGGTTCTGCAAAGGGTCGCTTTGTGGTTTGTGGTTTTAAGTAGAAAACTCTCATAATACAAAAAGGGAGTTGTACAGGATGCATACATTAGCACTGAGCACTGGCCAGGCACTGTGCCTGACTCATGAAATGTGGCCTGTAAAGAAGCCTGTGATAAATACAGAAATGAAGTGTTTGGGAACTTTTATTTTAGTTTATTTAAGTTTATTTATTTATTTTGAGAGAGAGAGAAAGCATGAGCAGGTTAGGGGCAGAGAGAGAGAGAGGGAGAGAGAGAATCCCAAGCACCCCCTGCTGGACCTGGGGCTGAAACACTTAACCGACTGAGCCACCAGGTGCCCTACAACCTTTTATTTAAAATTGCCACATTATCCAAGAGCATAATCAGTGGGCTTTTTTTTTTTTGTATCTTTAAAAAATTTTTTTAAATTTTGCAGTAATTCATTTTTAGTCCATTTTATGAAAACCAGTGCTTTGCAAAGAAAAATTAAAAAAAAAACAAACAACAAACCACACCTTTCGGGGCACCTGGGTAGCTCAGCCAGTTAACCATCTGACTTTGGCTCAGGTCATGATCTCAACAGTTTGTGAGTTCGAGCCCCACATTGGGCTCTGTGCTGACAGCTCGGAGCCTGGAGCCTGCTTCCCATTCTGTGTCTCCCTCTCTCTCTGCCCCTTCCCCACTCACACTCTGTCTCTCTGTCTCTCTCTCAAAAATAAATAAATAGAAACTTGAACACTCTGCCTTCTCAGTCCTTAGAGGAAGCCCGGGAGGCTGAGGATGAGATCCTGCAGCCCAGTAGGAGGGAAGGCCCCCGAGTGGGAGAGGCAGGCTTAGAACCAGGTCCTCCAGACTCCAGAGTCTGTGCTCTGATGCTCCCATTCACAAATAAGTGCAAAAACGTATTTCAAATCTAAGGAGTAATGCCCTTTGGATTGCGGCACCTCAGTTTAGAGGCCAGGAGGTGGGTCTCATGAACCACATTTGGCATCCGGCTCAGTGGAGCGAATTGTCCATAAATGTTGGATAACTTTGCCTCTGCTCTTTATTATTAGGGGAAATTCAGAAGGAACTGTTCTCATTTTCAGGTGACAAACGGTCACAAACCAAACTTCCAATGTCTCCTCATTTGCAGAGGAGAGTCTATAACACTGACTTGCAGTCTTGGTGTTCCTCGGTGAACTTCAGTTTTTGGGTTTTTTTTTTTTTCCCTCTCCTGAGTTTTATTGAAGAATTTTTAGCCTCCAGTTTCCATTTAAAAGTTAAGCTTATTTTTTTTTCTTGTGCTCCTTTCATGAATAAATTAAGCAGAGAACGTGTCAAAAATACTTTTAAATGGATATATGTGCAACCAACATCTTCAAGTCTTGAAATAGATGGCCTTGGGACTGTTTTAAATTGCATCCTCTTCCCTTCCCCCACCTGGTACCCGAGAGAACAGGCTGTCAGAGAGCCAGGAAGGCAAAGGCGTTTCATTTTGCTCCGGTGGACACCACGTTGCCTGAGCCCTCTCTCTCCACCTGTGTGATGGGCTAAGAGCCGGGGTCTCGGGCGGCCCAGGGCGGGAGAGGTTAGAGTCAGACACTGCCAGAAAATGTGTCTCTGCAGGTTCTGCTTAACTTTCCCTGGCTCGCTGGTCTCAGCTCCGCGAAGCCCAAATGTGTGTGTGCGATGAAAATCGACGCTGGGGAAGCCTCTTCTTCTCCCCTGCCACACAGGCCCGCAGCCTGGAGCATGGTGGTGGCGGCAGCCAATTCATTTTCTGGAGAAGCCCAGAGGAAACCGAGAAAGGACTGCCCACAGCACTTGCCTGACTCAATAACAATGAACATCAAGTTCAATGAAAATAGGAGAGGGGGGAAAAAAAGCAAAAACAAAATACTATTGTTTCAGTAGCCCTAAGTAGGAATATGTTTCTAAAGGAAAGCTATGATTTCCAATATTCATTTAAGATAAATTTAAAAAAATGTAACGACGTTTAATTTCTTTTTAAACACCTCTTCCTAATTGGAAGTGTTGCCTAGGCCAATTAGTAGGCATTACTTACTTGTTATTTAATGTTTTCCTGATAGAAAACAAGTAGATTTCCGCAAGTAGATTTTACAGTGATTCATTACTGTTAAATGTTGGAATCAAAGCTCGTTTTTAGGATCCTGAGAAAGGAAGCCGTTTGAGGAACATCCAGTTTCACTCAGTGCCCACCTCGGGCCATGTCTCACAGGGGACCAGGGCCCTAACATTTTTATTAAGCTACTACTGTGTAAGGTTGGCTTAGCAAACAGTGCAGCTCCCTGAATTCAGGAACTCAGAGGGACACCGAATGGGTCAGAAAACGTTTGGAAGCAGCATGTAAAGCTGATGTCCAACTGAGGGGAACACCGTTCCACCTTGGCTCCGTGTGACCTCTCCATGGCAGACCTCTGTCACCTGAGGGAGGGCAGGGAACCAGGCAGACGATGAAGGGATTTCCTTAGGGAGGGCACCACTGTCTGGTCATGTACCCCTCTGACATCTGTATTGTGTCTACCCCCCAAGAAGCCTATTTCTGGCCAGGAGATTTACCAAAAGAATCCAGCCTGTGTAGAGAGTGTAATTATTCTAAATACAACCTTACCAACCAACGAAGGATATCAGATAAAGTAACGAGTCCCTACTGGGATATATGCAAAGGCTGGAGGTGAGGGGGGGTGTCGTTCAAGATGAGGCATTAAAAGTGGGGTGTAGCAGCTTCGAGACTGGCTGGTTTTCCAGCAGCTGGTGTGGCTCACCAGCTTGGACGTAGCTTGACTCCGACTCCAGCGCTGGTTCTGTTCTGAGGGTCTTCTGTCCCCTTGGGAAAAGTCTCCTGCCATGCTTTATTTCCTACAGACCTAAACTGTCATTTTAGGAGGCTAACTGTGAGTCTGAAAATCACTGAGACACAATCGGGGCTCTGTAAATCTTGAGCCATTCCTCATCTGCTCAGGGACGACGCTACCGATATGAACTCGTGTGAAATAAATTAGTTAGCGGCCACAAGGCATTGCTCAGTCTAGAATACTTTAGGGCAATTGAGGCAAGGTCAAATTAGGCAAGTCCTCTTTTGGAAAGGCGGCGTTGGTGGTGACAATTCAGGGACATGGGGAGGCCGTATTGTTAAATGTATGACTTCCCACGTGCTCGCTCCTCAATGGCCCTCTTTGTTTTTGGAGGAGAACCACCTTGCCACTCCCGATAGTAACTGTTTGTCAAAGGAGAGATAATGAAAGCAGCCCCCGCAAAATTGGGGCCCTTTAAGCTCTGCCCTTCCTGCTCTCACGGCAGCTCTGGATTCTGAACCTGTTTCCGAAATAAGGCACGCATTCAGGACCCGCCGCTATCGAATTAGCCCACAATGTTTGGACGAGGAAAGATGATAATTATATTAAGGAATGATAAAATTCATGCACGGCGGAAAGAGAGCCCATGTCAGAGGAGCCCCAATTCAGATCCTGCGCTCAGACTGATTTGCACAAAGGGCTATCTGTTCAAAGTGGGAGAAAGAATGACAGCCTGAGACAACTCACGTAACTAATAAACTTTTGAGACACCGTTTCCTATGTTTGCTTTTCATTAAATTCGGGAACGGTTTCGACGTTGTTGTGATTCAGTCAACATGTATTCCTATCTGTTTTTCATATACAAAGGCTTAGGGATGCCAGAAAATAAACTGTTAACGGAGAATTAACTTCTTTGGCATGCTTTCATACTTATCTTCCAAATTAAAGAAAATGAAATGGGCAGAAACAGAGTGTAGATTACCTCCTTTTTGTCAAAAATGGTGGGAATTTGAAAATTAATAATAAAAAAGGGAACAGATGCAGTAACATGCCAGAGGGAGATTAATGTGGAGAGTAAAATCTGTGAGCAACAAAACTGAAGCAAACTGAATCAGTGGGAGGTGGTTGTACAATCAAAATCAGGATAAAAGAGAAATTACAAACAACCCTGCACTTGTCAAAGTAGTAGTAATGAAAGCCTGACTCTGCCAGCAGTGAGAACCTGTGTTAGCACTTTGGGGTAAGGATGGTAGCCGGGTGCCAGGTAGGAGGGCAGTGTTAGGTTCCTGGGCAACAGCCATCTTGTGTCGAACAGATGGCGCCGAAAGCTGGCAGGGGAGGGGCTCCTTAGCAGAACTAATCAGACAGTAACAGATAGGGCAGCTGGGAAGACTGACCACAGAGAGGGAGTCTGCGGGGTAGCCGAGTGCCATGATGTCTGCAGTGGTGTGCCCATTGGTCTGAGATAAGACCTTGCAATGTCTTTCCCATCCGCGGAAGAACGGGAACTTTTGTTCAAGAAGAAAAATGGAGTGGAACGGTAGCACAGTGGGGGGCGGGGGTGGGTTCTCGGGGAAGAGACGGGTCCATCTCGAAATTCGCGGTGGCAGTTTGCGGCCCCAGCCTCCACGCAGCCTTGATTTTTGCCGTCTGCGCGGCCCTTGCTGTCCTGATGTGTCCAGGGTGGCACGCGGAATGATCACTTTATATCTTTTATGCATCAGAGAGTTTCCGGGATCAAGGCTGTACTTAAAATCAGAAGAGACCCTCTGGTATGATTCCTCTAACAAATGAACGCCCAAACCAACATACGATACGTGCGTTTGTGCTTAATAATTCCTCCTAACGTGACTGACACCGTGTTGACTCAGAGCCGCTCGCCCTTCTTTTCTTTCTCGTGTAACTGCTGGTTGAACGTCAAAATGTTAGGTATAATTCCGAGCCCCAAGACTTAAAACAAAAGTAAGATTAAGTCATTCTGGAAGACACGGAGGTGAAAACGATCTTTTAAATTTAGTAACTTATTAAGGAATCATGTTTTTTAAAATACAGAGTTGGGACCTTCAGGCTAAAACTATTACTTGAACAAAGAAATCCAGATCTCCTACATCTGTTTTTGAACTAGTATATTTCTCTCTCTCTCTCTGTCTCTTTTCAGAAGCTTTGTAGCTTGGCTCAATTTATTCATTTTGGAGGGGGAGGGGGAAACATTACCAGGATTTGAAATAGGTGGGTATAACATAGCCATATGCTATTTATGCAGCAGTTTCTGCAATAAATCTAATTTGGTGCTGTCAAAAAATTAGACTTATTTGATACAGCAGCACATTAGTAAATGATTGTGGCAGATTTAAAGTTGACATTTAGTCTCTCCTCACTCTTAGCAGAATCTCGTAAATTTGCCTCTTCCCTCTATGAAAATGTCTCAGTTCTTTGTCCTTCAGTCCTGCAAGTATTTTCCCATCCGAAAGAAGGTCTTGCCTTAAGGTAATTGAGGAAGGGGGTGGAAGAAGGAACATCCTCTGTTGTGAAAAGACTTGGTGAATAGACGGGCAGAAAAATCAATACACCAGAGGAAAAATCATTGTTTTCATCATTTTCAGTTCTTAGAAAAGCAGAAGTGTTAGTTCATTCAGAATGTAGATAAATTAAGGAAGGTCAAGTTCTCTATTACAGAGCTGAAATATTTTTACCTTCCGTCCTACGTCCATATGCTGTTTGAGGAAAACTCCTATCAGGGAATGTGGGTGACCTCAGCTCTTTGCCTTTACCTAGCAGGGCCCTTAGAAACGGCTGCAGCGTGCTCTCCTGCGCCCTGCCAACACTGCCTCTGTGCCGCTTGCTTTCTTCTGTAAAATTTGTGTTTCGGGTGTTGGTATCACAGTCTCCAACTTTTTCCTCGTTTTTCCATTTAAAAGATAAAATAAGCCTAGTACACATGAGGCAGATAAATATTAACAGTACTCTCTGAATTCTTTCACCGAGTCCCTTTGCAAAAGTAATCGGGATACTCTTTCCATTTCCTCTTTCTTACGTCTTTCTGGAGGGGAAAAGTGTGTGCGCGTGTGCACACTCCCGCATCTGCGCGTGAGCATAAGTGATGTGAGACTGAGTGGTTTTTCATTTGTTTACATTCTTATCATATACATTTTCCAAAACCAGCCTACGAGTGTGTTTCTGAAACGCAGTCTGCTAAGAATGAAGCGTTCCTTCACGGTGATTTAAGCAGCCCTGTGAAACTGGCATTCTGCTAATACCTCTTTCTTGTATATAGCAAATCAGCCTACAGAAGTGATCGAATTACCGTACTCTTGTTGTGCGATTCAGAATCAGGCAGCCAGGTAACTGAACCACCGTCAAGCACAGATCACACTTAAGGGAAAAAATGCCCAGAAAAAAATAGTAAAGAAACCTGCTGGTACTAATTTACAATTAGGTACTAGTTCTGAAATTTTCTCCACACAAAAATTATTTAGAAATCATGTGTTGGAGGAGAGGAAAGAAGGAAGCACCTCGAAGAATCCATATTTTGTGGTCAACAATCCACATATTAAGTTGCATGGTATGTATTAGATCAGAATGATTTATAGGACAGAGGGCATTTTGGAGATTCGTCATAAAACTGAAATTCGAGCTAAAAAGGAATGTCTCAGCCCTCAGATTTGAAGCTGTCTCTGTCGGGTTTTGTTTTGGCTTTTATATTTAGCCTCACAACAGTTTTCCTGAACACATCTGAAGAATTGTTCTGCAAAAGTCTTTTTTGTAAATTATAAATATTGAATCAATCAGACCCTTAAGAGTCATATTTTAAATTACATGTTTTTAGACTGCTTTAATTAATAAAACCTGCTTGCAATTTTATGTCAATGGCAAAAGCCTTAATTTTTATCTTTTCTAAAAGGAATTCAGAAAATTTTCCCGACTTGATTAATGGTACTTAATAAAAGCCTGTACAATAGGATTAAATCTTGGGATGATTCTTTCAAATGTAAGAGCAACTTATGAACGAAGCACCATCCAGGTTTATAGTTAGCTTCACATTTGTAACAGTGCTCTGGTTAAAATTTGTCGTCTGTTTCCTCCTAAAAAAAAAAGTGATTTCCTTTTTTCTTATAAGAAAATTGAATCGAGTCATTGGTTTGCCTTTTTCCTAAAGAATACAGTTGCCTAAAATACTGGTAAGGAATTCAACATCAAGTGATTTCACGTCCGGTTTATGAAAGGAGGGCAAATACTCACTAGCTGTGGATGGGTGACACAGAATAAATTCAGTTGAGAGTATAATTTTCATCTAATTTTGATGAGTTAAATTTTTTTCACAGAACTGGCCTATTGGTACAACTTACATTTCTTTAGATAGACGATGTGTTTGTTGGGCAACATATATTTGAATATTATTGAAGACAAATTGTTTCTTTTTTAAATGATGCAATTTAAAATATACTTGAATTGTATACCATGGGTTCAGCTTCTGAAAGCAGTAATGGAGCTGTGTGTCAATATATAGCTTATAATTGAAATGGTACATATTTGTACCTTGTAGGCATTTCAGTGTAAAATTTCTTAATTGGAATACTCTTTCCCTTGGCTAATTCATTAGTGAAAATATTTATTCCTCAAGTTAATGCTGTACAGTACGAAGCAATTTTTACATAGTGTAAACTTGTTTATGATATTTTGATTTCACTTAAAAACTTTTATTTTGCTTCTTATACATATATCATACTTGATATAATAAGAAGTGCAGATACACATGAAGGAAATACATATCAGCTGTCTGGTTTTACAAATGATCATTAAAATACCATGTCTTACTACTTTGACTCCAAATTATTGTCTTCCCGAACCCAAAAGTAATTTTCACAAGTGCATTACACAACAGAACTTCATCTTCGGCTGGTTAGCAGGAGAGGATTTAAATCCATGCCGACAGTTCATTTGACAATGACCTTGAGGGGCTTTGCTTCTTGAAGAAGAAAGCAGAAGCTTGCGGTAAACAAAGTTCACTTCTGACAGATGGATTGAATGACAGAAAGGTTGCGAGTGCCAGAATAGCCCTGGCAGAGGAGGAAATGTTCAGTGGAATCCAACAGGAGAGGAGGTGTGAACAGGTGCAGGGCTGCTGACGGAAGGGGAACCAGATGGAGGGAGCCAGAGCCAGTTTATTTAAAGGAAAAGGCAGAAAACATTGAAAGGCTGTGCGATCAGTGGCTAAAAGTGTTCATAGAGGAAGGTAAAAATTCACAAAGCAAAACTGCACAGTGGGGTAGCTAACGCTTAGCATAATGGTAGTAATTTGTGAGTTTAGTTTGGAAGTTGCAATTGAAATACATTCATCTTGGCTCTTGACACCATCAAGTATAGATATTTGAAAGTTGTTTATTTTTTTTAAGTTGCTAAGCTTTTTTTAATCCATCCATTAATTTAATTTTTTTTCCAGCCAGAAGCTCCGTTGTGATAATACTGAGATTGTGTCGTCAGCTAGGAAAAGAAAAAAAATTTTTTTAAGTGAAGGTTAACATTCCATTCAAATGTATCTTGTGATGCTCAGTTTTGTTCACATTGGGAAGCAAATGCTCTCACCGTGGGGCGACATCTGTAATATCTAAGAAATTTGCAATGTTGGAATGGGTGCCCTTGGTTGCTTTTGTTGTTCGAAGTGTCTGTTCATTTTGCGACGTCCAGTTGATTGTTGCAGTAAGATTAATACTCTCTAAAATACATATTTGCCTGTCTGATCTGCGGGTTAATTTCTGTTGCTGAGGTTGCCCTGGTTTTCACTGACTTTCTGTGACCTGCCTGCAGGCAGGCAATCTCCAGACTCATGTGCACTAGGAGCAGGATATAGCAGAGCGAGGAAGGAGGGCTTTTGTATTTCCTGGGACCTATTAAAATGAAACTTTCTGCAAACCAGAGACATCCTTGCCAATCACCTGCCTGGTCGCCTCACGCAGGCCACGTTTGTGGGCCCTCGCCTACCACTGTTGTCCTTGAAAAGTTTCCTACGTTCCGTCACTGATAAGGAGATGCCAATGCGGGGAGCTGAAGCAGTCCCCAGGAGAAATGGGGGAAAGACCCGATTACTTTGAGACTTTAAAGATCTGGTAGTCGATCCACACGAATCTCTGCATACTTCTCACAAAGATGAAATACTCAGTATGTTCAGCGAGCACTGAATTCACATTCCCCAGCTCAGAGCAGCGTGGATCAGATTACGCTGGATTAGGGTGGGTGTTTTGGAACATTGTGACTTTAGAGATCACATCCCTGGTCCATAGCATGCTTTTGTCAGTGAAAAGAAAGGACTGAAATTTGACTAGCAATTATAGAAGATGTTTATTTACGCCTGTGTTGTTTACAGAGATCCGTGCTCTTGGTCATTTTTTTTTTTTTAACACTGGATGAGGCTATACACAACTGCATATTTGAAGGAAAAGTCGTAAATGATTTCTTGTCACAAAAGGAAATTGATTGATTATCTGTTTTTAAAATCAGCTCCAAAATGTGCCTCTTCCCAGCCCTCCCCGCCTGTTAAGAAGTTTTCATTGAATAGATATTCTTTATTAATCTAAAATTTTACATAAAACTGAGCATACTTGCTTTAATTGTAATGTATTGATTTTGCCATCTCTTATATCATAGTTCCTGAATACCTTTATACTGTCCTTTTTATAACAATATAGAGCCTTTTTATGATAATATAAAAAACTAGCACTGTGCTGCTGTGCAACATAATACCATGAAACTCACCTGAATTATGGGCTACAAATTGAAAGGTTGTAAAAAGAAAATTTGACAATTAGTCATCATTTGATACATCACAAATTAAATTGCAAAGCTCTTTATAGGTAGAACTGATAGTTTTCCAGAAATATGTAAATTTAGGGGCACCTGGGTGGCTCAGTCGGTTAAGCGTCCAACTTCAGCTCAGGTCATGATCTCACGGTTCGTGGGTTGGAGCCCCGCGTCGGGCTCTGTGCTGACAGCTCAGAGCCTGTAGCCTGTTTCAGATTCTGTGTCTCCCTCTGACCCTCCCCTGCTCATGCTGTCTCTCTCTGTCAGAAATTAAAAAAAAAACATTAAAGAAAAGAAATATGTAAATTTATTTGTACTTAACATAATGTCTTATGTCATGGGGTCTTGAAATTTTTTTGAATGATGGGATAATTTTCATTGCTATTAAATAGGAATTCATTCAACAGTAGCTATATAGCTGCTGTAAATTTTTTTAAATTGTTTTAATGTTTATTTTTGAGAGAGAGAGAGAGTGCGAGCTGGGGAGGGGCAGAGAGAGAGGGAGACAGAATCCAAAGCAGGCTCCAGGCTCTGAGCTGTCAGCACAGAGCCTGATGCAAGGCTCGAACTCATGAGCAGTGAGATCGTGACCTGAACCAAAGTCGGATGCTTAACTGACTGAGGCACTCAGGCACCCCTTTGCTGTAGATTTTTTAAATGAAGGGGGTGTGGTTCTTCTTTACAGGTATCTAACAACTTAGTGGACAGGGACACATAACTGTGTGTGTGTGTGTGTGATCTAGAAAACAGTATTTAGATTTAGACACCTTCCTTAACTTACATTGTAAATGGATGAATTAGTGAAATGACCCATCTATTCCAACCCTCATTCTCATATGGGAGAACTGAGGTGCAGGGAAGATCAGTGACTTGCCCAAGGTCAGTAGTTCTCATGGAAGCGAAACATGAGATCTCCATCTCCTTGCTCTTAGTCTAGTGCTCTTGCTGGTAGTCCACGGTATATGCCCCTTGTATTCAGTGTAACCTGTTAACATCTTTCTGTAGAAGTCTTGCATAACCTGTTGCTGAAAGGGAAAATAAGTTTCTTTTTGGACTTCCCTGCATGGTTGCTAGTTCTTGAAACAAACAAATAGAAAAGCCTTACCTTACAAACAGCAATGAACACTTCTGGAACATTACACACACATCAACTCCCTTGATCTCCACAAGAGCCTTTCAGGTAGATTCTGCCCCATGAGCCACAATTTACAGATAAGAAAACTGAAGTGAACAAAGGTTACTACCTTAACCAAGGTCAAAGGGCTGGCAATTAGGTGGAGTAGTGGTTCAGGCTTCAGCAGCTAAGCTCCAGGATAGGTTTATGCATCAGTGACTTTACTGCCTCTGATGGTGGGTGTTGTGAGAAAATCGATCCTATGACCAATTCCTTTTGGAAAGTTGAATTAAATAGGGTTCTTGACAGTCTTTGAAATACTAATGCACGTTGTGACTCTTCAAAATAAATTTCTATTTGCAGCATTTCCCAAATGTATATGACTTATGGAAAATCTCGTACTAAATCTCTGCATATCTCCCAGGAATCAGGTTTTTAGGAATACACTTTGTGGGGGGCACCTGGGTAGCTGGGTGGGGGTTGAGTGTCAGATTCTTGATTTCGGTTCAAGTCATGATCTCATGATTCATGGGATCAAGCCCTGCATCAGGTCCTGTGCAGACAGTGCAGAACCAGCTTTAGATTCTCTTTCTCCTCTCTCTCTGCCCCTCCCTCACTCATGAGCATGTGCATGCACTCTCTCTCTCTCTCTCTCTCTCTCTATCTCTCTCGAAATAAATAAGTAAATGTTAAAAAAAAAGAAATACACTTTGGGAGAAACTAATCTAAATTAATTTGTGGTGAGGGAACAGAATTATCCCATGAGAAATGTTTTTCTCGGTACATCTGGAACTTCTCTCCCTGGCCCTGCCCCCTGCTTCCCATTCATGCAGAGAGGAGGTGGGTGGGTACCTTTAAGTTTGGGTTGAATCTGTCCTCCAAAGCGGGGCAAGTGTAGGGAAGCATCTCTGACCGTTACTTGAGCAGTTAGCTGTGCCAGAGTCACATGACAATAACCCCTTCCCTCACTACCATTCCAACTTGGCCTTTGTATGGTAATAGTTCTTGAAAATAAATGTGAAAAGATGCCAGTCAGTTGATCAGATTTAAGAATGTTTCCGAGCTTGATTCTTAGAATCAGATTTCATAGAATAAAATATCATGGATGCTCTTGGACATAAATCCTTTCAGACAAACTTCTGCCAGGGACTATTGGCACAAATTCAGAGTATGGGCCCCTCAATCGGACTCTGTAATAAGGTTTAATTCTCCTTCAATTCTCGCTATACCAATATTCCTCCACTCTAAGTGTATCTTTTCCTGTATGCTGAGGAAATGGAGCAACTCATGGATAGTAAGCTCTAGAAATCGAGAAGTTTAGCACTCCTAATGTGTTAATTTTTCTGTAAATACACTTGGAGGTGCCTATAATTTGTAATTACTTCCAGCAGCTCCTATTGGTAAGATTTTTGGTAAATAATGATGTTGCAGTGATAAGGATGGCTGGGACCAGGCTTTCTATGTGTGGTCCTGGCTTTCCCACCCACCCCCGCTCCTTCCCTTTCCTGAGTTCTTGAATTCTGTCTCTTCCAACAAATAAACTCCAGCCATTTTTGTAGAGGCTTGAAACCATTCACTGGCTTATCTGAATTCCACAAAGTGTAGATTATGTTTTGTAGTAAGTGAAAACTACAAAGGCCACAGATTAGCTCATCAGGCAGTTGGCTGACACGCTGATGGACGAATATGGCTACGTGATCCTCTTCTTCAACTTTGAAAGTGCTAGTTTTTACTAGAAACAAGTAATGAATGATACAAGGTTGATTACTGGAGATTCAGGGAAGAAATCTGTGGGGAAAAATCTCTTAGAGAATCTGTTATTTCCCATTTAACAATTATAGAAATACTATTAAACGATAAAGATTTTCCAACCGTACGCACATTAACTTATTAGGAGTCTTAATGCATGTTCATAACTGGATATTTTTCTATAATTTGCCAGCTTGGCTGTATGGAAAAAATTTTTAATATGCTTTATAATTTAACTTTAATTATGAATATGTATTTGGGGAGGTGCTTCAAACCAGATTTGATTTTTTTTCAAAGATTTTATTGCTCACATTTGTGTAATATGGTAACTGCTTCAGCTTCAGCTACTCTTAGTTTTCTATCATAATTCTCCATTTTTCCTTTCCAGCAATGGTGACTGGCCGGCTTAAATGAGAAATTTTGTTTAAAAAAATGTTATTTTAATAGTTTTTGCTTTTTAGAAAAATTATGTGATTTGATATCTTCACGAGGCATTTAAAGTTAGCAGGTTTGGGCCACATGGTTATTTTGATTTGTGGCACATTAGGATTAAAAATGATTCTGTGCTCTGGGGAAGTAGACAAAGGAGTTATGCTCAAACCCACACTGCCCAATGGAAATATAAGGAGAGCCACAAAATACAAACCACATACTTGATTAAAAATTTCCAAATAGCCATATTTTATTTCTTTTTTATTTTATATTGTTTATTTATTTTGAGAGAGAGAGAGAGAGAGAAAACACATAAGAGGAGCAGAGAGAGATGGAGGGAGGGAGGGGTAGGGAGAGAGAGAGAGAGAGAGAGAGAGAGAGAGAGAGAGAGAGAGAATCCCAAGCAGGCTCCACACTGTGGCAGTGCAGAACCTCATGCAGGGCTCAAATTCACGAACCATGAGATCATGACCTGAGCCAAAATCAAGAGTCGATCACTTACTCAGCTGAGTCACCTAGGCCCCTCTAAATAGCCATATTTTAAAAGGTAAAAAGAAACAGGTGAAATTAATTCTAATAGTTTATTTAACTCAATATAGCAAATAGTATCCTTTCAACATGTAATCAATAAAAATTAATTGGATTTTTCTGCATTCTTTCCCCCTCATTCTCCACAGTCCGGTGCACATTATTCCCACATACAGAGCATCTCACTTCAGTCTAGCCATGTGTCTGGTGCCCAGCAGCCCCATGTGGCCAGTGTCTACTGTGTGAACCATTGTAACGCTAGGCTCTCGGTTTTGGTTTCCCCAGCTTCCCCACAACACCCAGTATGGATGCAGTTTAGTTTCTCATGAACATAAGCCCTCAATTCTCTTTCTACAATAATTGGAATCATTCTATAAAAACAAGAAAATCTTTCCGGCTTCTTCTGTAATTTTGGAGCCAGTAGCCAGGCCTGTCTTTGATTAGTCCTTTTCTGAAGAACCGCTGCTTTGAGTGGGATGGGGAGGAGGAGAGAGGAAGCTGCCGTTTACTGGCCTTTTTCTGAAGAGCAGTTGAACTCTTAGCTGTACGCGCAGCACATCGGAGTGAGTTCCTCATATCTTAAGGTTGCATCTTTGTCTTTACACCTTAGAGCTGTTGAAAAAACAAGTCGACGATTAAATAACTAGATGTCAGGCCATTAATTGAATTTAGACATTTTTCAAAGGGCGGTCTGGGCCAGATGTTACTGGTTGCTTTATATAGATCGTCTCAGTAACCTGATAACAGCATTTCATTAAATGAGAAAATGACCTTATGCGGGGTCCCACCTAATGACACATGGCTAGCGCCAGGTAGGGCCAGGGCCCACCTCTAGTCTGTGTGTGCAAAGCCCAAACTCACATCCGCTCTACAATACCACTCCCATATTGCTTTTATCAGTAAAGCGAGGAAATGTTTTATCGTTTTTATTGTTTCTTCGAGCTAGTCTTTGAGATAATGGTATTGATTGTTAGACTTTGTTTCTTTTCTTTTTTTTTTTTTTTGTATTTTTTGAAAGAAAGAGAGGGAGGGAGGGAGAATCTTAAGTAGGCTCCACACTTAGCATGGAGCCCAATGCAGGGCTTGATCTCACAACCCTGAAATCATGACCTGAGCCAAAATCAAGTGTTGGACACTTAACCAGCTGAGTTGCCCAGGTGCTTCTGGTTGTTACACTTTGAACAGTCATCTTCTAGAAAATAGTAAAGAGAATACTAATGGTTCTGATTCATGTTTTTGAACACAGGCTATGTCAGTGCTGTACTACATACGTTTTGCATATAAGGTCCTGGTGTTCCTAAGGAAGCAGTACTGTCATTAACCCCATTTCACATTGGCGAAGACTGAGGCATGGGCTAAGTGACTTACTAGGGTGCACAGCCAGGAAGTGGACAGGTTGGGAGTCCCCTGCCGAGGCTGGCTGACACCAGGGTCTGAGCTCGTAAACTCTGGCTCCTTGCATGCAGATGAGTGACCCAGCCCTGCTGGTGTGGGCTGATGTGCCAAGGCCTCAAGGCCAAGTTCTTAGAGGCCCTTTAGGATGTTAGTTGCTCCTATTCCTTTTCTCAGGGCACGGATTCCTGTTTTGGGTAAGCTCAGAACAGCCTACCTGGTAGAAATGAGTTTGCGTTTAGATTTAGAATAAAGGTAGAAGCTGGTCTTCAGGAACAGAAAGGGCGGCTCTAGAGCCATAGGAATGGTGAGCGTAATGGCCTTTCGGTGGCCAAGGAAACAGAAAGCCCGACACACACGTTACTGCAGAGAAGAAACCTTTCAGGAGGTAGGTAAGAATACTTATAAGTACATGTTCCAAGCCAAATAGATAATCCTGTTAAATCATGAAATGGCTAAAAGGGAAAATGTTTTGATGAGAAAAATGACCTAAGTGCTGCGGCAGGAACGTGCTTCTCTTGTTTGGAAGAGCGAGAGGGTAACACGGGTGGGACTCGGAGCATGGGGGCTTCGGGCAGTTTTGTCTTCTGTAAATATACTTGCGCTTTTCAGCTCCAGAATCCCGTGGAAAACTGGAAAGTTTCCAGAGATCTCAATCAAGTTTTACAAATGGACTCATTCTAGTTTTGTTATCCAGCCAACGTTAGTCAGTGGACCACAGTCCTAAAATCTAGGTACAGACGAATTGGGTGTTTGACCAAAAGCACACCACTTCGATGACATTGAAAACTCTGTGAGTCTTTATTACAGCATGTCCCCACTTACTCAAAACTCAGACTTCCGGTAAATTCAGCCATTTGACATATAGCTGTAAACTGAGATCTAAATTAAAAACTACTTTCAAGAAGCAAAACCAAACAAAATGGAAAGCATGGCAGCAAACCATAGCAAAACAACCAATAACAAATAGAATTATAAGAAGCAGATCAGTATACTTGCATTACAAAGTGCCTTCTCTTTTCAGTCACTATGGTAGCCACAGGCAGGTACAACAGGAAGTGGTGATCCCTAAGCACTTCCTCACAGACACAAAAGTACCAGCCCGTTGGCCTTCTTCATTTGAAATTATGACCTGGATTATCAAGTGGAGTTGGTTATATTCGCTATGGTTTGCTTAAGAGAAAAGAGTCATGATAAATATATATTTTAGACATATTTCTCCTGGAACTGGTCAGATTTCTATGGGTCTGATACCTGGAAAATTCTCTTGAGTGGGAGACACCTCATCTCTCCACATTACAGACTAGTGAGGCATTATGTTGTGCTTGAGAAAGAAGATTCTATAAAATGAATTTAATATTGTAATTCTTGCTATTATACCCTAATTCTGAGTAAATTTAGTGGCCACAAAGTGACCAACACATTCCTCATTTACTAATGGGTCTGATAAATAAGTTTCAAAAACATTTTAATAATAAAATAGAAGCCTTTTTCAGTCAGTTGTACGCAACTTGACAATGGTATATATCCACTGACAGGTTATAGAATTGCCATTGTAATATATATTGATCCTACCGATGTCTGATTTGAAGTTATTCATCAGAAGGATTAATTACTGGGACTGTGCAGATAAACTGGCATTTTTCAGAGAGGAAAACAAAGAATGGACCAAAGTGACTAGTTTATATAGAAAGGTTAGAGATGGAAACTATGAATATTTTGAGAATCTGAAGATACAAAGGCAAAAATCATGATCTAATTTATTTTATGCAATAGCATATTTGTTCTTATTCTTTGATCTGGTGAACTGGGCCCATGATGTTGTGAAATAGGATATATTCACAACCACTTAATGCATCAGAGACCTCTGAGCTCTTGGAAAATGTGACGGGTGAAACTTACTGAAATGTACGTTTGATGGCGGTTTGGTCTCAGCATCTACCTATGGTATCTACCATGTCTATGAAACAATTTCAGAAATTGCTCTTGCTATTGCTGTAGTAATAAGTGCTCTCCCTACTTCTAATGTTGTCCCTTCCCCATCTGTTCCCCACACCGCAGCCAGAGTGATCTTTCTGAAGCATGAGTGTGATCACAACACTCCCCTGCTTAAAACCCTACGTTGGCTCCCTATTTCCCTCAGGATGAAGCCCTTAAAAATAGCTTCATGTTCTGGCTCCTGCCTACAGCTACAGGCTCATCATTCTCTAATCTCCTTCTACCAGCAGCTCGCTTCCACCCTGCAACGTGTGTATCCCACCCTTCAGCCCTGCCAAGGCTGTTTGCAATTTTCCAGAGGCACCTGGTTGTCTTCCCTCCCCGAATCTTTGCACATGTTGTCCACTTCACTTGTAACAATATTCTTCTCATTCTTTGGATGGCTAATTACAATTCACTTTAAGCCTCTGATATTTTAAGTTTCCCCAAATCCTCCCTGATGGTACCTTGCCCCTCTCCAACTCCTGTCCCTTCTGCCTGTATGAGAGCAGGTAGTTAGCCCTATTTTAATATTTACCTTACTATTTTAGTTGTTCTTTCTTGTCTGTTTTCTTCACTAGAACAGGAATTCTGAAGGCACGGTCATGGTCTGTGTCTCGTACACTGATGCATCCTCACACTTTGGTGCTTGGCACAAAGTAGGCATTTAAGTATTTGTTGAATGGATGTGCAATACAAATCTGATGAAACTGCTCATGTGAGGCAATGCCATGCAATGGAAGTACACTGAACTTGAATTGAGAAGACGGGTGTTGGTCTGGGTCTGTCACATTACAACTAGCTGCACACCATTGAGCAAATCTCTTAATTCTGTGAGCTTGAGATGCCTCTTGTATCAAGCAGGAATATCTGTTCCATCTCCCGGCCATACAAAATTGTTATGAAGAGTAGAGAGGTCAATGCATTTGCATGTTCTTTGCAAAACAGAAAGCATGGAAGTGGGGAGGATGTTCAGTTGGTAAGACTCTGTGGTTTTGTCTTCAGTAAATGTGAGTTGCAGCAGATGTAAGAGAAGTAGGCAGTAGCCAGTCAAGCACAGCCCCCCTTTGCCTTGACAGTTAAGAGTTTTCAAATCATTTTGTAGCTACTGTAAGAGAACACTTTTGGAGAGCGAGTTATTTTTAGGGATGTTTTTGTTAATTATTTCCTTTCTTTCGTGTTTATTCCTTTGAAAGAAGTTGATCTCCTTTCTGTTTTTGCTTCCTTTCCTAGAAATGACTCATGCTCTAATCAGATAACTCATCTTTCAACATTGTACTTAAAATTCTGACATACTTTGCAGTGAAGAAAATAGAGATAATTTACTCAAGGAAATATGTATGATACCATTAGGGTTTTTTCACGTACTTGAGGAAGTAGGGGTTCCTGAAAGCTACTCCTCTTGGATTTTTTTAGCCCTGTTTGTTACATCCCAGTATTTTTACATTTGCCCCACTATGAGAACATAGCCCCTATTAGTGGTAAACCAGTACAGGATTCTTTGTTCTTGTCAAACACGGAAGAAATCATGTTATCTACTAATTTTACTATTGTGTTTCTTCTGTTATTATTGTCAAGAACGATAATAAAATTAAATCAATTTGTTGGCCAAAATTGGGTTATCTTATCCTATTCTCTTCCAATCAGTAGACAGGAGGACCCTTAAACCTGTATGGATACTTAGTACTTTCCATCTCTTAACAGTTGTTCGTTCATTCATTGGTCCATCCATCCATCCATCCATCCATCCATCCATCCATCCATCCAATATTTGTTGACCAACACAACTATGTTCCAGGCACCATCCCAAGCTCTTGGGATAAATTAGTGAGCAAAACTAAGGTCTCTGTTTTTTAGGTGTTTATGTTCCAGATAAGGTGTGTGTGTCTTATCTTCTCTAGGATGCTGTGACTGGCTTTAGGATGGAGACATATTTGTGTGCCTTTCAGTGTTTTTGTAAAGATCAGTGTATTTCTTTAAGGAAGATACAACTAATAGTGTCATTGTAGGAGGAAGTGATCCAATAATATATGGGACAAACTGAAAAGGAAAAGGAGAGCTACCTTGGAATTTGGCTGTCAAGATGGATAATATAGGTATTAAAGGACACACACCTATGGATAATTGAAATAAGACTCCTGTGATCCTTTTAACCTTCTCTCATTTCTCTGCACTCCTGGATAAACTAAGAGATTGAAGCATAGGGATTCATACTGTGGATTTGAGAGTTAGGCCTGGATTTCCTGACTATGCCTCTTAATAACTGAAAGATTTTGAGTAAGTCGGATAACCTTTCTCGGCCTCAGTTTCCTCACTTATAAAGTAAGAATAATAAGAGAACCTACCTCAGAGGGTTGGTGTAAAGATCAAATAAAGGATAAATGTAAAGAGCTTAGCTTATGGTAAACAATAATAAATAAATGGCTTACTGAAATGATTAATCCTTTAACGTGGGATTTTGTTCTACCCTATTTGAATGAAGAGCCCCAAGATTAAAAGAATTAAGGTACTTGTCCATGGCCACATAAATAATAAGACAGTGAATGCCATGCTTTGACACTGCAGCTGTGTGAATTTTCTACCGGACTCTATTGACTCTCTTGATGTAACTTTCCCAGAACGCAAAGGAAATCAACCGAAAATGGTGTGTATGCATTTGTAAAACAAACAAAAAACGAAGCAATAAAACTGTAAGCAAATATTTAATCCTAGTGAATAGTTGATTTGCTTTCTGTACTAGATTAGCAATTTTGAAAGTACTTTCTGTGTATACTGTGTAAGTTTGAACAAATGTTGAAGATAATGGGAGCCAAATTTCTCACTGTTGAGGAGGAAAGTTAGTGATGGAGGGAGGGGAGACTGGGTTCTATCTACGTTGTTGGGTTGGAATTAAGAACATAAGTGTGAATGTATATGTATCATTAATATGAACATACATAGAAAAATATTCATACATTTATACATATCTTCTTACCTTGGTTCCGTTTACTAAGGTGACCTAGAAGCAAACTTCTCGGTAGCAATGTGTACCACCTGGTGACAGATCTTGGTTTCTAAATACCATTCTCCACTAAAAGGCAGAAGAGTTCCTTGGACAAATGCTGATTGCAAGACTGATACAAGGATACACCAGTTGAGCCTGCAACATCTTGTGGCGATAGAAAACAAAGATGTTTATAAGAATAATAGAAAGATAATGGGGCGCCCGAGTGGCTCAGTTGGTTACATGTCCAACTTCAGCTCAGCTCATGATCTTGAGGTTTGTGGGTTCCAGCCCTGCGTCAGGCTCTGTGCCGACAGCTCAGAGCCTGGAGCCTCCTTCGGATTCTGTGTCTCCCTCTCTCTCTCTGCCCCTCCCCTGCTCACGCTCTCTCTCTCTGTTTCTCAAAAGTGAATAAACATTAAATTATTTTTTAAAGAATAGTAGATAAAACATAGGAAACTGCTTGAAGGGGTTCCCACTCGCCAAATCTAGGATGAGTTGATAAGTAAATGGTGGCCATAATAGATTACAACCTACTGAATAAAGAATCCAGGATTCCATGCTGATATCAATAAATTAATAAATGAGAGAGAAAGGAAGGCCCTTTCTCACAGCACAATGTTAACTAATAAATAAAAAGGATTGTTAGAGTAGAGGAGTCACCATGGGCTATAAAACTAGTAGGTGAGAATTTGATGAGAAATAGCATATTCACATGGTCTTAGCATCTCCCAACAAAACACCTATTAATTACAAAGAGAGAAAGGGTAACATTACAGCGGAGAAACCTGGGAGAGACCACCTAACCAGAGCAAGCCAGGGCTTGCTCATGCCAGCGTGTGAAAGCCAACCGTGTGCATTTCTTCCCAGCTCTCTGCTCAGTGATGTCACTCTACTAGCTTGAAACAGCCCACAGAAGTATTTACACTAAAAATTATTTTTTTTGTTTTTTGTTTTTTGTTTTAATTTTTAAATGTTTTATTTATTTCTGAGAGAGACAGTGTGAGCAGGGGAGGGTCAAAGAGAGAGGGAGATACAGAATCTGAAACAGGCTCCATGCTCTGAGCTAACTGTCAGCACAGAGCCCGATGTGGGGCTCAAATCCATGAGATCATGACCTGAGCCAAAGTCCAACGCTTAACCAACTGAGCCACCCAGGCGCCCCAACACTGAAAATTATTAAGCACTACAAATAAGCAATCCCTCCCCCGCTGCAAAGACTGGTTATTAAACATTCTGGAGCACACCAATGACATTAACCAAGTGATCAAAGATAATATCGCCAATCTTGGGGCAAACGGACATCGTGTGTCTTAACTCTCCAAAACACCTGCACCTCCCTGCTGTGCTTTTCTATATAATTCCATCAGGAATGGCTCTTGGCTAGGAAGCATGTTATAGAGGGTCTCATAAGTTTCGTCATACCAACATTCTGCTGTCACAAAGCTCTCTATACTGTACTTTACGAGCGGAACACCTGTTAACCAAAAAGGTTGTATGTTTAACACTAGAATTTCAGTCGTCAGTGAAAAGGAGACTAGAAACATGGCAGATAGGATTGGAGCCTCAAAGCACTGCCACTACAGGTCCGTTCTTGGATTAGACTTGAAGCTCTCATCATTTCTGTCCCACACTCATCAATGAGCTTTAGGGTCACCAGAAACTTTAGTCCCTCAATGTAGTTATAAAATTAATAAATTTTTCTTTAATGTTTATTTTTGAGAGAGAGAGAGAGAGAGAGACAGAGATGGAACATAAGTGGGGAAGGGCAGAGAGAAAGAGGGAGACACGGAATCTGAAGCAGGCTCCAGGCCCTGAGCTGTCAGCACAGAGCCCGATGGGGGGCTCAAACCCATGAACTGCAAGATAATGACCTGAGCCAAAGCTGGATGCTTAACCTACTGAGCCACCCAGGTGCCCCTAAAAATTTAAATGTCGTTAAAAGAGTTTAATAAGTCATTTTTGCTCGGTGACATGCCTGTTTTTCAAATAGTGGGATTTAAAATAATAAATGATAGAGAAAAGTTGAGGATCAGAAACGTAAAGTTAATTCTTCTGTCCGTTTCTCTAATGGGATGGTAAATACCACCATAGGGATTTCATCATAGGCATAATCAACTAGAACTATAATTGGAAAAAAGGAGTGACAAAGCCTCTCCGTGTACTTAGTCCACATTTGAGGTCTATTCAGTGCTTGTTTACTTCCTTTAACTCTTAATTATTACCAAGAAAACACTGACATGCCACCAGTGTGTATGTGTGGCCATTGGTGATTGTGAATAACTTGGAGAAGGTAGGTATTCCTGTTCTAGCACATTTACTCCTTTTTTCTTTTAAAGTTTATTTATTTTGAGAGAGAGAGAGGATGAGAGGGTGAGAGAGAGAGAGAGCATGAGCAGGGGAGGGCCAGAGAGAGAGGGAGAGAGAGAATCCTAAGCAGATTCTGCGCTGTCAGCATGGAGCCAGATGCGGAGCTCAAACTCACAAACCATGAAATCATGACCTGAGCTGAAGCCAACAGTCAGAGGCTTAGCTGACTGAGCCACCCAAGTGCTCCATTTGCTCCTTTTTAAAATCAGCACTATTGAGGTAAATTTAAGCATACTAACAATCACCAGTTTTATTTTTTTAATAAATTTTTTAAATGTTTTATTTGTTTCTGAGAGAGAGAGAGAGGGCATGAGCAGGGGAGGGTCAGAGAGAGAGGGAGATACAGAATCCGAAACAGGCTTCAGGCACTGAGCTGTCAGCACAGAGCCCGACGTGGGGCTCGAACCTATGAACCATGAGATCATGACCTGAGCCAAAGTCGGATGCTTAACCGACTGAGCCACCCAGGAGCCCCAACAATCACCAGTTGTAGGTGTGTAATGAAGTATACTTTGACAAATGTACACAGATGTGAGACCATTGTAATCATGATAGAGAACACTAGTATCAACCTCAAATTTCCATCCTTTGTTCCCTCACACCCCTCCCTGATCCTTAGGTCCTGGCAGCACTGACGTGTCCTGTAGTGTTTACTTTCCTAAAATGTCATGTAAATGAAGTCACACAATATGTTTTTGGTGTCTGGCTTCTTTAACCAAGCATACTGCTCTTGACGCTCCCCCATGTGTTACACATACCATAGCCTGGTCCTTCTTATTTCTCTTCTTCCTCATTCCCCATTGTAAGGTCACACCACAATATGTTTATCCATTTAGCAGTTAATGGGCACTTAGGTTTCCAATTTTTAGATATTATGAATAAACCTTTCAGCCACATTTTAAAAAAAATGTGTATTTATTTAGAGAGAGAGCACACGCGTGGAGAAAGGGCCGAGAGAGAGGGAGAATGAGAGAATCCCCAAGCAGGTTCATGCTATCAGCACAGAGCCTGATGTGGGGCTTGATCTCACGAAGCATGAGATCAAGACCTGAGCCTAGATCAAGAGTTGGACCCTTGGGACACCCGCGTGGCTCAGTTGATTAAGCTTGTCCGACTTCAGCTCAGGTCATGATCTCACGGTTCATGAGTTCAAGCCCCATGTCAGGCTCTGCTGACAGCTCAGAGCCTGGAGCCTGCTTCGGATTCTGTGTCTCCCTCACTCTCTGCCTCTCCCCTGCTTGCACTTTGTCTCTCAAAAATAATAAACATTTAAAAAATTATAAGAAATAAAAGGAGTCAGATGCTTAACCAACTGAGCCACCCAGGCACCCCCAGCCTCATTTTAATAACAACCAAGAAATTCTTCTTTACTGCCCTTGCTTTCCAATTTAAAAATATTGCTAACGACATGTTGGATTGAGTGAAATCAACAGTGTTTCTAATGAGAACTGAAAGAAAACCAGCTCAGCTACCCTTCTTGATGCTCTCACACCCAGCTGGGATTAACCTCTCACTTTCTCTGCCTTGGGAGTTTTTCCCTTGTAGCTTGCTTATGGTGTATCACACCCTCTACTTTCTATGTTAGCCATTTTGAATTCCCTGTTAGGAGCAAGGACTATGCCATATTTATCTTTATTTGACTCAGTGCCTAGCAGTGTCTTTCACGTTATAGGGTTATGATAACTATTAAATGAATTGATTCAGATTCTTCTCTGATCCCTCCCTTGCCTGTGTCAGCGGTTTTTATTATTCTTTCAATATATTATTGCATTACCTCTGCAGTGTCATAAAATAGGCTTCCTTAAATCAGAATACAGTAAAACGTTGGTTTGGAAGCATAATTCATCCCTGAAACATGCTTGTAATCCAAAGCACTTATATGTCAAAGTGAATTTCAAGAACCATTGACTCAGTTTTGATCATGTGACATTCAGCATCACGTAATACTCATATTGCAAAACACCGCTGGTTTATCAAGTTAAAATTTATTAGAAATGTTTGCTCGTCTTGTGGAACCCTCATAGAACAAGCTACTGGCAATCCAAGGTTCTCCTGTATTTCAAATCCCATCTCTGCCTTCACACCACTTACAATATAACCTTTGAGCAGATTTCTTTTTTTCAGCTATAATGTGAGCAGATTTGAATAAACAGATTTGAGGGGTGCTTGGGTGGCTCAGTTGGTTAAGCAGCCGGCTCTTGACTTCGGTTCAGGTCATGATCTCGTGGTTCGTGGGTTGGAGCCGCACATCGGGCTCTTTACTGGAAGTGCGGAATCTGCTTGGGATTTAGTCTGTCTCCCTCTCTCTCTCTTTCCCTCCCCTACTCGTGTGGTCTTCTCTCTTTCTCTCTCTCAAAATGAATAAACTTTAAATAAACAAACACACAAACAGATTTGAGATTCCCTTTCAGTTCTAGCATCTGAAGATTTTATAAAAGGCCTCCTAAGTCAGAAAGCACCTGCAAGGGGAGAAGGGGCTCCAGTATAGGAGCAAAGGGGCTGGAGGGAAGAAATAGGCAAGTAAAGATAAGCTGTGTTTTATGCAATGAAAAGAAATGTTCACTCAGCTTATTGTGATCATTCTGCACTATGTAAAAATATCAAATATGTTTTACACCAGAAACGAATCTGTTATATGTCAATTATACCTCAATTAAAAATAATAAAATACCATGTAGTTTCTTAAAAAGAGTGAAAATTGGGGAAGGAGTCAAGGAACAAAAGTTGATGAGTGGCTCAACGTCTGTTGGTAGAGCGCTCTTTTAAATTGGCTCATTTTGGAAGAACTGAAGTAAAGGTAGTTATTTGTCTCTCGTTTAGAATTTAGAATATCAGTAATTAGGCAGCTTCTGCTAAAAATTGATGTTGAGACTGGCGACGTCTTTACGGAGAGGACCCATAGCCCCAGTTTGCAAAGGGTAGCCCCAGCTATGACTGTTGTCTCGAGGTAATAATAGTACATCTTTTCACTCTCACATGGGTCTTGGTTTTGAGCAGTGCATTGTATGGCTACCAATTATTAGGGGTCTCAGAGCCCAAGGTCTCTCTACCCGTAACCAAGGGTCTGACCAAGGAGTGGTTCCGTAGTGCTATTTTTTGGCCGATTCCTTCAGCAGCACGGTCTCCAGTTGGCAAAGCCACTAGAGCCATTCTCTTCCAGGCACTCTTCTTTTTTAACATGTCTGAAGTTTTTGCCTCCTCATATGAGACTTGAGCCGATTCTCCAACCTCACTAAAGGCTGCATCCACCCTTCCCCCCTGTTCATTAAGCGTTCACAGCCTACTTCTCATGTGCCAAGTATTGAGTGGGGTTCAGGGTTGAGAGAGACCAAGATGACAAAGATTGGCATGTAAACCAGTAACTCAAGTGTGCCAAATGCTATCTTATAGGACATATACATTTGCAACATCTATATAGGTTACAGGGGAAAGGATAATTAATTTAAGAGAGAATGGAAGGAGAGGGGGAGAATTTTGAGGAGACCTCAAAGAGCAGTATACACTGAACAGAGAGACAGGGTGGGGGTGGGTGGCATGGAACAGGACAGGGAGAGACCTCCCAGGAAAACAAAGAGACATATGCAATGATCCAGGGGCAGAAAATACATGGTGTGACTGGGGAGGCAGAAAGTGGCTTAGTCTATCTATTTGTTGCAATATACCAGTTTGGAACTGAGTGTGAGGCAAGACCTTGGAGCAAATCCAAAGGGGTGTTGTTATTAGAAGCACCAGAAGGGACCTTATTTCACATTTAGCGTGGACTCCTGATGATTCCATTTGAGTGAGATATGGGTGTAGTTTCCTCCTGAAATTTTCCACTACAACATTCCTGCGTGCATTGACCAATTTCAACGCAGACTTTCCTTATGTTGCTTTATAATTAGAAGCCAATGAATTGAAGCTCCACAGCGGTATGTAGACTACTAGTGATAGCTTTATGGAATTGTTTATTTTTAGTTTGGCAAAGGCAAGGCAGTAAATATCTCAATTAGTAAACTAAAACAGCACGGATGAGAAATGCCCACAAGGAGATAAGGAGTTAGAAATAACTAAGTCAGTTAATTAAAGGAAACCCTCATTTCACTTACCCACATTTAGAGGATGAGGAACCAACCTAATGTGCGTGTGTGTGGTGCCGCCAGCGACGAGGAACCCATGTGTTCGTCAGCTTCTAATTGTTTAGGCAGCCTCTTTCTTTAAGGGCCATGGTGACGGGATATTAGACTCAGTGGCCTGACCCATCTCCCTGGGTCAGTATTCCGTCACAGCGGGGTGGGACATTGTCTTGGACCATGGGAATATCCTCATTTTGCCATTTCTTTCAGCGGGACCCCAATGGGGCCTTACAATGACGCGCTAGGGGAAGTCGTTCATCTTCATATTCACTTTCCGATTCACGTTATGTGGCCTACTGTGTGAGAACATTGAGCGAAAACATGCATGTGGTACCATGGATTTTTTTTTTTAATCTTTCTCTTTATTTATTTATTTATTAATGTTTTATTTATTTCTAGGAGAGAGAGAGACAGCGTGAGCAGGGGAGGGTCAGAGAGAGAGGGAGTCACAGACTGAAACAGGCTCCAGGCTCTGAGCTGGCAGTCAGCACAGAGCCTGACGCGGGGCTCAAATCCACGAACCGCGAGATCATGACCTAAGCGAAAGTCGGACGCTTAACCCACTAAGCCACCCAGGCGCCTGTGGTACCACAGATTCTTGCTTGCATGTGCCACCGTTTCCTTCCTTCTAGTTCTAGATCGAATCTCCTGCATCATGTCCGAGATTCCATTTAAGCTGGGGGGAGGGGGGTGGTAAGCCAGAGGTGGTCTCCGAAGCTTCGTTTCGAGAGCTTAGGGTTCAAAGGATTGAATCATGTTCTTCCCAGAACCGTAAGATCTTTAGGAAATACCATCCCAAAGATAAAACGTGAATTGATACCACAGAATGTTGACAGGCTTACAGAAAAGGAGATTTGTGTTTTAAAGCTACAAACCCCAATACTCCTGTATCACGATTTTTTTTTTATTTTTAAAGTTGCGTCCTTGAGTTCATTTAGATTTTTGGCATGTGTTAACCTCAGTATGAAGGGTCCTTTGGATCTTCTCCCCACCCCAGGAGGGGTGGAGGCAGGGGGTGGGGGAGGAGGCTGACAAAGATTGTTGTCTTCTTACGCTTAACAATCGACCACAGTGTCAGCTCTCTGTGGTCTGGAGGGGCGTGATGGGGCTCCGTGCATCTGTAGATTAAATTTCTGTCTGTCTCCTCTCTGCTTTGTAGACTGGAAAAAGATAGCATTCAGCAGAGCCTTAGCAACGAAGCAAAGGCCCAAGCCCTTCAGGCCCAGCAAAGAGAGCAGGAGCTGACACAGAAGATACAGCAAATGGAGACCCAGCATGACAAAACTGGTAGGTGGTAGGGAAAGATTAGAGCCCGGGCACTTGCTCACAAGCCAGGCCCACGCCTTACTGTGAAACGACATCAGGAACACCTGTAACCTTTGGCTGGCCGAAGGGAGCAGATGCTAACTACACCGGAGATTCCGAATTACATATTAGTTAGCGTTTAAAAGAGAAAACGGAAAGTATTGCCCACTGTCTGTTGATTTCAGAGTGCTGCTCTCACATCTGTTGCACCATCTGGATTATGAGTTTATTTACCTGTGTTCAAGAAACGTAAAGCTGAGAGAGACCACAACAAAGTAGAAAAACAAAGGGCTTGTTTTTGGCTGGGTTTTCAGGCACACATGTTATATAAAGAAAATAGCATCAGAAGCACTGCGGGAAATGCTCTGAGCTTACAGTTAGAGTCTCCTGAATAGCACTGAACAGTTCCCACAGTACACACATTATAGCGACTCTAAAAGCCTAATGAGTTTGCTTCAGCATCCAAACTGGAGAAAAGCTTTAGCCATTAATCGGTTCTTAATTCACTGTCGCAGCTGGATGTAATTCAGTGGCTCCAAATTGATATGTTCCTTTATTTAATCTTTGCAGCTTCGAACATTTTTAGCATTTGTATGATGTCCCCACCTCCCCCAACCCCCCACCCCCCAGCCCCGTCTAGAGCGATGTTTAATCCTTCACATTCTTCAAGTTCTCAAACTGCTGGGGAAATTCACTAATACAAGGCATTGACCACAGCTGGCGGCTTGGCTAAAAATCGCCATCTTTCATCACGTTGGCGCGATTCTGCAGACTGAGTTGGCCAGTAACTCTTTACCTTGCATTTGAAAGTAAAATACACTTTCCAAGCAGGCGGTTTGATGTGTTCAGTCGGAGCATTATGTGGTTCCTTTCACTTTGGAGTTGTGTTCACGGACAGTGTTAGTCAAAACAAGACAGTGGCAGTCATTATAATTCCGCACCACATACTCCAGGCTGATTGTACTATTAAAAACAAAAGTTTAATTGATCCCGTCTCTTCCAGAAAAGTGTTGCCTGATTTTTAGTGCCTTGATTTATTTTGCTGTGGATGATGCATGCTTTTTTTGCCAATCAATAGCTAACACTGAAAAGAAATAAAGGGACTTAGTAAAGCTTACACTTAAATTCGCACATGATTTCACATGCACTGCATTTGACGACATGCGAAAAAATTATTGCTTATCCCGTAGGTGGAAAATCGGTCACGTAAAATTCCCTAAATCGTCAATTTGCTGACAAAGAGGCCAATGTCATACTGACTCACATGAGTCCCTCCAGCACTTTCCAGATTCAATGGGTGTTTTTCCACTAAAAATAAAAGGAGGAAATTTGAGGAAAAATTAGTGTTTGTCCCTCCTGCTCTCAGGATTCTGGCGATCGAGGAGTCTTGGGCAGAACCTCTGAGCGCTACGTGAGAGTATTGAACTGTTAAAACCACCTTAAGAGCACTCCCTTTTATTTTGCACAAAAATATCACACCCTCTTCAATTCCTTTGACCAGATCTTCCTTGAAACTCATACTGTTGACAATGAAATCTGAATTCTAGGTGAATTCATATAATATTATGTATTTCACCTTCATAATAAAAGAAGTATATACCAGGGGTGGGGTAGGGAAATATATGAGTGAATATGAAACTCAAAGCAGGAGTTAACAGTACAGAAGAGAGTTCCTTGGTTATTTTAGTTTTGAATTACCTAGTCGTGATCATTCTTGACACTCTGTTTGTAGTACAGTTGTCAAAATAAAAATATAGTATCTTGCATATTACAAAGATGTAACACCTATTATTCCAATGAGGCATCTGACAGTTTATCAGCATGTTGAAACGTTACCCCAAGCTGGCATGATAAAAAATGTTTCTGGTATGTCATTATTAGAAAAATTAATGCCTCCCAAGATTTAGCACCTCGCCAGGTGACTGGTCCTTCGACTTAGGACATTGAAATTGACCTAGGGGCTTATAGGAAATGGACTTATAGGAACTTAGCACCTTTACCACTCTACATATGGAAGCGTGCTGTCACAACCACAAACATCTTATGTTGGTGGGGGGTTTCTTGTTATTTCTAGAAAGCGAACAGTATTCACTGATGACCTCCCAGAATATAGTTTTGACAAAGTTAAAGGAAGAGTGCTGTGCATTAGTCAAGAGACTGGAACAAATCTCCCAAAAAAGCAGGTAGGTAATATGATACAATATTTTCAGAGCACTGTTTGTGTGAATACTGTCGTTTGTTTCCTTAAAAAACAGCATTGCCACTATTTTAGAGTCTAACGTCAAAATCAGATATATGTTGATATATTTCCTGTGAAAATATTTTCTCTGAATGAACATCTTCTTGATTGTCCATAAAGACACCCTGGTGTGTTTTCATGATTATGTGTACATACTATTATTTGACTTTTTGAGCGCCCAAAATTGACAGCTATGAAACTTCAGAACACAAAGGTCAAGATGACAGGTATCCTAATAAAGGATTAGAATAAGTGAAACAGTTGGAAGGTCTTATGTTAAAACAGTTCATGTTTTAATCTGTTATCACAATTCTCCATGAACGCATGGAAGCGATCTTTAGGTCAAACGGTAATGGATGAGATGTGTATATATAACAGTGAAAGTAGGTAATCCTTTAAAATACGTAAACCCAAACCCTCCTTTCATTTCCCTAAAATTGTTTTACTAGGACAGCTATCCTTCATTTTGTAGGTACACTGTTCTTGTTTGGTTTCTAGTAGGCTCCATGCCCAGTGTGGGGCTCAAACTCACCACCTTGAAATTAAGAGTCTTGTGTTCGACTGACTGAGCCAGACAGCCACCCTGGTATACCACTCTTTTATAAAATACCTTGATTGAGATCTTAATTATTTTTGGCACATTTTCTAATCAGATCATTTTAGTGAATGAATTATTTTATACTCTAAAGTGTAAAAAACCTGAATTTTCATCCCAGCGTGAAAGTAACTGTAATCTCTGACAAATTTATTTGACCTGCTTGAACTGTTGTTTCCTCTCGTAAATGAATGATGTTGGACAGAGTCACTTTGAACTGAACTATGAAAGACATTATTCATATAACTAAATAGCTGTCAGATATCACATGAAAATACAACATAATGAGGGGCACCTGGGTGGCTTAGTCGGTTAAGCGTCCGACTTTCGCTTAGGTCATGATCTTGTGGTTCGTGGGTTCGAGCCCCGCATCGGGCTCTCTGCTGACTGCCAGCTCAGAGCCTGGAGCCTGTTTCGGAGTCTGTCACTCCCTCTCTCTCTGACTCTCCCCTGCTCACGCTGTCTCTCTCTCTCTCTCTCCTAGAAATAAATTTAAATCCTCTGTCCCCCTCTCTCTGCTCCTCCCCAACTTGTGCACCTGCATGTATGCTTAGAAATAAATAAAAAAAAAAAAAACATTAAAAAAAAAAAAAAGCTGCTGTCTTACAGGAGCAGCTCATTTAAAAAAAAAAAAAAAAGAAAAAAGAAAATACAACCTAATGGAAAAATAACCTGTAGATCTCTTCTGTATTTTTCTGAAGCGCACTTAGATCTACATGGAGCAAGTGGTAGTGGTCAGCAAACAAACTCCTGACTTAGGAATCTCATTCAGAAAGAATTTCTGGGAGGATCAGAGCACATCTGAGGAGGACCCTGAGTCCCATCTTGCATTCCTGCCTCAATGAGGTGGCTTAGCTGATGGAATCCCCATCCCTGAATCTCTTGGGGGAATCAGAAGGCTTAGGAACCCCGTTCTTTCTGCTCACAGAAAGACAGAGGCTCCCATAAAGCCCCTAGGACGTGCTCTGACACACGCACCTTCTTAGCAAATACTAATTAGATATCTTGTTTGGGTCGGAGAAGAAGCTCAGGTGCCCAAATGCCAGATATTTTCAGGAAGTTTGACAAAGGAACCCAAATGACTTTGTCATAGAAGAGACTCTCATATCAACAGTACTTATGGCTAACTAGAAATATTTAATTTGCCTCACATAAACCCAAAAGTAAGTAATCTGTTAGAAGATATAAACAACAACAAACTGGATCATGTAATTTAAGAAAGAATTGCATTGATCTAGGACTTGAAAGATTATGTTATCATAATATTGCTTTGTGACTGGGGACACCGGCTCAGTCTGTTAAGCGTCCGACTTCAGCTCAGGTCACAATCTTGCAGTTTGTGGGTTCAAGCCCCGCATCGGGCTCTGTGCTAAGAAGCTCAGAGCCTGGAGCCTGCTTCAGATTCTGTGTCTCCCTCTCTTTCTGCCCCTCCCCCACCCATGCTTCATGCTCTCTCTCTCTCCCTCTCTCTCAAAAATAAAATAAACATTAAAAAAAGGAGGAGGTGCTATATGCTTGGTATATACTACTTAATCCTTACAACTTGGGACAGGAATTATTATCTTCTTTTACAGATGAGGGACTCCACACTCGGGCTCTTGAATTAGCTAGGAAGTGCGGAGCTTGAGTTCTATCTTTGATATTTCTAGTTCCAAAGCCTATGATCTTTCTTATGAGAAGTATATTTCACATCTAGTACCAAAGAAAATCCAGGCCAAAGTCGTTATGATAAGAAAGTTTGGGAAAGGCAAATTAATCTTTAAATCCCCATGGACTGGGGCGCCTGGGTGGCTCACTTGGTTAAGTATCCGACTTCAGCTCAGGTCATGATCTCAGGGTTGGTTTGTGAGTTCCAGCTCTGCATTAGGTTCTGCAGCGACAGCGTGGAGCCTGCTTGGGATTCTCTCTCTCTCTCTCTCTCTCTCTCTCTCTGCCCCTCACTCGCTCACACACATGTGCTTTCTATTTCTCAAAATAAATAAAACCTTAAAAAAAAATTCCTATGGAGATGTAGGCGTGCTTGTCATGTGAGGGTAAACCTGTGACCCTGGGTCATTTTGTGCCCTGTGCCCCGGGTCCCCTTTGTCCTGCTCTAGATCTGTTCCTTCACCTTGTACTGATCCAGTGAAAGTGAACCCCAGCCCCTCTCCCCTCCTTTTGCTTAGGATGCCTCCAGTTCACGACCACTACTTTGTCAATAGGGTGTGTTCCTTTATATGTGACACACAGATGGCATGCAGCATGTATTTATTGACTGAATGAATGAAACAAGAGTGGTTTCATGCCCCCATATCCTGATCTGACTCTGGTTCCAACCCGTTCCTTTGTGAGGACAGGCAGTGTGCAGCAAAAACCACTTTGGAATTCAGAAAGAGCTAGGTTTGAGTCTCACTCTGCCCCTGGGCTTCATGACCTTGGGTACATTGCCTAATCTCTCTAAACCTCAGTTTCTCCATCTGAAAAACATTTCTAAAATCATGTTATAGGGCTGTTATGGGAATCAGAAATATATATAGAGAGATACGGGTACCCATATATACAGACATACATATGTAAAGCACCTGGCACGCTGCTCGATCGTAGAAATATAACTGTAGCCAATGGCGTTGTTGCAAGTCTCTTGTCAGGGGTGATTTGGATCTGACTTTGATGAAGCCACTGTTGTCTTTTCCAGGGAGGGTCTGAGTGCTGTTCTGGCAGACACAAAGCCTATAGTACAAGGAAATACTTTTTAAAAGGCAAAGGAGGATCAGGGAAATGCAGGTCTGGTTGTATTTCATGTTCTGCTCTGATGCCTTGTTTTGTAAATGTGAAGAATTAGAAGAGGCGTCTACTGTAACTTTTCAAGTGGACCCAAAACTAAGGGCTGGACATCGTAAACACTCAAATAATTGTTGCTTATTATTGTTGAGACTTCTAAGAGGCGCCGAAGTTTCAAAGTATTCGTTTTGTGTATCCCTCAAGGCTGATAGGCTAACCTGTGATTTTAAGGTGTATTTGGTTGCTTGTTTACTCTTAATTTCTTGTCCACTGAGTCTCTTTTCTCGCTGTCTCCCTCCATGAAGCTTATGCTAATTTTCAAAATTCATATAAAATGTAACATTCGATCTTGACATTACCTCTTGCTTTGAATTCACCTATAGAACTTGAGGGGCTCAGAGTGTTTCTTTTTCAACAAAGATTATAAACTGACTAAGCCTTCTGGGAGCCCTCCAGGAGCGTGCCAATGTGCCCCTGATCCTAAACTTCTGGGGTAAATAATTTTTCCTGTGCTTTTTGAGGGGAGGAAAATCTTGGAATTTTCTGAGCTTTCTAAAATTGTCATCATTGTGGAAGTTCAGTCTCTAAAATAATTAAACCACATGGTAATTTTGATCTAGTCTTTCCTCAGAGTACTACGGCAAAATTTTTTTTAAAAGCAGGTGCATTTATTTTGTATTGATCAACAATTTAAAGCAGTCCCTGTGGCTCCCCTTGTCTTGTCCGTGCCATTTCTCTAAGGATTCCGTATTATTTATAATCCCATACTAACCACATGGATTCTTGATAATAAGCTTTACTTTTTAGTTCACAGATCGCAGCCATTTGACTGGAGCCCATGCAGTCACTAGGAAAGCGGACAGTCTGGGCTCACCATTCCCTGGCCCCTAAGTCATTACCCCAGCCTCGTGCTAGGCAGCTCTGGGCAAGTGTTTTGAAATGGCTCCTCTGCGTGTGTCTGATGTATGTGTTTTCTCCCCAAGTAACTGAAGTCCCGTCGCTCCTATTCTCTGGAAGCCCTCCACAGCAATTCCGCGCTGCCTGGGTGGTGTCTGTGAATCCAGGGTTTGTGAATGGCACGTCCCATTTTAAAACTAAAAATGAACTGCCGATCCCGTGCATTTCACAGAGCTTGTTTTTGACCACGAGACGAGAGAATTAATTCCATTTTGCTCTTAATTGGCACCGGGCAGACATTCTGGCTGATTTTAGTTGACGCTCTCATAAACTTTAGCTACCCTTCCGTCTCTATTCCCCAGGACCCCGAGAGCTTTTTACAGGGCTAGGGTTTGTTTTTGAGGTTGGTAAGTGGAGATATTGAAATATCCTTGGTGCAACTGTGATTTCTCTTTATCCAAGTGAGAGAAGTGTTCCCTCTCCGCAGGCGCTTGGATGAATCAGGAGTAAGATGTTTGTGTGCGGTGTGCTTTGCTCTGACCGTGGCCTGCGAAGGGCAGGGAGAGGTGGGGCGCCGGGAGGGGTGAGCTTGGGCAGCAGCAGAATGGAGATCAAGGCTGCGCGGAGTCGCAGGCACTTGCCTGTGGAAGAGCCGGGCTCGGGCTTGCGAGCACACAAGCCCGGTCTACGCGGTTTTGCATCCCCTCTTTCTTCTCCGTCATTGTCACTTTCTGGGTTGCTAGGCGTGTGGATTGATGTCTAACACTGCCCGTCGTGTATTTGTGATTCGCGTTTTGTAATTAAGAGGAACAATGAGAGTCCACTGGGTCTCGTTATATATAATGGTTGGTTTAATTTGTTTCACTTCTATCTTGTTAATTGTAAATTGATCATTAAGATTTGAATTCTAATCTGTCACTAGGGTTGTGGGTATTGAGGCTAGAGCAATGATCCCAGTTTTAATCACTGATGATGAGAAACAAATTTTATAATTTTGGTACATATTGCAGTTCATATATTTTAACACTGTATTTTATGGTGTTATAAATATTGTTAAATGACTTTTAGTGTAGTTTTACTGTGTGGACTATAATGTATAAATTATATTACTGTTTTGGCAACAGTCGGTATCCAACTGTGTGAGTTTAATTGAAGTAAAGAACACACACCCGGTTGAACTATTCTTTTCCCCCGGCGTGTTTGGATGATGTTCGGTTGGGACACTACAAAATGCATGTTCTACAAGGGAAGGCTGATACTGACCTCTGCTAATTGTCACCAAAAGCTCAGTGAGAATCTAACAGAATAAAAAATGAAGGGGTCGTGTTTTCCCTTCAAAAGCAGTTATCGCTGTAATCCTAATTATAGAAGTAAAATATCATACTTCACGCAAATGCAATTACACAATATAACTGGTGTATAAAAATGCAGGGAAAAGTTCATGCCTCTGTGAAGCCAGAAATTACCTAACTTTTCGATGAAAACGCATTCGAGTCAACTATTCTTTTATATATAGGACACTGGATAACCAGGCCACAAATGTAATCTCAAACTAACACAGAGAATTGTGCCAGAAGCTCACTCTCTGAACTGCACAAACTAACTACTATTTCTTTCAGTTATGTCGTGGGCCCTAGACAGATAAGAGGCCATGTCTGTATGGACTTACCAGATTTTTATCGGACATTGGAACATGGAAGGCAAAGCAACATTTAAACCAAAGGGAAAATAAAAACCAAAATATGCAAAGCAGAAAAAAATATTGGAGCAATAAAATAAAATACCTGGTAGTAACATGTACTTTTACAAAATAACATTTGTATTTTTGTGGTCATGTAAGACATCTTCATAGAGCATTTGGCTATAACTGCAAAGAAGAATTTAAGAAAAAAAAAATCCTGGGGCGCCTGGGTGGCTCAGTCATTTAAGCGTCCACTTTAGTTCAGGTCATAATCTCATAGCTCCTGAGTGCAAGCCCCGCGTCAGGCTCTGTGCTGACAGCTCAGAACCTGGAGCCTGCTTCTGATTCTGTGTCTCCTTTTTCTCTGCCCCTCCTTTGTTCATGTTCTGTCTCTCTCTGTCTCTCAAAAAAAAAAAAAAAAAACATTAAAAAATATCTTTAATTAAAGAAAGAAAAAAAGAAAAAAAATCCTATGACATCACCATCTAGCTAACTATTGTTACCCTGTGACATATTTACTCCCAGTGAGTTTGTGTGTGGATATAAATGTGTATGTACGCATATGTTTACCTGGTGAGTGAGTAACACATATTTTCTAGTGAATGTGTGTCTATATCACTACTCTGGAAACAATTGTAATGGAGTCATTTGTACACATAGTAATTCTTTAGACATTTAAGATGTTTCTAGGTTTTAACTGTAATGAATAATATGATAATAATCTTGTCCATAACTCTGAATTTTTGATGATCCCCTTAGTTGAGATATCCTAAAAGGGGATCGTTGGTCCAAAGACTATGAACCTTTTTTTTGGTTTCTGTTTCAATGATAGGAACCCTTTGAAGGCTATTAATGTGTATGTATGACTTTGCTCAAGTACCACATTAAATTTTTCTCAGTGTATACATACCCATCTCAGTATGTGACACGAAGAAGTGAGAGAATGAAGAAAGGAAAAGTGAGAGGCAGTATTGCACAGTGGGCCGGACAGCTCCTTTATTTTTTTTTTATTTTTTATTTTTTTACAAATAGTTTATTGTCAAATTAGTTTCCACATAACACTCAGTGCTCATCCCCACAAGTGCCCTCCTCCATGCCCATCCCCCCTCCCCCCCACATCCATCAGTCCTCAGTTTTTGTCAGCATTCAAGAGTCTCTCATGGTTTGCCTCTCTCCCTTTCCCCCACCATTTCCGCCCTTCTTCTCCCCCTTGTTCCTCCGTCAAGTTCCTCCTAATCCTCCTATACGTGCAAACATATGATATTTCGGACAGCCCCTTTAGAGCTGGACAGGCCAGTGTTTGTATCTGGTGGGGCTAATCACCAGTCAGTGACCTGAGGCAAATCATTAAACCTCCTATTTACCTCACAGAAAAAAGGAAAGAAACACTTACCTTGAAGAATTAATTGCCATCATTAATCTGAAGGATGAATTCCACTACCTGGCAGACAGTAGGCGTGCAATAAATACTCAACTGGAATCTGATTTTATTATGTGTTTCTTTGAATAATTGTGGAAACTGAATAGTTTATAAATGTTTATTGACCATTTCTGTTTCTTCTTGTGTATTTTTTATATTCTCCATATTTGTTTTTTTTTAATGTTTATTTATTTTTGAGGGAGAGGGAGACAGAACATGAGTAGAGGAAGGGCAGAGAGAGAGAGGGAGACAGAGAATCTGAGCCAGGCTCCAGGCTCTGAGCTGTCGGCACAGAGCCCGATGTGGGGCTTGAACCCATGAACTGTGAGATCATGACCTGAGCCGGTCAGATGCTTAACTGACTGAGCCACCCAGGCACCCCTCTCCATATTTGTTTTTAATTGGAATCTTCATGGAGAGTGGAGTAGCACGTTATTAAATGATGCCTCTAATCGTTTAGATTAGATTTTTTACGTGCTCCTGTTTCTTTTTCTAATTTTGAAAGCTTTGTTCCCAGTTCCTTTGGTTTTCATGATTTTTTTCAAAATCAAACTGACTTTCAAAAATTTTTTTCCAGGTTTATTGAGATATACTTGATGTATAAGTTTAAGAAGTACAGCATGATGGTTTGATTTATGTGTATTGTGAAATGATTACCACAGTAGATTCAGCTAACATGACTTTAGTTTTTAGGTATCTATTACAAAAATTCAAAAAATATGGAAAAGTAAAATAAATTTTTAAAAATTCCTAATTCTGATCCCTAAAGATAATCAATACTAATATATGATATATATCTCAAAATACTTTTGATAAGAGGTGCCTGGGTGGCTCAAGTGGGTTCAGCGTCTGACTTCAGCTCAAGTCATGATCTCACAGTTTGTGAGTTTGGATTCCGTGTCTCCCTCTCTCTTTGCCCCTCCCCTACTCATGCTCTGACTCTCTCTCTCTTTCAAATATAAAATAAAACATAAAAAATTTTTAAATTAAAACATATTTTTTATTACAAAATGGAATCACTTTGTATATGCTGATTTTAAATATTTCCCTTTCTTACCAACATATCATATTTTTATGTCAATGAATAATGCTAACAGATAGCCACACTATCAGAATAGCCTCTTGACATTCCTTTGCATAAGTAATATAACCAGTCTTCTGTTGTCATATTTCTGGGTTAGACTTCCAGATATTGGGGCTGCAGAGCGAGATTGTTGCTAGAAAGGATGCAACTTTGAACATTATGATTTTTTTGTGTGTAAAGGTTTTATACTTTTGTAATGTAAAGTCTAAGTTTCCTTTATGATTGTTCTTTTAAAAAGGTACTTTTTTTCTGAGGAAGTACCTGAGAACAGATAGATATCCTTCTGCCTGTTTTCCTAATCAGGTTTAAGGATATTTGTTTTCTTTTGGGGACTTATTTTAGTGCATAGTGCTTGTTGTGATAGAGAGGCTATCTTGGAAGAATGCTAAATTAAGAATTTCTTCTAACTGTATTACATTCTCGTGTATTGTATGTGATTTTGAAAGGAGAAACCTAAATCATTATTAACTGATCTAGACTATTTCAATACAGGTGAATTCTTATTAGAAGAAGCAAATGTAGATCCAGAGCTTGATCTGAGCTTGAAAATGAGACAATCCCGGCCCTCATGTATAATCTAGTAAGAAAGATAAGGCATACGGCGCAATTCAGAGGAATAAATTATAAGCTAATGTATGCATAAAAGCCAGAGATAGTTTCAAAAAATGTGCTGACACTTGAGAATCGCAAAGTATTAATCAGGGCAAGCTTCCTTTGAGACGATGCTTGAACCAAGATGAAAACAAAATGGGGAATGAGGTGAACACAAAGTGACAAATTGCTTCATACAGTGATGCCGCTTGGTCCTTCCGATGATGTGGGGCAAATCCACATCTTCTCTTGACCAGGAAGAAAAAACTCTCTCACCTGATAGAGGAATCCTTTCTTTGGAGGGACATAGTTCTGCATCAAGTGTCATACTTGAACTTCAAGAGGCAAACCAGCCGTTAACTGCTCGTATTTTAATTGTAAGAATTTTCAACTTTGAGTTCCAGTCTCTGGGGCAGTGGAACATGAGGAGGTGGTGGCCATGGGAGCAAGGTTTATCTAAACCAAGGACAGGGATGGGGCGCCTGGGTGGCTCAGTCGGATAAGTATCTGCCTTTAGCTCAGGTCATGATCTCGCAGTTCATGCATGGGTTAGCCCCGCGTTGGGCTCTGTGCTGACAGCTCGGAGCCTGGAGCCTGCTTCAGATTCTGTGTCTCCTTCTCTCTCTGTTGCTCCCCCGCTCGTCTCACTCTGTCTCTCAAAAATAAATAAATCTAAAAAAAAAATAAAATTAAAAAGAATAAAATAAAGCAAGGACAGGGATACGGCTTTTCTCAGAGAGGTATCTTTCTGATCTTCAAATTTTGAGACTTGAGCTAACCCTCCACGATACGAAAGAGGAGGCAAGCATATTTCCTGAGGGACATTAATCATCCCCAGAGTACATATCCATGATCCCCAAAATGAGTATGTCAAGACAGAAAGAAGATAGGGGAAATGGTACCTGATGTAGCAAAGTGGAGGAAGGTAAACCTTCAGTCCTTACAGAGGAGCACTTCTATGTGAAGCAAGCTGATCTACTCTCAGGATTCCAGGAAAATTTGGAAGGCAGAAGCGGAATTTAGGACTGAAACCAAAATAGACAGTTCTGCCCCCACCCCATGCAGCCAATGACTGTTTCTTCTCCCCCCAGAAAATTAGGGCCTTCCATATCAAGAGCTTAAACCAGCAGGCTCTGGTTAAAAGAGAGGCACTGAAGGGAGATGAGGAAAATTAATAGAAAGTCTGCATTCTGAAAGGCGAGATCCCTACCTCTCTATTTCCAACCAGCTCCTAGACCACTGATGGCTTAGGTTACGCACAATAAGCAGGGAATGGGAGGAGTCTTCTGTTGAGAAGCAGAATGGCCATAGAGGAGAGAATTATAGACAGGAATATTAGAAATCTCCCACCAGAAAAGATGGCTTCACGTTCTCTCACGCTACCCTAAAGCTCACTGACATAATAAACTACTTAGCCAGCAAGGACCAATATTCAGGTAGCCACAGAATGTAAGCAGAGATTTTGACTTAACTACACACTGAAATACTAGTAGTTACACTGACGAGCTGGAGATTGGGTCGGGAGTAGAGGAGGGAAGTTTCTCATTATTGTGCCTTCTGGAACTGCATGACTTTAATCATGTGCCATTGCATTAGCCATGCTAATTAAAAGAGATAACTCTCTGTCTCAGAGATGGAGTCTGGGGTTGCTCCTATAAAAGCATGGCGGCAGGTCTGTGATAGGCACGCACTAAATATCGGATATGAATATGTGTCACGATCACTTTTGTGTTGCTCCGTGAAGAAGCCATCTCTTTCAGAGGAAGTTTTTGTTCCTTTCTCTGTCCACCACTTGAATCCCTGCATGCATTATATTTCTCCACTAGACGGTTTGCCATTTCTGAAAGATTCTGTCTTACATAAAATAACTTTTATTCATTCACACTGTGTTGCTGAAGGACGGACTTGAAGGTGAGGCTACGGTTGTACAGGAAAAACATGCTCTGGTGATAAGAACCTTTAACACCCATCATTTCTGTGTGTTCACCTCTCTAGATCTGAAATAGCTCAGCTCAGTCAAGAGAACAGGTATACCTATGAAAAACTGGAAAAGTTACAGAGAAGAAATGATGAACTGGAGGAACAGTGCGTCCAACACGGGAGGCTGCATGAGATAATGAAGCAAAGGTAATGGAGACTCAATGACCAACTGCCAGGCCGTATATTGAAGGGGGGTTGGTTGAGAAACGGGATGGGAATCAATGTGGGATAAGTAGAATTCATGATCACTATGGTACTCATAGGACATGCTGGAAAGCCAATACTCTTAAGCATTAATGCTTCCTCAACTCAGGTCGTTCTTATAATACACAGAGGGGAGAGCATCCCCTCCTCTTTACTGTTCTCTAAGGACAAAGAGTTAGGTTTCATAGAGAACTTTGTAGGAAAACCATCTACCTTTAAGGTGTAAGTCAGTCAAGTGATATAGAGGAATTTCATAGAAATTAGGTTTTGTGTGTGTTCTGTGAGGTAAACCATGTACAAGGCCTCAGAAGATTAAGTGTCTTAATCAGTGGCTGCACTGACTGTATTGCTGGAGTCAGGACTTGACTCTACACCTCGTGGTTCTTCCTGGTGGTGTATCTTTGGGCAAGTTACTTGAACTCTCTGAGCCTCGGTTTCTTCATCTGTATTTTGGGGCTAGTAACAGGAGCTTGATATAAAGATCAAATGTAGGTAAAGCACCTGACTCCCAATGGCCACCTACTAAATGGCACTATTGACTCCCTTTTTCTAGGTAAAGAAACTCAAGCTCAGAGAGACTAATGGATTTGCTCCAAGTGGCAGGTTGAGTAAGTGATAGGGTTCAGACTTGGAGCCTGATCTTTTAAGTCCAAATTCCTTTCCTTTTGTGCACTATTATTTTGTAGTAAACCCAGCTCCTTATCATTTTCTATAAATGTTTCATTTGTAATTTCTATATAATGGTGGATCCTCCATAGGAGAAAACGCAATAATTTCCACTATATGATGAACTGGTTGCTGTAGATTTATACTCTGCATGGCAATCACATGTGTTAACACCGCAGCCAGCCTTGCGGTGGCTTTCTGGGCCCCCAGTCCTCATTCCTATCAGGGTTCTCTGAGACCCACACCTTCTCTGCTTCAAAAGCAACTGTTGATGTTATTGAGAGGAAAATGCAAATGCTTGTAGACTCCTTTTATTTTGTCTTTTAAATTTAAAGTCAACATAGAGCCCCCTGGGGAGGGGCTATTTTAACAATTTTGATCCCTTGCTCCATTGAAGAAAAGAAAGGGAGTCAGAAAATGGCACTGCTTTTTAGTCACCAAAATATTAACATACAAGTGTTTTTGGAAAGCATTAATCCTTCATTTGTTTATTCATTAAAATGTTTACTTCATCTCAGATACTGTTCTAGGCCAGACTAAAATATTTTAGGTTTTGTGGGCCACACGCGCTTTCTGTCACAGTCTTCTTTGTTTTGTTTCTGTTTTTGTTTTAAAAATGTTTTTTAACATTTATTCATTTTGGAGAGACAGAGTGGGAGCAGGGGAGGGACAGAGAGGGAGGGAGACACAGAATCTGAAGCAGGCTCCAGGCTCCTAGCTGTCAGCACAGAGCCCGACGTGGGGCTCGAACTCACAAACCACAAGAGCATGACCTGAGCCGAAGTCAGAGGCTTAACCGGCTGAGCCACCCAGGCGCCCTTCTGTTTTTGTTTTTTACAGTCTCTTTTAAAATTTTTTTTTATGTTTTATTTATTTCTGAGAGAGAGAGAGAGAGAGAGAGACAGCGTGAGCAGGGGAGGGTCAGAGAGAGAGGGAGACACAGAATCCGAAACAGGCTCCAGGCTCTGAGCTGTCAGCACAGAGCCCGACACGGGGCTCGAACCCACAAACTGTGAGATCATGACCTGAGCCGAAGTCGGACACCCAACCGACTGAGCTGCCCAGGCGCCCCATGTTTTTTATAGTCTCTTAAGAGAGCAAAACCTTTCTTAGCTAGAGGGCCAGCAAAACCTGCCAGAGGATCTGTCCTGCCCCTTGAACTAGAGTGTGCCCCGTACTAGCAACCCAGGCATCTTTCTCATTTTTTCCCTTAAATCTGTATTAGATTTCACCAAATGCACTCACCCATGTTATCTCACCTTGAAACAAACCAGAAAGAAGCTGTTACGATCATCCATTTCCAGATGGAGAACTAAGGCTCAGAAACAGTTGCCAACTAAAGGTCAGATGGCAAATTAATCATTCATTCATTCAACAAATATTTATTGATTGCTACTGAACGTCCACCACATACTGGGAATAAAACAGCAAAGTAAACACAGTTCCCGGTGTCGTGGAATTTATAGACTTACAGGGAAGATGGATATAGACAAAAGAATTTCACAAATATCTAATTAGTCATGATAGCAATTAGTTCTATGAAAGAGAAATGTACTCTGTAGGTAAAAGCTCATCAAATAAGGGGGCCCTGATCAGGAAATATTTCAATAAGAAAAATGGTACTTGAAATGAATCTCTAAGTGTCAGGATAGGGATGGCTAGTTTTCTACAACAGGAGTTGGCAAAACTGTGCCCCAGCCCCCAACCCACTGTGTGTGGCTTATTTGCATGCTTTCTACAGCTCTTTTGATGCCACAATGCCACAGCTGAGTGCTTGAGTCACAGACCGTGACCTACTGGCCCATGAAGCCTAAAATATTCGTTCTCTGGTCTTCTGAAAACGTTTCCCAGCTCCTGTACTAGGGAAAAGAAAACTGTAAAATTGAACATCCTGAGGTAGGACTTTTGAGGAAGGAAAGAAACATGTGTGTTTAACATAAAGAATAAGGGAAAACACGACACAAGATGAGGCTGGAGAGGCAGGTGAGGGCCACACCTAATAGCAGGGTCCTTACGTTTTTATTACAAACCTTTAACTTTATCCTTTTACTAAAGAGCAGAAATAGTTAAAAGTGTTTTTTTTTTTTTTTTTTAAAGAGTGATGTGATCAAATATCGATTTTAAAAATAGCATTACAGGGGTGCCCGGGGGGCTCAGTCAGTTAAGCGTCCAACTCTTGGTTTTGGCTCAGGTCACGATCTCATGGTTCATGGGTTCCAGCCCTGCGTTGAGCTCTGTGCTGACAGCACAGAGCCTGCTTTGGATCCTCTGACTCCATCTCCCTCTCTGCCCCTCCTGCCCCCCAAGAATAAATAAACATTTTAGAAAATAGCATTCTAGGTCCAGAGTAGATCATGCATTAGAGCAGAGTCACAGTATTTACATGAGCTCCAGCTAGTCCAGGAGAGGTTGGTGATGATGGACTTGGACTTGATGTGGTTGTAATAACGATGGAGGGAAGTAAAGAGATTGGAGAAATATATAGGAGGTGAAATCAACAGGACTTCCTAATTGGTCGGCTATGTTGGGTGGGGGTGGGGGACATCAAGGATAACACCCATATTCTGACTTGAGCAATGGGTACACAGTGGTGCCACTTAGAAGACATGTGCAAAAGAAGCAGGTTTGTGGTCGAGATGGCTCGGTTTGGGGGTGAGACCAAGTAGGAAGTTTGACCTCAATGTGCCAGTGACTCATCCAAATGGAAAGGTCAGATAAGCAGGTGGACATAGGGCCTCAGCTTCGGAGACAGGTCTGGGCTGAAGATAAAAGTCTCCATTGGCCCATCGCGGATATTTGAATCCTTGAGACTAAATGAGGTAGTAGATCACCCAGAGGAAGAATGCAGTAAGAAGGAAAAAGGGCTTGCCGAACCCTAAAGAACCTTGGCCTTTTTAAAGGTAAGGTAGAGGTTGGCAAAAGACATGAAGACAAGTAACCCGGGAAGTAAGTGGAAACCGGAAGGGCATGCTGTCATTCATGCCGACAGAAGGAAATGCCTCAGGAGAGGAGGGATCCACCGGATGTGCCAAGCGGTCGAGTGACTGAAAGCGACCAGTGGACTTGGTGACATAGATGGCACTAGTTACATGAACATAAATATTGTTAGTAGCAGAGCCTAGCAGCCATATGACCAAAAAGTTAGCGTGAGCTGAAAAACTGATAGAGCAAATTTCAACTGCTTTCTTGTGAGGTCTGTCGGCAGAGGGGAGTAGGAAGTGTTGAGAGAGCGAGAAGGACCAAACAGCTGGGAGCAGGGAAATGGATTCAGAGGGGCATTTTATTTTATTTTTTTTTAAATAGTTAATTGTCAAGTTGGTTTCCTTATAACACCCAGTGCTTATCCCCACAAGTGCCCTCCTCCATGCCCATCACCCCACTTCCACTCCCCCCCACCCCCATCAGCCCTCAGTTTGTTCTCAGTATTCAAGTGTCTCTCATGGTTTGCCTCCCTCCCTCTCCCCAACTATTTTCCCCTTCT
>NW_024080758.1:597762-996773 GCF_003009895.1 Hyaena hyaena
TGATTTGCTCATTTTAGCCACTCTGACTGGCGTAAGGTGGTATCTCAGTATGGTTTTCATTTGTATTTCCCTGATGAGGAGGGATGCTGAGCATCGTTTCATGTGTCTGTTGGCCATCTGGATGTCCTCTTTGGAGAAGGGTCTGTTCATATCTTCTGCCCATTTCTTCACTGGATTGTTTGTTTTTCAGGTGTGGAGTTTGGTGAGTTCCTTATAGATTTTGGATACTAGCCCTTTGTCTGATATGTCATTTGCAACTATCTTTTCCCATTCTGTCAGTTGCCTATTAGTTTTATGGATTGTTTCCTTTGCTGTGCAGAAGCTTTTTATCTTGATAAGATCCCAGTAGTTCATTTTTGCTCTTGATTCCCTTGCCTTTGGGGATGTGTCAAGTAAGAAATTGCTGCAGTTGAGGTCAAGGAGGTTGTTTCCTGCTTTCTCTTCTAGGAGTTTGATGGTTTCCTGTCTCACATTCAGGTCCTTTATCCATTTTGAGTTTATTTTTGTGTATGGTGTGAAAGAATGATCTAGTTTCATTCTTCTGCATGTTGCTGTCCAGTTCTCCTAGCACCATCTGTTAAAGAGGCTGTCTTTTTTTCCATTGGATACTCTTTCCTGCTTTGTCAAAGATTAGTTGGCTGTACATTTGTGGGTCCAATTCTGAGTTCTCTATTCTATTCCATTGGTCTATGTGTCTGTTTTGTGCCAATACCATACTGTCTTGATGATGACAGCTTTGTAGTAGAGGCTAAAGTTTGGGATGGTGATGCCTCCCAATTTGGTTTTCTTCTTCAATATTACTTTGGCTATTGGGGGTCTTTTGTGGTTCCATACAAATTTTAGGATAGTTTATTCTAGTTTTGAGAAGAATGCTGGTACAATTTTGATATGGATGGCATTGAATGTGTAGATTGCTTTGGGTAGTAATGACATTTTAACTATATTTATTTTCCAATCCATGAGCATGGAATGTTTTTCCATTTCTTTGTGTCTTCTTCAGTTTCCTTCATAAGTTTTCTATAGTTTTCACCGTACAGATCTCTGAGGGGCATTTTAAACAGAGGGCTTTTGGTTTTAGGTTAGAGGAGATGTGAATGTATTAAACTCTGATGGTCAAGTTCATTAAAGTTGTGCAGTCGGGAAAGTTACATTTTCCCAGGTTGGTGATTTGGAATCCCTGGTGTCCACAAAGGCAGGCTAGGGAATTCATGTTAAAGACGGTGATGGCATTTTCTTCTATCTATGTTTTAAAATAAGTGTGGATTCCCATATTTCACTATGGAAGATAGAACCATGGAGAGGTTCACAGTGTTTGCAGAGGGAATGAGCCTACAGCAGGTAGAGACCCACTGAGTGCACTCATGTGCTGCCTGTGGTCAAGCACTGTGTTACCAACAATAGCCAGCAATCTGGGGGGCCTGGTCAGTTGCACAGGTTTACATGGTTTTATTGTCTTTCATACGGTAATGTATTGCTTACATTATATACATAAGAGCCATTGACTGAAGATGTGCAGCTGCTGATTGAAATGTAACAAATTAATAATGAGTTTAAAATTGGTTCTTCTGTAAACTACCTCAGTATGATCTTCACCAAATTTATTAAGTCATATTTTCCTAATAGAAATTTTACTTCTTGAAAACTAGTGTTAAAAATAGGAGATGGGGCGCCTGGCTGGCTCAGTCGGTAGAGCAGGTGACTCTTGATCTCGGAGTTGTGAGTCCAAGCCCCATGTTGGGCCAAGAGCTTACTTAAAAAACAAAACAAAAATAAAAAATGAAATAAAGTATTGATTTTTGTCTAATTTGACATTTCAATTTTGGGGCATTAAGGCTCTTCACTGTTTTCAGAGAAGTACCTGAAAATAGAAGCCTGAAATCTTAACCTTTATGATATCATTTAAAAGCAAAATAAGACAAAATATTGGCAAATAGAATCCAAAAATATATTTTATTTTTTTAAAACTTTTGTCAGACTCCTATAAGCCTTTTTGAAAAAGATGTTTATTTTATTTTTGAGAAGGAGAGAGAGAAGGGGAGAGGCAGGGAAAGAGGAGGACAGAGGATTCAAAGTGGGCTCCATATTGACAGCAGAGAACCCGATGCGGGACTCGAACTCATGAACTGTGCAATCATAACTTGAGCCGAAGTAAGATGCTTAACCAACTGAGCCACCCTGGCGACCCCTACAATATTTTAAAAGAATTATACACTACATTGAAGTAAGATTTATCCCAAGTTTATAAGACTGGTTTAACATTAAAAAATAAATTAATGTAACCAATCACACAAATAGGCACATGATCATATCAATAGATGCAGAAAAAGCATTTGACCAAATCTAATACCTGTTCATGATAAAAACTGACAGAAAGCTGAAAGTAGAGGGGAACTTCCTCAGCTTGATACAGAATGTGTACAAAAAACCTCGTGCTAATATCATACTTCATGGTGAGAAATCTGAAGCTTTCCCACAAAGATAACCTATAAAGCAAGGATATTCCCTTTCACCCTTCCTTTTCAACATCATCCTGGAAGTTCTCAGTAATGCAGTAAGACTAAAAATGAAATAAAAGCATGAAAACTGGGAAGGGTGATAAAATACTCTCTTTGTTTATAGATGACATCATCACCTATTTAAAAAATCTGAAAGAATTAACAAAAAACTACTGGGACTAATAAGCAGTTATAGCGAGGTTGCAGGATACAAGGTTAACACATGAAAATTCATCACTTTTCTAAATACCAGCAATGAGCAACTGGAATTTGAAATTAAAAACTCAATACCATTTATATCAGCACCCCAGAAATTAAATACTTGGGTATAACTCTAAGTAAATACGTATGAGATTTATATGAGGGAAATTACAAAGCTCTGATGAATGAAATCAAAGAATTAAAAATGGAGAGGCATTCCATGTTTCTAGGTAAGAAGAATCAATATTGTCAAGATGTCCGTTTTTCCCAACTTGACTTATAGATTTAGTGTAATCCTAATTAAAATTCCAGTAGGCGATTTTGTGGAGAGTGACAGACTGTTTCTGAAGTTTATATGGAGAGACAAAACAACCAGAATAGCCAAGACAACTTCAATATAATGAAGGAGAGCAGCAAAGTTTGAGGACTAACACTGCCCAACTCCCAGCCTACTCTGTAATCAAGACAGTGTGGTATTTGATGAAGAATGGGCCAATAGATGCATGAAACGGAACAGAGAAAACTAGGCTCAGATTAATATAGTCAAATGATCTTTGATGAAGGAGCAGAGGCAGTACGATGGAGCGTAGATAGTTTTTTCAACAAATGGTGCTGGAATAGCTGGACATCTAAGTGGAAAAAAAAAAGAAAAAAGGAATTGAGGCACAAATCTTATGCCCTACACAAAAATTAACTCAAAATGGATCACAGACCAAAACATTAAATTCAAAACTTTGAAGCCCTGAGAAGATAACCCAGATGACGTCGGGAATGGCGATGACTTTTTTAGACACAGCAGCAGAGGCATGATCCAGGAAGGAAGTAATTGGTAAGATGGACTTTATTCAAGCATAAAACTGCTTTGAGGAAGATAATGTCAAGAGTATGAGAAGACAAGCCCCAGGCTGGAAGAAAATATTCCACTTCTGACAAAGGATTATTATCCAAAATACTCAAAGATCTCTTAAAACTCGACAATAAGAAAACAAAGAACCCAATTAAAAAATGAGTCAAAGACCTTAACAGACACCCCACCAAAGAAGAGATACAGAAGGGAAATGTGAAAAATGCTCCCCATCATATGTCCTCAGGGAAACGCAAGTGAAAACTGCAATGAGACACCACTACACACCTGTTAGAATGCTCCAAATGCAGAACACAGACACCATCAAGGGCTAGCAAGGATGTGGAGCAGTATGGACTCTTCATTCACTGCTGGTGGGAATGCAGAACAGAAGACAGTCTGGCAGATTCTCACCAAACTAAACCTATGGTGCAGCTGTCATGCTTCTTGGTATTTACCCAAAAGAGTTGAAAACGTATCTACCCAAGAACCTGCACAGAGATGTCTACAATAACTTTACTCATAATTGTAAAGACTGGGAAACAACCAGGATATCCTTCGGTAGGTGAATGGGGTAAAGTATGGAACACGTAGATGGTGGAATGTTGCACAGCGTTCTAAAGAAATGAGCTATCAGGCCTTGAAAACACATGGAGGAACCGGAAATGTTTATTGCTAAGTGGAAGAAGCCAGTCTGAAAAGGCTACGTGCTACGTGCTGTGTAACATTTTGGATAAGACAAAAAGATACAGATAGTGGAAAGATCAGTGGTTGCCACGGGTACTTGGGGGGGCGGGGGGATGAGAACAGAGTATCTCAAGGGCACTGAAAATACTCTGGACGATACCCTCATAGTGTCTACATGTCATTCTACATTTGTCTCAACCCATAAAGTGAAGAACACCAAGAATGAACCCTAATGTAAGCTGCGGGCTTCGGGCGATTGTGATGTGTCAGTGTCCGTTGGTCAGTTGTGACCAGTGTCCCGCCCTGTGGTGCTGCTGATGGTGAGGGGTGGCCACGCACGAGTGAGGACAGGGGTACACGAAGAGTTTGTGTGCCTTCCCTGCAGCTTTGCTGTGAGTCTTAAATTACTCTCAAAGAAAAGACAATAAAAAATGAAACAATAAGACTAACCGTTGAGGGGCGCCTGGGTGGCTTAGTCGATTAAGCATCCGACTTTCGCTTAGGTCATGATCTCGCGGTTCGTGGGTTCGGGCCCCGCGTCGGGCTCTGTGCTGACTGCCAGCTCGGAGCCTGGAGCCTATTTCAGTCTGTGACTCCCTCTCTGACCCTCCCCTGCTCATGCTGTCTCTCTCTCTCTCCTAGAAATAAATAAAACATTAAAAAAAAAAGACTAACCATTGAATTTTACATTAAAAAAAACAAGAATCCTCAAAAATATCATATAGCCATTTTTGTAGGTTTTTTATTCTTATATGTCATTTTAATTTAAAATCTACATTTTAGAGAACATTTTGTTCCTAAACTGTATTATGTTATTGGCCAATTGTACCTTTTTTCTTATATAATTAATTCATTAAGAATTTATTTTACATAAATGGAATAGCTGGCATTATTTGTTACATAGGAAAATTACTTTAAAAAATTTTTTTAATGTTTATTTATTTTTGAGAGAGAGAGAGAGAGAAATCAAGAACAGAGGAAGGGCAGAGAGAGAGAGGGAGACACAGAATCCAAAGCAGGCTCCAGGCTCCGAGCTGTCAGCACAGAGCCCGATGTGGGGCTCAAACCCACAAACTGTCAGATGCTTAACCAACTGAGTCACCCAGGTGCCCTGGAAAATTACTTTCATTTAACTTTTTATTTGGAAAGATTTGAGTTACAGAAAAGTTGAGACTTCCTGTATGTCCTTCACCCCAGCCACTCCCAAATGTGAGCATCTGCAATAACCACGGTTCAGTTATCTGACCCAGAAAATTAGCACTGATGCAATCCTAGGAACTAATCTCTAGACCTTATTAGAATGTCACTAGTTCTTCCCCTAATATTCTAGTTCTGGCCCAAGAATCTATGTAACATGTAGTTCTCTTTAGTAATCTCTCTCTCTCTCTTTTTAAATATTTATTTATTTTTGAGATAGAGTGACAATGTGAGCGGGGAAGGGCAGAGAGCAAGGGAGACACAGAATTCGAAGCAGGCTCTAGGCTCTAAGCTGTGATCACAGAGCCCGTCGCAGGGTTCAAACTCACGAACTGCAAGGTCACAATTTGAGCTGACGACAGACGCTTACCTGACTGAGCCACCCAGGTGCCCCTCTTTCATAGTTCTGAGACAATTAATAATTTCTCTCGGGAGAAACCTGATCTGTGACAGTGCCTCATTTTGGACGAGAGCTGCCCTGGGTCTGTCTGTGGTTTCCTCATGGGCATTTTGGGCAGGAATCCCAGTGTTGTGTCGTGGGTTACAAGCCATCACTGTGTCCTGACACTGGTGGTATGGACGTTGGTCACTTGGTTGAGGTGGTGTCTGCCAGATCTCTCTGCTGAAGAGACATTATTAAGCATCTCATGGAGAGATAGTTTAGAGACCGTGCAAATCCCTGTTTCTCATCAGATTTTCTTTTTTTTACAAATAGTTTATTGTCAAATTAGTTTCCACATAACACCCAGTGCTCATCCCCACGAGTGCCCTCCTCCATGCCCATCCCCCCTCCCCCCCACATCCATCAGTCCTCAGTTTTTGTCAGCATTCAAGAGTCTCTCATGGTTTGCCTCTCTCCCTTTCCCCCACCATTTCCCCCCTTCTCCCCCTTGTTCCTCAGCTAAGTTCCTCCTAATCATCCTATACGTGCAAACATATAATATTTGTCCTTCTCTGCCTGACTTATTTCGCTCAGCATAACACCCTCAAGGTCCATCCATGTTGCTACACATGGCCAGATTTCATTGTTTCTCATTGCCATGTAGTATTCCATGGTATAGATAAACCACATCTTCTTGATCCATTGGCCCATTGATCTCATCAGATTTTTTAACAGACAATGTATCTTAGGACAGTTTCAGGTTCAGGAAAATTACTTTAAAAATAAACTTTATATTAAAGTTGTTTCATGTATACCTAGTTCAAAGACAATTTGTGACCTTAAAAATCCCTCTTAATCGTATCATATAAAACCTATGAAATCATTTCACTGATTCCTAAGGGGGTTCATAAAAGTATGTATTTCTGTGAAGGGTTTGAGAATCAGATGCATTTGGAGATGCTGGGACACCAAGCTTGAGCCAGGATTAATCCTGGACCGGGAGTGGGTCACCTCTTGCATTGTGACGGCAGCGGCTCAGAGCTGAAGAATGCGGCTTCCCAGATAGGGTGTGGATGAAGTGCGCTGAGGCCAGAATTGGCTTGTTCTCTGTTTCTCGGGCAGCCACTTGGTGCCAGTCGCTGCTCCAGGCCAGGGGGTACAGAGATGAAAACAGTCTACCCCTCCATCTCTCTCTCTTGGTTGCAAGGTCCCTCTGTTTGGGCTGATGGGGGGTGGGGAGCTCCAGAGTGGCTGTGACATCAACCCACCATCTCCTGGGAGGGCCCTCCTGCTGCTCCCGTACCACCAGGAACCCCACCAGCAAGAAGAAGGAGTTTCCAGTGGACTTGCCTCCATTGGCAGCCTGGGCAAGAGTTGGTTGCCCTGGAGTGTTTGTTTGATCTCTTGTTCTCTCTGAATTGTGCAAACCAGAAGTCCATTGATGTTAGCTTTGGGTGTACATAGTCATACAGCTTTCCCTGTCTCTGAGGAAATGTTTTGAGTTGATTTGGAAGAGTAATCAACTTACAAACCAAAGTGCCTTGGGTCATGATGGCGGAAGACTGACCCAACATCATAGGACCTTTCTGCAGTTCTTAGGGACAGTTTAAAATCTATTACGTGGAAGTTTTAAAAGTACTGAGATTTAGTTTTTTATAAGCCACAACAATTTACTGAGAATGCCAATGCAGGATTCCACTGACTTCTGTGCCTTGCCAAGCTCCCAGGTCCCCACATGAGCTCAGGTCGTTCGACTTCCGACGATTTGGGGGAGAAGGGCAAGTAGTTACTGATGCATCATCAGTGTTGCCCTGAGGTCATCTGGGTTTTTAAGGCTGCTGTTCCTGCTTTCACTTATAAAATGTTCTTCACTTAGCTTCATGGAAATTAATTTTATTTGTCATGAGCTCTTTTGTTAACCTCGTAGGGTGCCATATTGCATACTCACTCCAGCAGTGTACTGTCTTCTCCATAAGTGTGTCTCAAGTCCTGTATGGATTGTAATTCGGAGTGAATCATCTGTATCTCTCTTGCTAAAACAAATGTATGTATAATCCCCACTCCCATCTCCCCCCACCCCCACCAATTTGCTTTAGAGAGACACTACTTTGGTGATGTGCTGCTTGGGAATCTGTATTTTTGGGTAACTGACAATGTACTGTTCAAAGCAAATTAACATAACTCCTGTGCTATGTTAGATTTATTTATATACCATTATTCTGTAATATAAAATTATAGAAGATGATAAGTAATCCATATGGTGCTGAGAAAGAAGCTCACTGCATCCTGTTTATTTTGAAATGTTTCTTGGGTGTCTCTAGCTTTTGTGTTAGTGGACCATGGAGATGTGGGGGATTAGGTAGGCTGCCTCCCTCGAGAGTCTAAAGACAAACGATCTGAGAGTATTGTGCAGAGGAAAGGAGGAAGCTACAAAAATCAGGAACAGCTTACAGAACTTGACCCTTTTCCTCCAAATTATACCAAAATTATGAGCCAGTTGGGGTTAACAAGCAATCTCTTTAAAATCCAATTATTCCATGTATTATTGACAAGTCCCTAAGAGATCTGGAAGCCAGGTTCGATTATATTTTAATGGGAAGAACTGAAGTCAGATTGCTTTCCTCCCAGTAACAGAAGAGGTTCTAACTCCAGGAAGTAGAATTCTGATCTGGGAGTGGATCATATGTTATCTAACCCAGCCTGTCTGGACACTACAGTTGAAAGAAGGCAGGCACTATCAGAGCTGATCACCTGAGAGTAGAGGAAATGGAAAGATACCCAACAAAAGAGAGTGAGGAAAATGCCACAGACATTTTAATATAATTCACACATCTTTCTAGAATAGGCCCAATAACCAAGAAAGGGAAAAAAGACTCCCTTTCACTTATTCGTCGAGTATTTATTGAGTGCTTATCATATAGCACTGTTGTGCTTTGGATAAATCACTCAACAAGCAGACAGATGTCCCTGCCCTTCTGGAACTTATATTCTTTAAGTGGCCTTCAGGTTCTCATCCTCTGCTTGTAAGACCTAAAACAGGAAGTAAAGAGACAGGTGTATAGTGGGTAAGAGCATCCATCCAAGTACCAGGTCCTCTGGGTTTTTCTTGTTTGCCACTTCCTAGCCATGTGATCATGAGCAAATTCCTTAAATCTTGCTTTGCATCATCCTTACTCCCTCACTTTCTTTATCTGAAAAATGTAATCTTATAGGAATGTGATAATTGCCTAAAATAATCCATGAAAAGTCTTTACAGTGGTGCCTGGCACAGACTTAATGCTCAACAAATGCTTCACGCTATTATTCATTCAATATCCTCTGTTCAGCATACTTACCAGCCCATTAACACACACCAGGCTCCCTTCCAGAGTCTGGGGATGCAACTGGAACTTGAGGCCAACATTCTAGAAGGTAGTTTATTTACATTATGGGTCAAATTGGCTCTCATGAGCTAGTCTGTGAAATAAAATACCATGTTTACATAAATATTGTCTCTATGGGAAACTCCCTTATGAATTTTCAACAACTGATTTGTGAAAGAACATCTTGGACCATACTTGGGACATGTCTAAAGTTTTCTAAGTGTGAGTATGTGAATGTGTGTGTGTTTATGTGTATACGTGCTCTATTCAGTGGTGAAAGTTTTCAATATGAGCCCCAAATAAGATTTCAAGAGGGATACATTTACCTACTTGTTTTAAAAAGTCATATTTTCAGCATATTTGGGAGTGAGGAGGACAAACAGACAAACAAAAAACTAACAGACTTTAACTTCTACTCCTGAGACGGAAATTGCTACAACATTAAAAAATTTAAAAATAGGGGTGCCTGGGTGGCTCAGTCAGTGAAGCGTCCAACTTCAGCCAGGCCATGATCTCGTGGTTCATTGAATTTGAGCCCCACCTCGGGCTCTGAGCTGACAGCTGGAAGCCCAGAGCCTGCTTCAGATTCTGTGTCTCCCTCTCTCTCTGCCACCCCCCCCCAAAAAAATGAATAAACACTAAAAAAATTAAAAATAAAAAACTCTAAGAACATAAAGTAGTAGGAAATACCTAATATGTTTTTGAGACAAATATTTTAGCAAACCAAATATTATAAGCCAGTTGTAATATTTTTATAATGTTTATAATTTTATATTTGTCCATAACTAAGTCTGGATACTAAAAAAAATTCAGTTAAAAATAAGTACTAAATTGGGCACCTGGGTGGCTCAGTCGGTTAAGAGTCTGACTTTGGCTCAGGTCATGATCTCATGGTTCATGGGTTTGAGCCCCATGTTGGGCTCTGTGTTGACAGCTAGCTCAGAGCCTGGAGCCTGTTTCGGATTCTGTATCTCCCTCTCTCTGACCCTCCCCTGCTCACTCTGTCTCTGTCTCTCTCTCCTTCTGGGCCTCCACTTACACGTTGGTTAGACCATCTGACAGTGGCCCACAGCTCTTGGGCGTACTGTTCCAGACTCTCCCCCATCTTTGTATTTCACTTGAGATCATTTCTCTTGGCCAATCTTCAAACTTAATGATTTTCCCACTTTGTTGAGTTCATTCTGCCAATAGGCCCATGACATGTATTCTTTATTTCTGATGCTTTTTGTTTGTTTGTTTGTTTGTTTTTATTTCTAGCCTTTCTATTTGACTGTCCTCATGACTTATTATGGGAGTAGGAACAGACTTCCTATGGCTTCCTCAGGGTCAGATGCCTTTGTATGTTTGAGCTGATTGTTAAATTTTTAGAAATGTGTGAGACATTTGACATCATGTTAGTAGTTTGGTTTTTTTTTAATACTTTATTTATTTTTGAGAGAGAGTGTGAGTAGGGGAGGAGGCAGAGAGAGAGGGGGCCAGAGGATCCAAAGTGGGTTCTGTGCTGACAGCAGTGAGCCTGATGTGGGGCTCGAATTCATGAACCATGAGGTCATGACCTGAGCTGAAGTTGGATGCTCAGCCAACTGAGCCACCCAGGTGCCCCCATGTTGGTAGTTTTATTTTTTTTTAATTACTTTTTAATTTTTTTACATTTATTTATTTTTGAGAGAGACAGAGCATGAGCGGAGGAGGGGCAGAGACAGGGGGAGACACAGAATCCAAAGCAGGCTCCAGGCTCTGAGCTGTCAGCACAGAGCACGACGCAGGGCTTGAACCCACCAACTGTGATATCATGACTTGAGCAAAGTCGGACGCTTAATCAATTGAGCCACCCAGGCGCCCCCCCTGTTGGTAGTTTTAAACTGGCCATGGCAGAAGATTTCACATCACAGAAATAGGCAGACATCATGTCTCTCCCCGCTCCCCTGCCCCCCTTCCCCTGAGAGCTGCATTTTTTTGTACATTTATCATCACACCACGGATGGATTTGCTTCTACCCCTCCCTCAGGAACTATCTATTCCTTAATTCCAGTGCACAAGGTTTCCACCCATCTTCTAGAGGAAGACAGCTTTTGCTTCTCAGCTTCCCTCAGGGTCTTTCCCTGAGTTTTCTTACTCCTTGTCCAGAAGCTTGAGGCTTTTGCTTTGTTTTAAAAAAAAGAGTCTAGTTAGGAGGCAGGGTTTTGTGTCTGTGCCCCAGCTGGAAGGTTACAGGTGGAGCTCAGTGGTCTCCTCTTCTGCCCCCGTCTTTCTCGTGAACATCCCATGCAAGGAAACCTGTGGAGAGGTGCTTGAGAATGAGTGAAATCCCTTTTACCCTTTTGTATCTTGAACCCCTGGGGATTCTAGACTGCCCCACTCTAAGAGTCTATTAAAATTTTTGCCTGCTTTCCTCTTACCTAAATTTATTGTGGCCATTGCTCTTTCCCAGGCTCTGCCAAAGATAAAACAGCTCAGAAGTTTCTGTGTCTCCTCCAAGGGGCACATGGCCTTTTGGAATTAAGTCCACATGTTATCTTACAACCTCAGCTTTGGTTGCTAAAAGAAAAATTATGGTTTTGTTGATTGTCTAACTTTTTTCTCATCTTTAGGGTAGATCTGGAAGAGTCTTTCTCTTGAATCATGTAAAAATGCCTGGAGTTTATCCTGAGCACAGTTGAAGGATTTTACGCAGGGATAGACAGTTCTGTGATGTCAACCTTTTGAATCCGGTGATGTTTGTCTCACACTTGCTCAGCCAGAGTGGCCTCCTGATTGCTTCCTGCTCAGCATTTCCTGTCCTTCGTTTTGTACCTTGTTTCATAGATTGTGTTCGCTAGTCATTTTTCTTGCACTATGAGACGACTTCCATTTCATTAAGTTGTTCCTCTGGTGTATATTTCTATTTGTTTTTAGATATATTAATTAACCAAGTGCGTGATATCAGTAAAGATTTTGCCAGTCCCGTCGTCTCCACTGTTTTAGAACCTAAGCAAGAATTTGGGGTGGATGTTTGCTTTGGCTGCTGTCCTAGGGCACTAAGAGTGAGGAAAGGAAGGTGAGGCATGGAAAAATGGAGAACAATGTAAGACGATGTGTTATCATTCCAGAGACTGCTTCATAATAAACCACAGACACAGCCATACAGCTGCTTCTGGACAAACCTGTTACAAAGAAACTGCCTCCCCATAGCCCACTGGGGGGAGGAAAAGAGAGCAAGTTTTATCTGCCCAGGTTCTATCTCATGTCTTCCGTGGGTCCAGAATTTTCCCCATGGGAGATAATTCACCTGCACTTTGGACTAAATTAACCAGTCCTTTTAACAGTTGCTTCAGAAGCCAGATCCTAAATTCTAGGGTTGGGCATGGCATTTGACCCCCAGGGGCAGGAGGAGCCCATGACCTGAGCTGTGGCCAGTGTGCCTCAGAGGTGGACCAAGATGGCCACCAAGGCACCAGTGGGCTCAAAGGCAGCAGTGAGGGACTGAGAGTCCAGGAGAGGGCGGCACCAAGAGATGGACGCTGAAACCTCTGTCAGGGATGATGTCATTACGCAGCGTCAGCCTTACGGCCAGCCTTTGAGAGACTTCATTATGTGCGTTCCCAGTGCCCTACTGCATCTTCTCTTCTGGACCCATCCATTACCTTTCACTGACTACTCATTCCTGCAGACGTGCCTTTGGTTAGGTGTCTTTCATTTTCTTTTCTTTGCTTCTCTTCCTGGAATCTCTACCTTGGCTTCTTGTCCTTTCCAGGCAAGCCTGGGTGCTGTCCTCTCTGGATGCCTGAGCCTCTTCCTCAGGACAAGGTCTGTGACACCACACCCAGAGACAGCTACTCCCTTCCTCCGGGGCCCTACAGCAGTCAGTAGCTATTTCTGTTTTTCATATTCCTTCACTTTTTCTTCATTAATTTGCAGGCTTACTGAAAAAAGGTATCATGTCTTCTGTGGAAACAACAAATTATCATAAGGAAAGAACAGTGGCTAGCAAGCTGAAGCTCGGGTTTATGTCACCTGGCAACACGGGGTTTTGGACAGGCTTAAGTAAGCTCTTTGAGCCTTAATTTCCTTATCTGTGAAATGGGAATTAAAGGCCATACAAAATAATTATGAGGATCAAATCAGACCCTAGGTATGAAAACTGGGGGAGGGGAAAACTCTGCACTATATAAATATGGCGTTATTATGAGATCAGCTGCCTTACAATCATGGTGTCATAGAATCCCGGTGCTTGTTAGGCAGCTGGGACCTGGTGGACTCTGACACAGGACTGCGGTTTTATAATGAAAGAGTCTGCAGCAGAGAGACCATATGGACTGTAACTATTAGGTCAGCACTATTAAGATAGTATTCTTGTCTTCCTTGTTGCAGAGGGGGAAACTGAGGCTCCGAGAGGTTATGTTACTCCCCACGGTCACCATTGTCACTTAGCTAATGCATAGTGGCAGGGTGGATCTAGGGATGCGGGGCTGTCTAACGCCAGAGTCCATACCGCAGTGCCTCCCCAAGGGTCCCCCGCTGGCCAGCATCTGAGCTGGGACTGGTCCCCAGGATCCCAGAGTCCTGAGCTGTGAAGCTCCCTGGCGGTTCCCGATTCCCACCTGTGAGTGACAGTGGGGCATCTAAAAGTCAAATTCTCTGCTAGGGGCTCTTCAGACTGATGTGCGTAGAGAACCCCCCCCCCCCCCCCCGCCTCACCTGTTACAACAAGACTAAATGAGCTTCCGAAAAGATTTTTTAATTACCAATAGAGCATATGGTGCATAGTGGGTAAGAACATGCAGTCTCTGAAGCCTTCTGCCTGGGTTCTAATCCCAGCCCCACCGCCGAACAGGCTGTCACTCCTCTCTCAGTGACTCAGCCTCCCCATCCGTAAAAGGAGGGGAGAACGGATCCCCCCAACTCCGCCCCGCCTTGCGTTGTTAGGAAACTGAAAGGAGCTTTGAGTCTGCTGCTGCAATTTATGTTTTTGTTAAAGAAAATAATTCTTTCGTGGGTCTGATTTCTCAATTCCAATTCAATACTATGTCATCATTAACTAAGAAATCAATCAAAGGAAAAGAAAAACCCAACATAGCAGGATTCCCTTGAGCCCTAGCTGGCCTCTGCTGCAGGGATGGCTGAGCCTTCCATTTTCTCAGGAGAGCCTCAGTTGTAGGCTGCTTTTTGTGGGGTTTTGTTCTGAGGCAGACCTTCTCATCAGGCTTCGGGAGGGCGGTGTATGTGCTGGTCAGAGAGCCCGCGGGCAGCCCCGGGAATCGCTGGCCTCAGCCTGGCAGGCAAGACACGTGCATTGCACACCGGGCGCCTTGGGCACCAGGCTTCTGTGCTCTTTTAGCTCTGGTGCTGCACAAAAGATTGTGATCTAGAATCAGTCGAACATAATGAATGGACTCCTTTGTGGAATTCCACGTTGTTTTTAACACTTCTTTGGTAATTTTGAACAAAATAACTTCGGAGGTGATTACACAAGGAACAATGCTGTTAGTCCCTTTTAGAGCGTTTTCCTTTGTTTAGTTGAACATGTACATTTAGGGGGCGAAGCAAGTTCATGCATTGTTCTTGCCGTGCATAACATGCGGACCGCTGGCGGTGGAAATTTAACAGATTTAAAGAGCAGGTTTGGCTTTCTGATAATATCCTGATGATATACAGTGCTTTTCTGGTCTTTTGTTTTTTGGAAATTAATTGGTTAAAAAATTGTTACTCTCCTTGAAATGTTTGTGTGGGTGTGTGTGTATGAGCATGAGCGGAACCATTTTCTCCTTATCATCCATGAAAAGTATGCAACAGTTTAAAAAGCAGGTATTTTAAAGTTTATTTATTTTGAGAGAGAGAGAGAGAGAATATCTGAAGCAGACTCCATACTGTCAGGAGCCCGACATAGGGCTCGAACCCACGAACCGTGAAATCATGACCTGAGCTGAAATCCAGAGTTGGACGCTTAACTGACTGAGCACCCCATAAACAGTGGGTATTTAAAATTTTTTTTTAATATTTATTTATTTTTGAGCGACACAGAGAGACAGATCATGAGCAGCGGAGGGGCAGAGAGAGAGGGAGACACAGAATGGGAAGCAGGCTCCAGGCTCTGAGCTGTCAGCACAGAGCCCCATGCGGGGCTCGAGCCCATGGACTGCGAGATCATGACCTGAACCGAGTTGGACGCTCAACCGACTGAGCCACCCAGGTGCCCCAACAGTGGGTATTTTAAAGGCATTTTGTAGAAATATAGAAAAGCAGCATTCAAGTGACTTTCAAATCACTCTCTTGCAGTAAATGCAAATTTTAGTGTTTATATGCTAGACGGAAGAGAAAGTAGACCTCCAGCTCGCTGCCGCATTGCTGACTCCAGCTGCGAAGTGGCTGCTGCGCGGAGCTCTCCCAGCGTCTGCAAGTGTGGGCATGGGGGAAAGGATGGGCACTGAAGATGCCAAACGTGTGATTCGCACGGGCTGCTTTCCCGCCCGTGAGGGCTACTCACCTGCCCCTTCCTCACCTTCCCCTTCTTTGCCTGGGACTCCCCTCACTTTTACAGTATTTCCTTCTCTCCTGTGATGGTCCAGTTGCTTTGCCTTGGCTCTTTATTTATAGATTAACCACGTGTGGCCAGATTTCATACGCATACAGTGAGATGGTGTGCCCTGGGTGTGGCATTTTATTAGAATCCGTACTATTAGAGTGTATTATCCAAAATCTGAGACCGCTAATTATGAAACAGGGAATTTTAATCAACCGTCCAGTGGCCAGGAAACTCTGTGTTCTTTAAAAAGAAAAAAGTTACAGGACATGTGAACATTAAATTATCTTAATATTGAAGTTTTTTTTATAAGCCAGATGAGCGTTTAGGAAGAAGACAGGCAAAACTGTGGTTGGCCGTAATTTATTGTTCTTTCTGGACTCGGTTATAAAAAAAAAAGTCTTATATTCAGCTTAATTCTTTACCATCATAGAAAAGTTTAATGAATAGGAGAAGAAACTTAAAAAAAATTTAATGTTTACTTATTTTTGAGAGAGAGAGAGAGAAAGAAGAGAGAGACACAGAATTCAAAGTAGCTCCAGGCTCTGAGCTGTCAGCACAGAGCACGACGTGGGGCCCGAACCCATGAACCACAGGATCATGACCTGAGCCCGAGTCAGATGCTAAACCGACTGAGCCAAACAGATGCCCTTAGGAGAAGAAATTTTTATCACTGCCCCAAGTCTCAGTCTATACTCTGCACATAACATCTGTATGTATGTCTAGATTAATACTGCTAGTTTTCCATTGCAAAAAAAGGCTCTTTGAGGAGTCAGATGATTAAAACTTTATATTTTCAATTCCTGAAATATCTCAGATAGCAGTTAAATTCATGATGGCTTATAGCCAAGATATAAGTTGGGCTGTGTAGTAAAGAGTTCATCATACTATGACTGGAGGCGATTTTTACACCTGTCTCAGCAGTGCTTCTTGAGGCTGAGGCTTTAAGAAAAAGATCCTAGGAGGCTGGCAATTTCGGGCAGATGTGTATCCATACCTCCGGCATCACTGGTTGTAATTTAACTAGAGCGATGCTGCAACCATCTGGGTCGCCAAACGGCTGAGGTCTGCTCTTGCCCGCGATTGTAAGTGTGGAGGGGATCTGCTTGAATTCATAGACACTGGATTTATAAAAAGACGACATGTCAAGCTGTAACGATGGTGGCCTGCTGCTGGGATGTGCCTGTGGCCAACTTCCTGGGGCGGCTTCCCTCCGACATTCAAGTGTCGTGTTCAAGGGTGTCCCCGTGCCTGTGTGACATGGTGCTACGGGATTTTATGTCAGTTCCACCTTCGGGGGGAAGCCCCGGTTGCACAGATCACCTAATGTGCAGAAAGAAAGAACATTAAAATGAAAAGTACAGTCCCAGAAGCCCTTCCTACTGATATGTGGACCTTCCCATTTTTTCAGAGCGAGGAACCAAATTACAGCCTCACTGTCACATTCTCTTGCAATGTTGAAAGTTAACGGCTGATTTCTTGCTCGTGGAGAAAAGCTTACTAACCATTCTGGACCACTTGAGGACCAGTTCTGGAGCCCGCCGTCTTTCCTGATTTCTCTAAAACTGTTTGGCTGTGTACCTCCACAGCAAGAGCTATTAGAGTTTTTTGCTGATGCGCTTGGCACATCTCCAGCAAAATAGTCCATTAAAATTCAAATCCTTTCCCAATAATTGAGACAATCAATTTACATTAAACAAGGCACAATTATACTTTCATGTACAATTTAAATTCTATAGAAAATAATCAGTGTGCAATAAAGAGGGACACTTATTTTGATGCAAAGGGATGTTTTTATAGTCTGCATAAACAAATCTTTCATATTTTCAAAATAGTGCCCTCATTACGTTTGGTGTAGGAGAACTCTATTGTGTGTTATTTTGATGTAGGGACAAGTGTGTGTCCACGGCTGCATGTTTAATAAGCAATGTGACTTTCTCTCCGTGCCATTTAAATTGCAAGGGCTGAGATGGAATAAGGTAGGTACTTGTCTGCTGTTTGACATGAAATCTCTCTTGTAAAATGAGCAAACGAAGAGTGAGGTGAGTTGAGTGCGTTAGTTTCCTTTGGGTCCCACCTCAGTGAAACGGGCACCAGGCATTCATCTGGACCTTTGTGCGGCAGACCAGGGGTCTTGGGCTCCGGCCTCGGGAAGTCGTTGGGAGGGATTCGGGGAGGATGCACGGCCCCCTCCTGCCTGCAAACTGCCGCGAGTGCGCGTACCAGGCAGCCAGGCTCGAGAACGCGCCCAGCCGTCCACAGCTCCCTGTGCAAGCGCGCAGCCAGGCGGGTGTCGTCAGCCCGGAAATCTAGAACACCGGAGAGGCGGCATTAGGAAGAATATAGTACAAATAATGACAAGATAGAAAACAAATCCTGTCAGAGCCCGAGAATATATTTGGCTTCCGCTTGCTGTGTCTGTCTGTTTCTATAAACGGTCCAGAATAGAAACCGGATGTTTAAAATCTCTCTCCCTTTCACATGCTCGCCTCCCCCTCCTGTCTTCCTTCCTCTTCAGTATTAGTAGACTTACTATTTTTATTAGTTTTTATTTATGTTCCCATTTTTCAATATTTGCCGTTTGTGTGGGTAACACATTAATTTTTAATGAAATATTTTCAGGCTCTTGGAATAGCTGAATCATAAAAGAAAAGATGAAATTGGTATAGATGCTAAGGCAGCGTGTAAACTGAACGTTACAATTACTTTTCCCACTCACAAGTGGCAAACGGCTATTTTAAAAGGTGATGCGTGCCTAATTTAAATCTCTTATCTTTGCGTATCTTTGCGTCGGAGTCTGGTGTTTGTCTAATTTTTGTAGCACACGTACCTCAGATACCATCCTAGTTAACATGAAAGAAATATCAAAGCAATATTGGTGCTCTCTACTAATTTTCATCTTATCTAGAAGCACATATTCTTGATAAGCCTCGCTGCTGTTAAAGAAATTCATTTGTAACTGAAATTGAATCCCGAGCTTAATTTTACACTGCGGTTCTGCTGCGGAACTCTAGATTTTAAAGAAGGCAACGTTTGTTTCTTTGAGCAGTTTATGTTCTCCAGCCAGGAACTGTTTGCATCCTTGTACTTGCAGAATTAAAATTAATCCTGGAAAATCTTTGAACCATTTTCTGTTACGTGCTATTCCCAGAACTGAAGCTTGTAGTCCACTTTGGAACTGTAAATTAGTAAGTATGGTTTCTCCCAAAAGCTTATTGTAGAAAGCATGGACATTGGAGATGTGGATCTTAGAGACTTTTTTCCCATTCTCAAATCATAAGGATACAAATGATCAATTGAATGTTGGTAACTTAAATCTTATTTGAATATATATAAACATATATATATATATATATACATAAACACACATACACGTGTGTGCACACACATATTGGGTGCTTATTATATATAAGCTTGTATTTTTGTATTAGAATTATATATATCACTTTACATTTTCTTCTTTGTAGTAAAAATTTCTAAATAAGATTACTTTTTTTAAAGTTTATTTTTATTCATTTTGAGAGAGAGAAAGTGGAGGAGGGGCACAGAGAGAGGAAGACAGAATCCTAAGCAGGCTTCATGCTATCAGTGCAGAACCTGATATGGGGCTCAAACCGTGAGATCATGACCTGAGCTGAAATCAAGAGTCAGACACTTAACTGACTGAGCGACCTAAGTAATATTACTTAGCCCCCTAAGTAATATCACCTTTCTGAAGTACATTTACTTATTCTTAACATTAACAATCAATTTATGTAAATTTTCCAAATATTTATATTTTATGTTCCAAATAAAGATGAGTAAATGTTTTCAGGAACGCTATCTTCTATGAGCTGAACTGCACAGAACAGCATTTTAAAGAATCCGAGACACCGGAAAGATTAGGGTGACCCCCGCCCCTTGTCTTAGCATCTACTTCTCACTCTCCATCCTTGCTCAACAGACTCGTTCTTTTATAGATGAGGAAACTGAGGCCTGAAGAGATAAGGTGACTTCTAAGGTACAGTTCAGGTAATAAAGTAGAATCTATAATCTCTGCCTGCTGCTCTCCTGTTTTCTCCTGGACTCACTCGATAATCTGTTTCCCAAAGAGAGGGAGCTGGGCTGCTGCTAATTATCAAGAGGAAAGTATTAGGTGCAGGTGAGCAGATGTTTCACAAAGCCGGCTTGTCCAGCAAGCTCGAGTCCAGAAGCTGGATGAGTAACTGAAAGGCCAGGAAATCGTAACAAGGATCTATGCTGGGCCAAGACATTTCCTCTGCATCTGACCACCTCACGTGGAGTGCCACATCTTTCTTCCTGGACAAACCACATCAAAGTTGCATCTTTTGACTCATCCAATTTTGGTTTCTCTAAACCAGCTGAGAACATGAGACCCCTGGGGAGCAGCCAGCTGCCTTGCAGAATTTTCTGTTTCAATGATGCTCTCCCACCAGATTTTTTACGATTATCTCCTGCACACTTAATTTGACAGACTTAAAAAAAAAAACAAAAGCAAAACATAAACTCTGCTTTGTTGATTCTTCTGAAATTATTCAACTCTGTTTTCATCGAATCCGCAAACTTTTTTTTTTTTTTTTAACCCATCACTTCCGAGTTCACTAAACCTTAAGCTCTGCATGTGTAGACAGCCTAAGCAGGCTTGGGAGGGAACACAAGTGACCAGGGAGCAGGCACGCGGGCGGAGCAGCGGCGCACAGTCGTACTGGAGGCCACGAGCACTGAGCACGCCCTGGTCGTCATTCAGTACGTTTCATGGAGGGCAAAGGGAAGTGTTGGTCCATCGGGTGCTCAGGGCAAGTGGCCCCGTGCATTCAGAGAGCTTCTGCTCCACCTTGGAGAAACCACTAGGGTCAGACGAATGAAGACGTACAAATCCGCAGCACACTGTCCACGCAGTTTCCCCTCTTGTACCCGAGAGGAGGCAAGCAACTGGGAGGCAGAAGACAGGGAGCTTTCTCCATTCCCTTTTTTGCTTTCTCTTGCCCCGGGTTGTGGAGACCAGCCTGGCACCCCCCAGAAGCTGGGCCAGCGGAGCGCTCTTATACCAAGCAGACGTTCCACAGCTGCCTGGCGGGAAAGGCAGTGGCCACTGTTCAGCCTAGAGAATCACCCTCACGTACAGATTTCTGGATGACCTGCTACCTGGTTGCGGATGGTGGGGGCTGCGGCTCTGCTTTCTGGAGGGAGCTGATCTCTTCCTTGCACGGAGTCCTAGAAGGAGTGTTTTCTTAAGGGGCTGGGCTGCTGACCATGCAAATGGTTTCAGAATGGTTTTTGATAAATGCTTGGATTGAGAACCCATGCCTGGTGTTTAAAGGGTGCTGTGAATGCATGAAGTCCCATCCCTAGACTGATAATGAATGAAGAAATCAGCAAGTAGTGAACAACGATCCTCTCTCTCAATTGGGTGAATGTCATTTTTCCTCTTCTCTTTTTATCTTTTTTTTTTTTTTTTTGGTCTAAGCATCCATTTTCCTTTCCGTTTTTTAAATTTATTTTTTTAATGTTTATTTTATTTTTGAGAGGGAGAGCACACAAACAGGGGAGAGGCAGAGAGAGAGAGAGATGGAGACACAGAATCTGAGGCAGGCTTCAGGCTCTGAGCTGTCAGCATAGAGCCCAGTGTGGGGCTCGAACCCACAGACTGTGAGATCATGACGTGAGCTGAAATTGGATGCTTAACCCACTGAGACACCCAGGCACCCCCCACATTTTCCTTTCTTAATTAGGTCATGATATTGGCCAAGATGATGATCATAGCACACGACTGCTTCACACACACATACACACACACACACAATAATGCAACATTGCTGCCTCTTGGCTCCCCTGCTACATTTGTTGTGGCCCCAAGGGGTGGGGCAGCACTTTTCCATATGTATTTTGTGAACAATCACTTCCACAAAATAGTCTTTGAAAAACCAATGGAGGATATAATTGGGGACGTATTGTGTAAACTACCCACCCTTTGGGAAGGCGAAACTCACATTACTGTACTAAAAGCCTTGATAAATCGTAGAAATTATTAATCATTCTTAAAGTTTAAGTTGGCTCTAATTTAAAAAAGAATCTAAGAACATCTGTAAACATTTAAACTTTAGGATAAGGGTAAAAGGGTAGGGCTTCGAGCCACCCTGCAGGACGGTGTGTGGGGACAGATCACTGGTCGAAGCGTGGAAGTGGCCGTGTGGACTGCATGGTTTCTCGTGGCTCTGTGAGCATCTCTCATCCCTTCACCCCTCTGTTCCACTGCATGTCCTTCAAACTCCGGAGCGCAGTGTGATCATCAGGTCGTGCTTTCTAGCTCACTGGCGGGGAGACCCGCCCATGACTGCTGCACTCACGGGCACTGCCGAGCGGTGGGCGTGTTACCTGAAGGACAAGTTTGAGGTGTGATTAATCCAGGCACTGCGACTGTGTCATGGAGTAGATTTCATGAGAAATAGGTCCTCCTTAATAGGAGGACTTCGGTTTCTCTGTTCCACCTGTGTGGCTCTAATGAGCAAGGAGTGTAAGCATCCACTTTCCTCTCATGCCATAGGCTCTCAAAGGGATATTCTTCCTCCTTCTCAGGGATCTAGGATCATTTCTGAGTATATATAGAAAGAAGATATGTGGGGCGCCTGGGTGGCTCAGTTGGTTAAGTGTCTAACTTTGGCTCAGGTCATGATCTTACAGTTCGTGGGTTCGAGCCCCACATTGGGCTCTGTGCTGACAGCTAGCTCAGAGCCTGGAGCCTCTATCTCCCTCTCTCTCTGACCCTCCCCTGCTCATGCTGTCTGTCTGTTTCTCTCTCAGAAATAAATAAAACATTTTTTAAAAATTTTTTAAAAAGAAAGAAAGACGATCTGTGTCCATTTAATTATTAATTCGTTCATTTATTGTTTATACACACACTCTGCAGATATTTACTGAGTGCCAACTCTGGTAATAGGGGAGTGCGGTAGGTTTGGGGATGAAAGGTGCCTGAGACTGAACCCTAGTCTTCGAGAATACGTGGCCAGATGCTCTCACCTATGTTCCCTGAAATCTGGAATAGTTTTCCTTCTAGGCCTATGGACTTCATGTTTCTCAAGAGACAGGTCAGCTGTGCTCTCTTGTGGGATGCCTTCCTTCACCCACTGTCTGCATTACTCAACACTGTGTTCAGACCACACTTTGATCAAGTTCACAGGACGCCATCTTTATTCTTTGAATGTCGACTTGTTAGACTCTGAGTTCCTTGAGAACAGGACCCATGTCCCAATCATTTGTTTCTCAAGCATGTCGCCCAATGCCAGGCGCTTAGGAGACACTCACTCCATGACTTTGTAATCATTTTTACCTTCAAGCTTGCCTTTTTCAGTCTCCCCAAAACTGTAGAAGCAGGGAAAATAATGAGCCAAAAGCAGAGTTAGATGGGAATATACAACTTTAAAAGCATATTTTATAACCTCTTACCTGTATCCTCACATTTGGAAAAAAACACTCAATTCTTTGTGTGTCTAATTACTGTCATTAAGTAATATAAACCTGAACTGTTATTGTGTAAGGATGTGTATCTAGTAAGCACTCAATAAATACCAATCACAGCTATTAATCACAAACGTGCTTTGATCTCACTAGAGGCTCTCCCTCACTCTGTTTAGGCCATTGAACTACTCATTGTGTTGTTAGTTGGTCCTTATCTTCTAGGGTTTGTAGGTCATGTTTAATGGAGCTGAATGTTAGGGTTGGCAGCAGTTACATAAATGACTTTGACTCTACAAATTTTACAGCAGTCACTTGGAACGAGTTACAGATTTTCTAAGCTTCTGGTTTCCCTGGTGGCCTGATATATTAAAGAACGACGATTAACTTGCAAATTTTGTGAGAGCTGTTGTTGTTGTTTAATCAGCCAAAGTTGACGTTTTATGCAATACCAGTGATTTCTGTATCATAGGTGAAGAAGAGAATCTAGAATTGAGGCGGGGGAACATTCTCCTTGTTTTACATGGTCAGGCAGAACAGCCCTTAGAAGACGATCCTTGGAAACAGATGATTATTTCTTGCTCAGACCAAATATACTCAACTTCTGTTATGTCTCCCACTGTAAAATAATCACTTCTGGGCCTTGTGTCTGGAAGCACTCCAGCTTTTCCACCCAGCCCTTCAAACACAGAGGCATTGGTGCCGTATTTCATGGCTCCTATTTTGAATTACGCCACCGTGTCCACCTGCTGGGCTCGGCTGGATCAGAGGGTCCCAGATTTCTTGGGCTTGTCCCTAGAACAGGGAGGCCTGAGCAAGTGCAAGGGAGGTGGCCAGGGGCAGCTGCCATGGCCCTTCCCCCCAGGCCCACGCTCCCATCTTGGTTCCAGACCTCCTCCTCTTCAGCATGGAGAGTCAGTGACCCCAGGAAAGGCTGGAAAATGTCTGGGGCCTGCTCTCCAGGTATCTCACATGAGAACTACTTTTAGGGTGAAATTTGGGGGGTTGGGTAGGGCGAGGCTAACTGAAAATCTGAGCTCTCACTGGGACTGCCGTTCCTTAATCCTACCTAGTTGGTTCCCTCTGGTTTCCAGTGTTTCTGTTTTCCAGCACTTAGAGCACTGCGTTCATGGCATTGTGTGTCCTTTTCTATTATCAGATGGAGAAGTCTTCAGCGTGAACCAGGCCTTCCCAATCTCTGAGGTCCCAATGTATAAAACTATGTTGAGTCAATGAATGATTTTCCAGGAACTGAAACTGTTTTAATTTAAAAGCTGTTAGCTAATGGTTAGTGTTGATATACACTGATTCCTTGTGCCCTCATTTGTGCCTTCATTGTGCCCTCATTTCTTTCCATCCGTCCTTATTAGTAGATTTTCAGCCCTTTAAGCTACAATATGGTTTGGTCCATCCAAAGCAACAGCAGCAACAACAATAGCAAACAGACAAAGTGAATACCTGTTACATGACAGGGACTCCAGGCTATGGGGACTGAGAAGATAAATTAATCACTGATCTCTGATCTCTGGGGAAAGAGGGAAGTGTAAAGCCCTCACCCTATCCCCATGGGCCCCATGGAGTAAAGACTTTGGTAGACATGTGTGTGTATCTGCATAGATTGCTGAAGAGAGGCATAAATCCAGCCTGGGAGATGTTGGAGGACTTTCTGGAGGAAGGGATACCAAAACATAACTTCAGAGGGTGTGCAAGGCTGCATGGCAGGCAGAGAGGAAACCTGGAGAGGAAAGTGATGTCACATGAACCACAAACAGGGCGTGTTGGAAGGTGGGAAGCAGGAAGGAGGCCTGGGTCGCGGACCTATTTCTGTGTCCTATAGGTATTGGGGAACCAGTGAAGATGTTAACCATGACCCAATAGCAGATTTGCATTTTTTTTTAAGAGAGAGAGAGACAGAGCATGAGCAGGGGAGGGGCAGAGAGAGAGGGAGACACAGAATCCAAAGCAGACTCCAGGCTCTGAACTGTCAGCACAGAGCCCGATGTGGGGCTCGAACCCACAAACCATGAGATCATGACCTGAGCCGAAGTCGGACACTTAATGACTGAGCCACCCAGGCGCCCCCAGATTTGCATTTCAGATAGTTCACTCTGGTGGTGGCATGAAGGGTAGATTTCAGGGAGCCAGGCAGGGAAACTGGACAGGAAATGGTGGGTGCCTGAAATAGAGGCGAAAGGGAGGAGATGGATTGGAGAAATGTTGGCTAATGGTTGATGGGATCTGAGAAGTGAGGGGAAGAAAGGAATCAAGTAATTTTCCTCCTTTTACTGTTAGTACCTATTTCTTTGGTCTAAATCCCAATGACATTTTTAAAAAAATTATTTGTTCTGGGGTTTCTTTTTTTTAAACTCACGTTGGGTGTTGAGCCCAAAGCAGGGCTTGAACTTTTGATCCTGAGATCAAGACCTGAGCTGAGATCAAGAGTCAGACGCTTAGCTGACTGAGCCACCCAGGCACCCCGCTGGGACACTTTTTATATATCTGGGAATTAATCTGCAGGATGCCTGAAAAGCCAATGACTTTGAAACTGACAATTGTTGGTCATATTTCTGTTGGCTTAAAATTTCCCTAAAGCAAGTCTAATTTTTATTTTCAAATTTATTTTCAAATTTAAATATATTCCTATGATTATTCAAACTAGGCTTATAGTTTTTGCAAGAAGCACTTTAAATCCCAAGAAATGTCAAGAATTGTATAAGATGAGAGATTGTAGTTGATTTACCACCGTTGCCAATATATAGCCTTCCTTCACCTCCAGCCTGGCTGCTCCCTGCTCCCTACGTACCCTACGTCTGCCATTGTCCTTGGTGCTTGGTAAAAGGGTCCTCCTTCATAGGATGGACACCCAAGTAGATAATAAAGTGTAATGAGTATAATGATACTTCTCTTTGGCCAGTCCCACTAATTATGGCTCTAAGCAGTAGTATTATCTCTAAGAGATGAGCATTGAGAATGATCAATTCAGAATATTAAATAATCACAATGTCCAGCACCAGAACAGTAGTTACATACACAGTTAACAATAAATTCCCTACAGTGGAATTCCAAAATGCTAATAAAATCGCTCGTTAGCAGAAAAGTGTCTATTGACATGACAGACATTCAAACTATCTCCATATCTGCAAGGGGAAGTAGGATAAAAGTAGTATATATTATATGATTCCATTTTTGCAAAAAAAAAAATAGATACAGATATATAGACCCAAAATATCTTCTTCACGCTCTAGCTTTCATATCCCACACATGTGGACTCAGATTTATTCTCTGTGCCAACTCGTATGCGGAGCTCAGCCTCTCTCTGAATTCCCGAAGACTTCATATGCACAAAGCTGATCAGCATGGACGTTACTGTAGAGGATATAATAAGAAAAGTGATGAGCATTTACACCACCGCATCCCTTAGAAACAATGTAACAATCTCCACTGATCCGAGGTTCTCTCTTTCAAAGTCTCCTCTAGGCTGTATTTCCACTACTCGGGAAGCTTCCCTGCCCGCCCCCCACCTCCGCTCCCCTCCAGCCATCACTGTCTTTGCTTTATTACATTCTGAGGACCACTAATTCCTTACCCCTCTAATATTCAGAACAATCCAAGTCTGCCCCAGCTCTTGCCTCAAATGTACATACATTCAAACTATCCTGGGTCTCAAGTAAAAAGTAAAGTTAACGTTGCAAACTTTACACACACCACTCACACACATATCTCTAAAGAAAGTTTAATAAAACAGTGTGTACCTTTCCTATAAACTGCAGTCTATGTTTTCTGTTTAATGACTGCTAGGAGCTTGTGACCCAGAGTTTGAAAAACTGCCATAGGAGGCCACTTAATGACCACAAAGCTTTAGCATGCCTCTTTGGAATCTTCTCAGATTATCAAATTACTTCTTCCAAACACCAAATGGATATGTTTGCTTCCATCTTGTTACACACCTTTGTGTGTCTATACACATGCACACACACAGTACACACACACACACACACACACGGTTTACATTAGCTGTTTCTGGGCAGTGGGGCTATTGGTATGTTTTCTTCACATTTTCCAAGAATTTCTAAGTTTTCTGCACTGAGTATGCATTACTTTTATAAAAGGAAATGTAAACAGTAAGAAAAATTTTTTTTTTGAAAAGAAGGCTCAGCTCGGGTTTTTGTCTCTTCTCGGAAGCCTTCCCTGACTAACCTCTTCTAGGTTCCCTCCATCCGTTTTTCCATTTTGCCCTTTTAATTTTGTGTGCCTCGCACTTGCATGCTTGCCTTATAGCGGTCTGTTTTCATTGTATTTTCCTCCTGGTTCTCAAGCCCCTCCCCTCCCCGTGCTTCTTCACACCCGTAGACCTCTTCTTCCTTCCCTCTGCAATGAAATTCTTAAGCTGAGATCCATAGATGGGCTGTGAATCTCCTGAAAATGGATGCAAAATTTAACGTGTTTTCATTTCTTTTTCTGGGAGGCAGATCCACTTGGTTTGTGAGTGCCTACATTATGCCGGGCAAGGTTCTAGGTCTGATCTTTTGTCAGACCCTCTGAAGAATTCCTGACCCGTGTTCTCCACGGTCGCCCTATTTACTTTCTTGTCTACAATGTAGGTACCACGAGACAAGGACTGGTCTGTCGTGCCAGTAACCAGGGTCCTTCTACCTGGAACAGCGCCACAAACATCGTAGGCGCTCAGAAAGTGGGGCCTGCCCTGTGAGTAAGCATTATGAGATTATGAGGTAGAGAAGACATTTATTCTACTATCCCCATTTCTCATAGTGGAATAAACATTGTGATGTTACTTGAGGAAGGAGGAGGGAATCACAAATGTGGTGGGACTCTGGGAAGTCAGACTGAGCTTCAGGCCGCCCTGTTGCAGCATTGGCTGCGGAGCGCTCGATGGGCCCCAGTGCAGGGAGGTCTGTCTCCTCGTCTCTCAGGCTGGCCCCTGCGGGTGCCTAGGCCCTTTCTTCCTCTAAATCCCACCCTTGTTGGTGGGCTCAGGGGCCCAGCCCAAGTTCGTAGGACCAGCATAGTATGAAGGCCTCCTAACTCCTAACTCTTGGGTTAGAGAAGGCACGACACTCTTGAGGTGTCCTTTCCCTTTGGCTTTATATAATATGGTTCATTTTGTTTTTGAATGTGGTCTATTCCATAGAAACCAGACAGGATGTTGTTACAATAGTAGGCTGATGTCTCAAGGTGACATATTGGCCCACTGAGATCTCTAAGAGCGTGACCCACAGACCTGCCTCTGCATTTTCTGATACAGTGTGAACACCTGATGCAGTGTGAACACCTGATGCAGTGTGAATGCCTGGTGCGGTGTGAATGTCCTGGTGCGGTGTGAACGTTCCTACCCGTCAAAACTCCTGTTAAGAATATTCAGATTATCTCATTTTGCCATCAATTGTATTTTGAAATATTAAGTTGGGCGGAAATACTGCTCTTTCTGCTTAAGTAGATTCTCTCAACCATGGCAAACTATTTTTAAAATCAGGTAATTCAGTCCCTAATACAAGTTGTATTCTGTGTATTTTTTTCAGACCATGAATGTGACTGGGACCGTGTGTTTAAAGTTCAGCTCTGTGTGTGGTATCCCTGTGATAATTTGAGTACATAAAATAAGATGTTTACAAAAACCAACCTGAGACCGATACTATACAGCAGTTTAGCAGCAAATTTCTACTCTGGGTATTTAACAATAATTGGGATCTTTCTAATGGCTTCGCATAAACTCAGATCAGTAGTAAAATGTAAGCACCAGCCCATTTGGCAAACTCCCGCACTTCAGGCTCACAAATTTGCTTCTGATTGTGCTTTTTGGTCACACCTAGCTCAGATTTTTGCTTGGTGCTTTTTTAAATCCTCTCATTTACATACTGTGGTAAATTTAAAATGGGAACAGATGAATGCTGCTAAACTTTCCTGTTTCACTGATGAATATGGTATTTTGCTTCAACTATCGAGCTGTGATATATTCAATGACCTTTAAAACAGAGATACTTCTTTTCACATAAGCTATGGAAGATGGATTATTAGTGTTGTCTTCCCTTCGATGGGTCTGAGGTACAGAGGTCAAGCCCAACATCTGAGAACTAATTGCAGTGGGGCTAAAATTCTGTTTCCAGTTGACGGCCTCACACAGTCATGTGGGGCCGAGATGCCCCTTCACGTGGGGTCATCTGAGAGCCACACAGATGATGCGTCCACTCCCTAGTGCACTACGGTCAGGGGATTGTACCCGTTGGGGGTGTTAGAATACATGGCTTAGGTATGAATAAGAAAAGAGGGAGCGTCTTTTTGGGTGGCTGATAAGGATGTGACTCTAGCTAAGCTTAATATGTGATCTTATTTGTTTGTTTTTTTAATGTTTATTTTTGAGAGACAGAGAGAGACAGAGCATGAGTGGGGGAGGGACAGAGAGGGAGACACAGAATCTGAAGCAGGCTCTAGGCTCCAAGCTGTCAGCACAGAGCCCGACACGAAGCTTGAACTCACGCACCGCAAGATCACGACCTGAGCTGAAGTCAGATGCTTAACTGACTGAGTCACCCAGGCACCCTGTGATCTCATTTATTATTATCCATAATAATGAGCCTGTTCCCTAGAAGAGCAGAGGGAGGCTTGGGGAGGTGTCCAAGAAAAATCGGAATCTCAGAGGAGTTAGAGCAGTAAAAATTTTATTCAGGAACTATCACAAACAGGGGCAAGAGACCTTATAGAACTTGGCCTCAATTTCAAATATAGCAAGGGTGAGTGGGGGGTTATTGGCAAGGAGCAGGATGGAGTGGGGACGGGGCAATCAGTGGATGGAAAATTATAAAGGGGGTTCTGGCCAAACCAACCTAACAGGATGCTTCCGGAGGGCAGGCAGGGTGAGTAGATATCACGTGGAGAAAGGTGAAGGAGGAGGGATTCTGACAGATATCTAGGTTGGTCAGATATGGAGGGTGAGGGATCCTTTCTTAATTGACCAGATTGTTGCTCACACTGGACAAGGGCGGACACTGAAGCCCAAGGTCAAAGCCTAGTTGGGAAGAGACCCAGAGAAACCCGACTAGGTTTGGTCAAGGGAGAGTGCTTGTCAGAGCTTACATTATTAAATCATTGAGATTTCTAAAGTCATGCTTCTTGTGCAGCCTGCACTGTCTCCTGGTGACACAGGCCCCTGTCCCCACTGGACGGTGAGCAGCTGCAGGGAAGAGCTCTTGATTGGGGCCTGCATCTTGCATAGTGAACAGACACAGCACTTTGCAGCTGATGGGCCATTCATATGGTGAGGATTTCAATAAACACACCAGATGTGCCTTCCTATATCCAGGGGTCAGAGAGAACTTCCTAGGGGAGGCAGAATACAATAACTTTGTAACTGTTCATTTTGTTTCAGTACCCACAATCATTAGTAATCTTAAAGTTACATATAAATAAGTAAATACATGCATAGATATAAAATATATGTACTGCTTATGATAAAATGCCATAATGTATAAAATGAGAAAAATCTTGGGCAGGGGCGCCTGGGTGGCTCAGTTGGTTAAACGTCTGACTTTGGCCCGGGTCTCATGATTCGTGGGCTCGAGCCCTGCGTCGGGCTCTGTGCTGACGGCTCAGAGGCTGGAGCCTGCTTCGGATTCCGTGCCTCCCTCGCTCTCTGCCCCTTTCCCACTCGTGCTCTGCCTGTCTCTCAAAAATGAATAAATGTTTAAAAAAATTTTTTAAGAAATAAAAATCTAGCGCACAATCTTAAAGAAAAGTACAATATTAAGAGAAGGGAATATTTCTATTTCAGAATGAAGGAATAAAAAGTTTTAAAAGCTATAACGCAAACAATTCCCAGGGAATTGTGAGGCCCTTTATTTCCCTAAAATGAAAAAGTGGGCCAACTGCAAAACATCTTCTTGCATTGCTTCAGTCTGTCTTGGGCACACTCAATTGTGCTAAAAAACTTGGGGCTCTGAGATTTAATAAAATGACCCTAAACCCAAATGTCTTCTTCCAAATTCAGCCTGATAGAAAGCCAAGCTGGTGTCCATGCGTCTCACTTTAGGCAAACCCCATATATTAAATCCAGATTTCCAATAGAGGAGTTATGTGGTCCTGTGTCACTGAACAACACAATTCACTGTAGTAAATTTCCCTTGTGGTGCTGGTGAGACGTGATTCAGCTCATCAGAGCCCTCGGCACCACATTTGCAGGGCATAGCACGTTTGAGAAGGTTACCCCACAAATCAGCCATTTCAAATTCCTGGCTGGGTGCTATCCTGGGCCCTAAGGAGAAAAACATGGTTCAGAGTGGTCTCTGCACCCGAGCATGTGTGGTCCAGGAGTGAGGACAGGTGGGGTTGTTTGGTCTCCATGCAGATGTCATGTGTCCCCCCACCTGCTCATCCACTGCGTGGACCAGTAGCGTGTAGAGTTTGCCTTGATGTCAGCTTCCTCTCCTGGTTTTATTTTCCTGAAAGGGAAAGCCTGACATAATTAGGTCTGAGAAGAGTAGTTGGGTTCTTTTTCCTTTTTCTTTTTTTTTATGTTTACTTATGTGTTTTTGAGAGAGAACGAGTGTTGGAGGGGCAGAGAATGAGGGGGAGACACAGAATCTGAAGCAGACTCCAGGCTCTGAGCTGTCAGCACAGAGCCCTACGCGGGGCTCGAACTCACAAACTGTGAGAGCACGACCTGAGCTAAGTCACATACTTAACTGACTGAGCCACCCAGGTGCCCCAAGTAGTCAAGTTCTATTTTCCTCTTCTATCCTGCCATGGCCAGTGGGGAAATTCCCCTAAAATTCTGTAGCTGCTCTGGGCCTTGCAGCTTATTAAATGCTAAACGATGATTCGTTTAACAAGCCTGCAGAAATAGATGACAAATTTGGCCATACAGTGGCAAAATAAATAGAATTTTTAAAAAACGGATGCCTCAGTTATAATGAAGCCAGTGTGGGAGAATCTGCTTCGAGCAAATGATTTCTTAGAAGAAATTAGAGTGAGCTTTTTACTGTATCTATAATTCTTTTCATGCGAATATGTAAGGAAAAGCAGTCTTTTAGCCTTTAATTTTAGACTAATATACCTAGGTCAAAGTGGGTCATTCTCAGCACTAAAAAAGGGGGAGTGAGGGTAGGGGAAGTGGTTTACTTTTTGTTTTTGGTGAGGAGTAGGCTATTTCTTTTTTTTTTTTTTCTTTTAATTTTGAGGGGGCAATCTTCCATCTTTATCTCTTCTTTCTCATTGTGCTTTTCCTGGACCTTTCATCATGCTTTTACCTTCTAAATCTTTTTTAATGTCTTTTATTTATTTCTGAGAGAGAGAGAGAGAGAGGCAGACAGCGTGAGCAGGGGAGGGGCAGAGAGAGAGGGAGACACAGAATCTGAAACAGGCTCCAGGCTCTGAGCTGTCAGCACAGAGCCTGACATGGGGCTCGAACCCACAAACAGTGAGATCATGACCTGAGCCAAAGTCAGACGCTTAACTGACTGAGCCACCCAGGTGCCCCATCATGCTTTTAACTTCCTACTGCAGAATTGTGCTGGGTGATGGTGGTTAGAACTTAGCCTGGAGGTTTTTCGGTAGATGCTATACTTTAATAAATGTTAAATACGCTCATTGCGCTGTCTTCTAAAGAATGTTTTTGAAGGGTCTTTGCGCATACATCTGGGGGTTGGGGGGAAGAAAGCAACCAAATCTGTTTTATTTAAATTCCAAATTCTAGGGGAGCAGATTGTCACAGAATATACAGAGATGAACTTCCAAAAATGAAAATGGATGGAGGAATCATAGATATTCATCACAAATGTTAGAAACATCAGGGTTTGGGAGTCATAAAGGGCCGTCCTGCTTTATAACAATTAATTGGTCAATTATTTCCTAATTCTTCTTCATGGAAAGGATCATATGAATATTCAAGTTCAGCCCGTGTCTCCTGTGTGGATCCCAGAGACACAAGGTAGTTTCATTCTCGGTGTCAGATCAGAAGCGAAAATTATCACAAAACTAGAGATAGCTCATGTAAATGTCCACATTGTTTAATAGTTGATTTTACATCCAAGGCACAGCTCTTTCTTTTTAATGTAATATCAGAAGCTTGTAGAAAATATAGGAAAAGAATCCACCCTTTAAGTAAAAATGTCTTTGCTTTGCCTAGCCCATCAGACTCCACATTGATAATGGCTTCCCACTGTTGACTGGTATCGTGTGTTGAGAATTTTTTTTTAAATACAGTGTATATATTTCTGAATTTTCTGATGGTAGCAGTCTTTGTGCAAACATGGGATTTGTAATGTTGATGGTTGGTGTCAAAGTACAGTGTACCTGAAGCTTAATTTTTCATTAGTTTTATAAAGCATTTAGCATATGGATTGAAGTCACTCAAAACTGATTTCTAAAAGAGAGATCGTTTCTGTATTTATATAATTGCAGCCTCATGCATGCTTTGTAAATTTCAGCTCGCACCCTCCAACCCCCGGGTAAGTGGTTATCAAAGGTGTTATCATCACTTAACAGTATGAGGAAACAAAGAGATTGGAGACCTTGACTTGACTTAGACGGCATTGCCTCTGGACTGTGGTGTGTTTTCTTCTCATTTTGGCTGCAAAACCCAAGGCATCTCTCTCTGTCAGAAATGTTATCATCAAATATCCTGGTGTAGATCAAGATCTCTCTGTAGGAACCTTCGGGATCCATCCTGAAATGAGGTCTCAAGAGGTTACAAGACATAGTTGCATTTGATCTTGACTTGTGTGTGGGTCTGAACAAGTTACTAATTTTAGGAGCATACTTCTTATGAAGAAGCCTGGCGACTCAAAACTTAAGATCTTTGCCATAAGAGAAAAACTCATCCACGCTTTCAGCCAACAGGGCCCATGACCCTGTCTCTACTCTCATTTCAGGCCCTAAGGGTTCTTGTTTCCAGGCTGTCTTGTTGACTTCCAGTTTCCATAGTTTGGCAGCCATTACACATTGTATGAAACTTCTTGCTACCATGTACAAACTTTCTGACACACCTTATAATAATAATGATTATTACCCAGCACGTAATCATGCAGCACATAATACATATGTAATAAATTATCATTACAGTTATTATCACTAATATTGCAGTAGCTAACTTCATTTTTTAATTTATTTTAAAGAGAGTTGGGGACAGGGTTAGAGAGAGAAAAGAATGTTTAACAGGCTCCACACTCAGCTCAGAGCCCAGTGTGGGGCTCGATCCCACAATCCTGGGATCATGACCTGAGCCAAAATTAAGAGTCAGATGCTCAACGAACTGAGCCACCCCAGCGCTCCAGCAACAGCTAACTTTAGATAATACTTTCGATGCACCAGCCATTGTTCTAAATGCTTACCTTTATTGGCATGTCTAATTCTTGTATAACCCTATGAGGCAAGCACTACTCAGGAAACTGAGGCACAGGGAGGTCACACGGCCACTTACATGACAGAGGTGGAACCAGAATCATGTGGCATTGCTCTCAAGTCTATGAAGAAGGGAGGCTGATGTGAATAACTTAGGAATATTTTAGCTCCCGTGATACCGATTTTTAAAAAGTTCCTGTGCGGTACCAATCAGATATGGCATTATTTTATGTTCTCATTCTCTGTGTCCTCTGAGCTGCTCTCCAAACACTCAGGCACGGCTGTGGTTCCCTAAGGGGCACCTGGTCAGTTTCTGAATGGAGTCCCAACATAGGTGCCTTAAGTGTTGCACCCAAGTGCAACGTATCTCACACCCAAGTATCCGTGAAAATCTTAGGTGCCGATGGATGAGATAAAATGCGGTAGAGAGCCTAAAATAGTCACACTCTCAAGTATGTTTATGTTACCATAAACTCAAGGCAGATGGATGAATAGTGAGAAGGTATAGAAAAGGAGCAATCATTTGAAATAAGAGAATGGCAGGAAGGGCAATTCAGTAAAATCTTTCCTTACATTAAAAACAAAGGTCATTCCTAATTATTGACAGTTTACCATGACGTTACACTAGGTGCTCTACAAAAGCCCTCCTCAGTTTACCCCAGTTTACAAATGAGGAAACTGAGACCCAGAGGAAGGAAATGTGACCGGGTTCATTGTCCATTAGAGGTGAAGCGACACTTCACACAGGTTTGCCGGACAACAAAGCCTGTGCTCTGTCTACAATACCTCATGGTCTTTCTGCCTCTAAAAGAGACAATGATCCTAGTGGACTCACAAAAGCAGTGGCCACGAGGGGGCTTGTCAAGACGCAGTCCGGTGAGTCCTGAGAGGTGTTGCCAGGATAAAAGTCACTGGAAAAGTAGCGGAGCATTGCGAAAAGGCCACAGGGGACAACAATTGTTTGTGAAAGTAAAGTACAGCCTCTTGTCTGAGCGCGAAAAGAATGTGACGGCAAAAACTGAGAAGGTAGTAAGTTTCTACTCAGTTCTCACATGCTTTATGAGCATGTTCATGCTTTCCATTCATGACCACCCAGTGGTGGTGCGGTAACCTTTGTGCCGCCAGATACCACTGTCACACCCGGGTTTATATATGTCACAGTGTTTGCTCCTTTTTCAGGCTGTCTCTGTGATTCTCCTTTCTGTTACCGTGGCAGAATTAACGCTACTGACCTGGGTGGAGCCTGAGGGTCTTATCCATCAGTGTGGCACGGGTTAGATTTATTAAAAGCTCTACTTAGGGGCACCTGGGGGGCTCAGTCTGTTACGTGTCAGACTTTAGCTCAGGTGATGATCTCGTGGTCAGCAGGTTGGAGGCCCACGTCGGGCTCTGTGCTAACAGCTCAGAGCCTGGAGCCTGCTTCCAATTCTGTGTGTGTCTCTCTCTCTGCCCCTCTCCCGCTCATGCTCTGTCTCTCTCTCTTTCTCTCAAAAATAAATAAACAATAAAACATTTTTTAAATCTATTTAATAGAGCAATTTATCAGGTGTTAATAATGTGCCTATATTATATATAAATGTATATATTTTTTTCTTTGTCGGTCACCCAATATAGACACCTCTACTTAAGGCAAGCAATAAAGAGGCACAATTTTTTTCCCCCACCAAGTGCATGGTTGCTTACTGCAGATGTCAAGTTTGTGCAGTGCACACTCGTCTGCATAGGAGGGTCTGGATTGGCGGTAGAGGTTGGTCAGTCTTCCCCAAGGCTGCCGGTGAGAGTGGGACCAGTACTGTCCGGGAACGGCCCATCCGAACACGCTTAACTAGCAACGTGACTGGTCATCATTGTAAAGCCTGGAAATTTCCCCTTGTCCGAATGTTGATGCAGCCCAGTCTTGAGAAACACCTAACTGGACACCTGAGCACAGATGAAGATGATTCCGAGGAGGACCAGCCCGGCTCCCCATTTCCACAAGCACGTCCAGCAGAGGCGAAGGGCGCGCATCCTTTGTGGAGTCAGGGGGAGAAGGCAGGGGGTCAATTTCTTTCCATGATGTCACCGTCACAAATAAGCTCCCAGCTTCCAGTCTCCCCAGGCGGTTTCTCTGCTGTTTCCTGGGGGGTGTACCCCCGCCAACAGCCTCTCACCGCGTCCCTCAGATGGTTGAAGTCAGTGGCCTCTGACTTAGCCTCTGCCTTCCAAGCTCACCTGAGGGGAACCACGTTTCCCAGCAAGGTGCTGCCTGTTGTATCTTATTGCTTAATTATTATACCTATTTAATGCCACTTAGAACATTGTCAGCTGTCGAGAAAGGGTAATTATCACGAGTCAAATGAAAAACACTTTTTTGGCTGCTTTAAGGATACACATTTCACTGGTACCTTGATACATAATGAAGCCTGATAGCAAAACTTTTGCTTGTCTCTTCTTCAAGCCACAGCTGTTTCCCTGCTAAATTCATCCCATCTGTCTCCCCTTCCGTAAAGCTGTAGGCAGTATAGCATAAGTACAGAAGCAGCTCAGTGCTATTTTGGATAAACATAGCTGAAATTTGAATCTTTGCCATTTGCGATGCACACATTTTGTTTTACTGCTGTAAAGAGAGCTGTCAAAATACAACTACATGGATAATTTACTAAAATACAGTCAAATATAAGGTTGATCAAAGAGAAAGTGCACTGGGTCAGCCTGTCTGTTCCCTGCTCAGCCTGTTCGCTGCTCTGAAAGGTGTCCCGGCCTCGTGGTCCCAGGAATGCTGCTTGGGGAAGGCGGTATCTTTGCAGTCTGTTTGAATCCTGCAGCGTGGACTCAGGAGTCAGCAGTTCCTTCTAACTGTCTGTGGCATGACTCGCAGAGTCCTTGAGAGGCTCTAGAAGTCCGTTTCCGTAGTATCCAGAAAACTTGCATCGATGGAAAACATTTTCTTTTCCCAAGCACAGCCAGTCAGACTTGAACTGTATTAGCATTCTACCGTGAAACGGATCGCATCAAAACCTTTGCTACCAGTGAGGCAGTCCACTTTACCTCCATATTACTCTGTGTCAGGGTCATTGGTGCAGATGAGTGTTCTATTGTGCCTTTTTTGGGTCATCAGTAACACGCATTGCTTTAGAGCCAATGCAGAAGTTTTCTTCAATGAATTCCTCTTCTGAGGGCTAAGACCGCTCACCTGCACGGGGACCTCTCCTTGCACCCCTGCCTACCGCTTTCCTTACCCATGTGCCAAGGTCATTCTGGAGGTGCTGTGACCTCTGTGAGGGGCAGGGCCGGTATCTAATCTACTTGGGTGGCCACCTCGGCCAGTGCTCATAAAATATATTTGGAAGTCTGTTTATTTATTTATTTATTTATTTATTTATTTATTTATTTATTTCTGAGAGAGAGAGAGAGAACAGGGGAGGGTCAGAGAGAGAGGGAGACACAGAATCGAAGCAGGCTCCAGGCTCTGAGCTGTCAGCACCGAGTCCAATGCGGGGCTCGAACCCACGAACTGCAAGATCATGACCTGAGCCGAAGTCAGCCGCTTAACCAACTGAGCCACCCTGGCACCCCTGGAAGTCTGTTTAAACAGAGTTAACCAAGTCATGTGGCCTTGATGGCATCACGAGTAAGTCCTCAAGCAAAAGCATTGATTTAACTTGCGTCCATTCCACTAGTGAGGTTTCTCTGCCAGCACTCCCCCGGAAGCGTCTCTGCAAAATCCCCCAGATATGGATCCTGTCAACTACACAATCCCGTTGGAGCGATGTCTCCTCCGTCTTGTTTTCCACCATTTCCCAGTAGAGAGGGTATTGTAGGTGTTCAGTAAATGTTTGCCGGACAGGTGAATGCTGTGGTATTTTCTTCACGTTGCGTTGGCGTCCCTGCCTCTTGGTCAGCTGGGAAACACCAGCTTCGACGGCGTGTGTGGTACTTAAACAGCTTTAGCAAGATCACAGTGCTGTGTCTCCAGCTGCTGCCAGTGAAATTCTCTCCCTAGAAAGTCCCCGAGGCCTTCTCCGCACCAAGGCATTGCCCTCTTTTTTTAAAATCTATTTTGTCTTAGGGAAAAAAAACCTGATTCTTCAGAAGCGAAAGCAACATGATTTCCACAAATGTAATTAATTCTCTACTCCAGCGGAAGGTGGAGATGGCAGCTTTTGCCAGCGCTTCCTTGAAAGTCATCTCTATAAAAAGGGTGATGTGGTGGCTGTGAGGCCATCTGATTTCAGGCCACTCGGTGCTTTATCCACGCGGTTTGTGATGCTGTGATTACAAGTCCTTCTTTCCTTCAACACCTGCCCATGTCAGGCCTGCACCTGCTGCACAGGGTGGTGGCTGCCAGGGAGACCCAGCCCCTGCTCACAAGGGGCTGACCTTTCTTCCTGGAGGCAGTTCTGATGCACTGTGACCAGAGTGAAGACATGGAACACAGGAAGGAACAGATAGGAAATCGGATAGGGAATTGTAGAGAGTGATTCTTGACCCTGAAGGAGAGCGGGGTGTAGGCAGAGAGTAATAATATTCTTTGGACTCCACCCTTTGGAAGATCATTTCAGACATAAGCCCAGGATGAGGAGCAGCACGTGACTTCCGTCTGACCTCCCTTGGGTTCCCAATGTCGAGGCATGGTTCTATGCCTCACACCTCCTGGTGGGCTCCAGTCTGCTAGCCCGGACTGCTCCCGTCCAGCCCAAGACCGTGCTGACTCAGGCACTTGTTATGATGCCTGTACGGCACAATCCAATCACAGTGTGGGCCTCTGCGCAGAATTTTATCTTAGGAGGGAGAAAATAATACACATTACAAAAAGTGTTCTCTAGGGTAACACTAGTCATCTAACTCAGCATATGATGAGTTCTGTGAGTTTTTCAGTAATTCATTGATACCTTCTCCCCATCTTTATGATAATTCTGGAACCTATGCTTTTGACTCCATTCTCATGGGGAGGACTCTCTGCCATCTGTGATGGGGAAGAAGACAAGACCATTCTGCCACATGGACACATGCCCACACAGGATATTTAAAAAGCAGCGTCTCCTGGAAGTACCTGTCCATGCAACAAGTGTGAGCTCTCAGTGCTCCTGTGACTGCCAGCAGGCATAGGTGGCTATTGTCTAGAGAGAAGGCTGGCAATAAGCCTTATTCAGAACCCTGTGAAGAAAGTCGGGGTGCCATGGTCAGATCCTCTTGACCTTACATTGCTGACAGGGTTGGAGAAAATGCTGTTCATAGAGGGGAACAGAAGTGGCTGTCAATGGTTAACCTGGCCCCGATTGACACTTGATCTTCAGAATAATATTTATTTTTGGAAACTTCAGTATAAAGCATGTGGTGGTATTACTGGTACTTAAAAAAAAGGTTGTTTTTTTTTCCCCAACATTGCACCCTTAGGCTTTTCCATCATACCAACTGCTTACAGGGAGCGTGCCTACTTCGTCCCATTCTCTGGGATGGGCTAGTCGCGTGCTGTGAACTTTAACGTTTGAGTCTGCCTCTTACGAGAGGGTCACCACCTAGCGATTCTGTCTTGTGCTCAAGTAAATGACGACACCCATGAGTAGGTTCACCTAGCTAGGATTTTATCTGAATGGGACAGAGACCAATGGATGGCTGTCGGAGACTGTCCTTAGCCGTTCCCTGCACCAGTAAGCCTACTACCACTTAGTTAGCTGAGATGCCAGGGAGTTTCAAAAAAAAAAAAAAGAAAAGAAAACAAATCTAATTAATACACATTATTAAACATATTTACACACACTGAACTATTTCAAACCAGTAATGCTGGAATAAAGACAAAATAATACTGTGTATTTACATAACACCATAACACCTTTCCCTAGAAAACTCTCAAGCCTTCACTAACTTACGAAGCCACACTGCACCCCACGAGGTGTGTCAGAAGTAAGGTAGAGCGGATCCCAGCGCCGATGAGAGGAGGGAAGCACGTGTCTCAGGTCAGGTGATAGAGACTCCTGGGTGGCCCCGTGGCGTTCACGGTCAGGTCACCACATGGTGAGGAAGCATCACAGCTGATTACGGATTTTAGTGGACTTCTTTATGGTGTTGTTTTGGTTGTGTTTCCTGTCGAGCCTAAAGCCTGTGCTGTATTTGAATTGACTGGAGGGATGAGTGAAAAGGACTGAGTCAAGGCCACCGTGGACCCCTAATCTGGTCACTTGGTCCATCGTGTAACTTCCCTAGACCCCACCAAATAGGATTTTCTTCTTTTTTTCCCCCTTAGCCAAAATGAGTGAATGAATGAATGAATGAGTGAATGAATGAATTTGTATTTATTATTTTACCAGAGTGTGACAGTCTACTTCCCAGAAATTCCTTGAGGCGGCCAGACACATGCTAGTCAGTGAGAAAGGTGTTAGTGAGCCCTGGTCTCCTCTGGGAGGGTCAGGGGCTGATACCATGTCCAGCATCTTCCAGAACAGGACTAGGCCCCCACAGCGAGCACAGAAAACATTCCACGACTTCTGGGGAGCCCTTGGGGTAGGCCCGGAGCTGGGTGCAGTCGAGAACCCATGTGAACACAAGAATATAAACAGACCAATGGAAACAGGGAACTATGCATTTAGATTTTTAAATAGCATACATTAGCATCTTGGAATGAATTTTGCATTTAATATTCCATTGCATTTCCAGAAAGTTTAGTGCTGGAATTTAGTACTCATTTGGCTATGCTACACAGTGAATTTATTCACCTGCTCCTTTGAGGAAAAAGAGGAACTTTCTCTCTAGAAGTCTTTCTCACAGTAAAGCCTTTATTTTGGCCTAACCTTTCAGATTTGGGGATAATTTAGGTGTCACAGATAAACCCACGATAGGATAGCTTTCAGACACTATAATTTAAGTGTCTCTGAAATGTAATAAATAGAGCTTTGTCTGGGTTTGGGGAAATAATGTTTTCTTCCCAAACAGCTGTTCATTTGTATTAACAATTTTCTCTCTCTGGAATGGCAGTATTTCTGTTTTATATCTAATCTTGTCTCCCTTCCATCACGAAAGCTGTGTTCACTCCGTTGTGGCAGTGTCTTTAAAATCCCTGAGCACTCTGAGCCGATGACACAGCTGACCTTGGGGGCTTCCAGAAGAGAAGCTACCACTTGATTTTCCCTAGTTTATTTCTGGTCAGACCGTCCCTGTATATCTCACTGGGGCTGGCTGATTTCACTGCCTTTTCATTTCATCTGAGACCATTTGGAAAAGACATTTAAACGCCAAATGCAGGATGCACAAACCTATGCCCTCTTCTTCCATTGGAAAGCAAAAGGGGCCCCTACTGGCATCCAAAGAGGCAATTTCTGAGGCTGTGTTGAAGATAACCAAATGTGAGCTCTTGCCATGGGGTCTACTGAAATGTATTGGATACTGACCCTCCCCTCAAAGAGGTTACACCCAATGGGCCTACACTAGACCTTTGCTCATGGGAAAAAGAAAGCAGAGAATCATGGGAGTGAGAACACAAATATAAAATGAAGTCTCCTAAGGATCTTATGAGATGGACAGGCAGGACATGTGTGGAAAAAATTACATTTTGCTTTGAAGACGTTTGGGGTAGAGAGAGGCTGAATGTCACCAAACTCCCATGACTGGTCGGCTGAGGATCACACCCTTTCCTACTTAATGTCTCAGAGAGTCGTCACAGGGAAGGGTAGTTAAGAGTGTGCCTTCTGAACCCAGGTGGTGCGTCTTCAAATACCCACTCTGCCCACTTCTGGGCTGCGTGATTTGGGACAAGCTACTTAATGTGGGCCTAAATATCTCCATCTATAAAATTATGACAGTTGTGTTATGTATTTCATGGGGTTCTTAAGAGGATTGCGTGAATTATTACATGAATGTTCAGAGCAGCGCCTGGCACACAGTAAGTACTCAATAAATGTTAGCTGTGTGCATTGCCAAAGCGCTCAGCACAGGGAACAGCATGCACAGACTGTCATCGGAGGTCATCCTATGCTCCAGGAGGTGAACATTAAATAGGTCTTCCCTACACCTTTAGCAAAGTTAGAATGAAACAGGATTTTTGTTCTCATGCTATAACCCAGGACTACTGCAGCCCTTGAAACTAATGAAGGACAAAACCATTCACAATGTCTGCCTCTGGGGAGCACTCTCGTGGGGACAGTCAATATTCAGATCTCCACCCCTGACAGATCAGAAGTGCTGTCCCCTAACGATGCATTCCAGAATACTCTGGAGGGGCCTTTGAGACTCCTCTCCTTTAAGTTTGAAAGCGTGGGGCCCTTTGTGCTTATACGATACTAAATTCCAAGTAACATGTCTCCGTTCACAGTCTATTACATTCAGACCCTCCTGGAAACTGCTTTTGACTGTTGACCGGAAATGTGACCAAAGATTAATGAATTTGGAAGCAGTAAAGTGATAGCAAAGGTATTTGTTTGGTTGTTTGTTTGTTTGTTTGGTTGGTTGGTTAAAATCCTATTCTGTTCTGACCTGGGTTGGAGTCAGCGGTGAAATTAGGAACCTGGACATGACGGGGACCCAGTGATTTTGGAAGTCAGTCCAGGTCTACTCAGATGAGGGGGATGCGAGGAGGGAGAGAGCAGAGGCTCGAGAAAAACCCACCCCAGATTACAGCCCCTGAGTGCCACTGCCCAGAAGCCAGGGGAGAGTCTTGGGGACAGCCCGGGGCTTTGTGTGGGGAGAGCTATCTGCTTAGTCACATACGAGCCCTGAGCTCCCTTTGCTTCACGTCAGCATCTGATCGGCAGCCTCCAAATGTCCTAGCGTCCACAGCAGATCATTTTGATTCAGAAGCCTTCTATTGATAGTTAACTTTTATTGAAAGACTATTCTCTTGATAGGAAATTTCTGACAACTTCAGTGATGTGAGGTTCCAAATAGATAATGACAGCTCTGATGGGGTGTGTTTGTGTGTGTGATGCATTCAAATGCATATGTCACGTCCTGCCATCTTCTAAAGAAGGCTGCTCTAATTTTTCACGACGCTGGAGAGGGCACCCAGCATTCAGGCTCTGTGTGAGTGCGCATAAACACACGGTACTTGAACCACGGACCCTATAGAATTTACTAGCATACCTGGACATTTGGTGAGGACAAAGATTTTTTCTTTTTTTTTCTTTTTTGGCCAGGAGACTTCCTTGTCAAATGTCCAGTTGCTTTTAGTTAAGTTCCACCCAAGGACAATGTGGTGTAGACAAAGGAGCACCAGATTTCCGTCCTGTCTTCGCTGTTTTATAGCCGTTGTCAGGGTTATGGGGTTAGATGACTGACCCGGGATTGTGTTCTAGCTCTCCACTTACTATGCAAATAAGGCAAGGTGTTGGGGCACCTCTGAGCCTCACTTTCTTGTCTCTAAAATGAGGATCACATTAGTAACCATAATGCCTTCTTTAAAAGGTTGCTATTAACGACTTACAAATGGCTGGAAAAACCCTTCGCACAGTTAACTGCACATAGAAAAGTCTCAATTAATAATAATAATAATAATAATAATAATAATAGTTCATACTGCTTATTGCTTTCGCTATGTTATTATGGATTCTTAATTGCCTCATTCATTTGAAAGAAGAAGCACTTCGTATTTTCAGGGCTGTTTTCAGAGTTAGGTGAACTCATATGTGGACGTGAAGCACTGTGTATATGCTCTGAAGCACCTTTTTTTTTTTTAATGTTTATTTATTTATTTTGAGAGAAAGAGACAGAGAAAGCCAGCATGAGCAGGGGAGGGGCAGAGAGAGAGGGAGAGAGAGCCCGAAGCAGAGAATCCTGACACAGGGCTCCATCTCGACCATCTCATCTCCGGCTCATGACCTGAGCCGAAATCAAGAGTCCGACGCTCACCTGACGGAACCCCCCCGGGCACCCCTGAAGCACTTTATTAAAAATAATAATGATGATGATGATTGTATTTTCACTTAGTGAGGATCTCTAAGTGCCAGGCACTTATCACGCTCTCTCTAACTCCAAATAGTCCTGGGAGGCAGTAGAATCATTTAGATTGGAAATGAAACAGGCTTAGAAAAATTTGCCTGGGACCACTCTCAGACTTCAACCTAGATTTTTTTTTTTAATTCGAAGTCGTCATTCTACATAGCTGCATCTCAGTGGTAACAAAGCAATTGTTAATAACAGTTTATTGTTCCTGTTGATAACAGGATCAGGTTCCCAGCATCTAGTCTGAGTAATCATTGGGTAGTATAACTTACACTGCATGTATTTTATATTAAAAAGTATGATTTTTATACGTAGCTGGCAGGGGAGAGTCCATGATCATGAAGGTGGTTTTCCCAGGGCGAGGCTTATCCATCACACTCTGGATGTGCTGACCCTTGCGATTTCACCAAATGTGGGAAGCTTGACTGCGTAACTTTTGGTAGTGGGGGACTGCGTTCGCTCTTTCCTTGGGGGGAAGAGTATGATTTTGGTGAAATGCATTGGACACATAGTTACAGACTTAGACGTGTATCCACCCATGAAGCCTGAGGCTAGGCAGGAGGTTTCAGAAAGAAGGAACCTGTCGGCAAGATCTAGGCAGTGGCCGCGTGGTTGGAAAACACATGCTGTCCCCATGTCCCCAAGGGGAACAATTTGAAGGGCATACTCTTCGAATGGCTAAATTCCAATACTTACATTATAATATTCAGTGCTTTTTTGAATTTATGTTTTTACATTTCAGTTACATGAATTTTTTAATCATATTGTAGATTATAAGTAAATGGAATTTACAGTTTGGTGCCCCCACCGGCATACTAATTTCAACTAGGTTATTGCTCAGCAGCTGACAGTGGTCTGCTCAGGTGGCCAGCCTGGCCCCTGGGCATGTCCTGAGGGGGCGTATCTGTGCTGAATTGTCCCTGAACACCTGGAGCCTACCCGACTTCTTGAGATCCACACGGCTTTGGGGTTTGGCAGTTCCTTTTTTTTTTTATGTTTTAAATTTTTATGTTTATTTTTGAGAGAGAGAGAGCACAAGCGAGGGAGGGACAGAGAGAAGGGGAGATACAGAATCTAAAGCAGGCTCCCAGGCTCCACGCTGTCAGCACAGAGCTTAACACGGGGCTTGAACCCAGGAACCATGAAATCATGACCTGAGCTGAAGTTGGATGCTTAACTCACTGAGCCACCCACGTGCCCTGGGGTTTGGCATTTCCTCACTGCAGCTTTACTGAAGTTTTGCTGCTGCTGCTGCTGCTTTTTACCCTTTCAAAGCCTCAGTCTCCACAACCTATTAAATCAAAATAATAATACTCGAGTCTTAGAGTTTCCAGGCAGGTAAAGGGCTATTTCGCTTAATGAGCTCAGCATTTTAAACGATGGAGCTTCCTTTTCCACCCTTCTTTGACTTCGGAAAGAAAAAAGGGTCCACTTTTGCAACAATGGAATATCTGGTTTGCCTTTTTACTGTCTCATTTGCACGGACTTGGAAAAGATGCCTGGTCAACCAACACGGAGCAAACACACGTACCAGGGGATCAGAAACTTGGCTTTTCACCTGTGACCGTGAGGTGCCGCTGGTGGGGCCGTCCCACCTGCAGAGGGCTCTCTGCCCCAGTCCGGAGGGAATGTCCCAGCTGTCCCTATGTTACAGAGGCGAGGACCAACTGCCCCCACCCCCACCCTTCAGATTTTTGCTCCTGAAGCCCAGCGCCCTGGCCTCCATCACACACACGTGTCTACCAGGTTTAACTTTTAGTTTGGAAAACACCCATCATTTTCACCTGTAGTTTGGCTTCCTGGCCTGAGAAAACATTTTAGAATATTTCCCCAATCCTGCTCCCTTCCCCCCGCCCCCCCACCGCTCCAAGTTACAAATGGCCAGATTTCAGTCATCAGGAGAGTCGAATGTATTATTTTTTTGCAGCCTGTCTTTCTGGGGGCCAGATTCCAAGGAGGCAGCCCGTGGGCTCACAGGCCAGGAGAGCCAGGATTTCAACAGCGTCAACAATCTTTGCTCATCATACGGAAAAGCAGTGTGTCGGTGCCGGCTCATTAGCATACAGCCGCGCCGTGCTTGCTAACAAAGCAGGCTCTGGGTATCTGCTAGTTTCTCAGCCTGTCTGTCTTCCTTGACCAAAAAGAAGAGGAGAAATAGCTTCAGGCAAGGGTGCCGTCCCTCTCCCGCGGCAAGAAAGCCTCACGAGGGTTCCCAGAGGGAGAGCTTTGAAGTGGTTTTCAAGTAATCGTGCTCTTGGAGAAAGGAGACCAGCCACCCTTTGTTTTTCTAATCTTGTTCTAAATCACGACGGGCACATAAATCGCCATGTTGCCGAGTTAAAAATGAGCGAGCCCCGAGTAATTCCCAATCCTCCCTTTAATAGTTGTGTTTAGTTAGCAGGCTTCAAAAGAAAGAACTATATATGGGCAGAGGTACGCCTGCGTGCCCGCTCGGTCTGTCTCCCAATCCCTCTTTTGTTAGGGGGATGGAGGGGAAGGAGAAACTTACAAGCAGATGTGCTGCTAGATCTACAGGCTTCTGCCAACCATATGGCATCTTAAAGAAAGATGGTTAGAGCGTCTGGATTAGCAAAGAGTCGGGATGGGAAGCCATGTGTCGTGTTGGTACAGGCAGTTGTTTGAGCTCCCTCTAAATGGCTTCAGGAGATTGTGTAATGGAACAAATGGTCCTGTGAGCCCAGGAACAGCCTTGCCGCTGCTGGATAGGCAGTCGGCCCTCGGGCGGGAACTGCTTCCCTTTTTTCTCCCCCCCCACTCACCCCCCCCGCCCCCACTGTGTCGCCTGTTCCTCTTTTAGTGTTCTTCCAACTCCCAGAATGGACTCAGAACTTTTCCACTTAGAATTTCGCTCCGGGCTCTCCCAACCTGGACGGCTGCCCGAACTCTCTCCTCTCCCTCCGACCTGGAAGTGAAACCTGGAAGTGAACGCCAGCCCGGGTCCTGTTACACATCCCCTCCCGCGGCCTCCGCAGGGGTCCGGGCACAGCTCGGTGCTGTCTTTTCTGGGGAGGTGTTGTGTCACCACAATTCCCAGAAACCCCGAGAGATGGAAAATCTTTCATCCCTTAGTGGGTCAGCTCAGAGTTTTATGCGATCCCACGTGTTGAGCACCTAAGTGATGTGTCCCTTCACTATTTTGGATCTCACGTGTGCCACTTAAAAAAAATGTACTAATTCCACAGCAGTGAATACTTTGGTCTTGTGGGTACCACATGCCATTAACTGAGCAGTGTGAGAGACCTCAGGACTCCACTCCCCGATACAAAAGGCAAATGTAAGTTTAAGACTTGAGACACTGCGATTCTGTCAGTGTGCTGGCAGTATTTCATCTGGGCTCCTGTTCTCTGTCCGTTCTTGTTTTGAGAGACTGGGGCAGAAGGGACACCTCCCAGCCCCAGCAAATCTCTGGAGCTGTAGTCTTGGCCAAGCTCTTTAGACATTTCAGCTGCATTTGTGGGGCAAACATCTTTCTCTGTGGTCAGTTCAGGGCCGCCGCATATACAGTGCAATGTCTTTAGCTGCTAGTGAGTTGGGTCTGCCTCCTCAAGGGGATGGGTGACCCACTCCCGGGCGCCATGATATATTGGGTGCCATGATGCATCACACATTATGGTCCATGGGAGGCGCAATGAGTAGCTGATTCAGTGAAAGAACTGGTTGATTTATCTGACCAACTTATCACACCAGCAGCCAACTTATCACACCAGCAGCCAATCGGGTCAGTGGGAGTCTCTGGTGGGTGTCTGGTTTGTGCTGCACGCCATGGGAGTACAGAGCACTGAACAGCAACACCTCCTTTAGGGTTTGAGGTGCCACCCCCCGATCACAGGCAGTGAGTCCAACTGTCCCAGAGAATGGGAGAGAATAAGAAGTGAGCCCTCAGGTTAAAAATGAGTAAGCTCTGGTCAAGAGTAGGAAATAGGAAGCCACCATGTCTACCACAACTTCTATCAAAGGTACTTTGAGCAGAGAACATACAGGCTAGTTTATTTTGCTGTAATGATGCAACTGCAACCCCCCCCCCCCCGCCCAAGAAATGAAATGTAGAGGACTGGGCTGCAGTGGGAGGGAGCACAGCGTCTCGAAATTGGAACATGTCTTCAGACTGTCATCATTTTTATGTACTTCTGGCTGAGGCAGAGGATTTTCACTGTTGGACACGAAGTCATCTGAGAATCATTTGGAGATCATTACCAATTTCTTTCATAAATAAATCTTTTCTGCAAGGATACCACTGTCACCCAGAAATTTCAGATGAGGTACTATTTCATTTTTGTGAATTCTTTATATTAAAAAAATTATTTGTGAGGCACCTGAGTGGCTCAGTCGGTTGAGCACCCGACTTCTGTTCAGGTCATGATCTCACAGTTCGTGAGTTCAATCGCCCTTTGGGCTCTGTGCCTGGAGCCTGCTTTGGATTCTGTGTCCCTCTTTGTCTTTCCCTCCCCCTCCCACTCTCAATCCGTCTTTCTCAAAAATAAGTAAACATTAAAACAATTTAAAAAATTATTCGTATTTCATAGACCCAGGTTAAAAACACATTCCTTTGCCCCACCCCCCACCAGGGCTTATTTCATGCTGAACACCTTAAGTGTAGGCCTAATTAATGTACGCTCTGAGGTAGGGGTGGGGGGGCACGGGGAGAAGTATAATTTTGATTTTTATCTCCCAATTGGAAGAAATTACCACTTTAATCCCTTTTACCATCCAAATGTACATGGTCCCAAATTTGTCAGCATTAGAATTTCTTGAAACAATGCAATTAAACTGCAACATATTTCCTAACATTCTTAATTAAGACAGTAACTGAAAAATGTAGACTACCAGAAGTTACTGTTTTTATCAACACATTTTCTTTCTTTCCCGCCACCATCACATCCCCCTCCCCCACCCCCCCTTTTTTTTTTGCTTTAAATGTCTGATGTCAGTTTCGTCCACATGTACATTATGCACATGGCACTGAAGAAACAAAGTAAAAAATTCTCTTTTAATTCCGAGCTGCATGCCCAGCGCCACATGCACTGTCTGTTACATGTCGCTTCTTATGAGGTTCATGCTGGGAGTTTCTTTTTAAAGGCAAAGTGTTTCTGAAGGAAAGAGTTCAGGTTGCGCAGATTGTGTTTGAAAAACCTCACTCTCTCCGAGTGGAATTAATACACTGATTATTCCGTGCAGGCTCAAACTGGCAGCGTGTGCAAAAGTTCAAGAGTATCCGGAGTGGAAGGATGGAGGAGAATTTGAGAGAGAGCGCAGACAAAGAGTGGAAGTGTTGTTGAGAGGTGAAACTAGCATAACTTTGGAAGGAGGCAGAGGGAACTTAAGTATGAACAACTGAGCCATGAAGGGTCCTCAGGCTTAGAATATTTGTACGAACCAGAAAGCCCTGTTCTCAGGGCTCATTGCAGGAGGGGTCATGAAAACCGGCTGGGTTTCTGGACCGTAATGGGGGGTGGGGGGGGGGCGGATGAAGCCAGGCCACATCCAGCACCTTTTAACTCTCATTTCTTTGAGGTCTTCAGGTGCTTGTCACTTTCAGCTGAGTCACCGGAGAAACTCAGTCACTAACCTAGAAACCGAATTTGGGCCGTAATAGTACCTCGGCCTGTTAGCCAAGATTTCCCCGTTTACTTAAAATCTGAGTGCTCCGGGATCATCAACAAACGATGAATGTTTGCTTTACACATAACGAGTTAAAAGGTCAGAAATGCCAGGAGCGACCACGCCGCCCCTTCCCCATCGCGAGGAAACCAAACTTTCCGGCCCTGCTCCCCTGGGGAACGAGGCGGGACCTGAGCTCGGAGTTAATGAGGCCTTCGCCCTGTCTCTCCCCGACCGCCGCGTCGGCTTAATCCTCCCCTTCCGCCCCAGCCCGGGGCCGCCCCGCCGCCCGGCAGGTGCGGGGCCGCCCCGGGACCCCTCCCGCGGGCAGCCGCTGCGCGGCGCGGAGGTCGGGGAGGGCGGGGGGCCGCGCGGTCGGGGGGGGGGCGGGGCGCGCGGGGGGCGGGGCCGAGGCCGGGCGGGGCGGCCCGAGAGCAGGTGCAGGGGCGCGGCGGGCGCGCTCCGCAGTGGCCCGCGCGCGGCGGGAGGGGCGGCCGCTCCGGGGCGCGTCCCGGGCACGCACGACCGCTCCCCGCTCGCGTCGACGGGATGTTCTCTGCAGCTCTGAGACGACGCCTTTCATTGGAGGCGTCCAGGGAAGGGGGGCGGGGGGGATGACCACTACCTTCTGCCCGGCAGCTGCTCGTCTCCAAAGCAGGAAAATTGTCTCTGGGACGGTTGAGTGCCGGGTCCTCCCATTGCCGGGAGCTCAGGTCAGGGCCCGGGAAGACGGCCGTATTCTGCACCCACACCTCTTAAAATGCTGCTCTGCGGGGTCCCCCAGCCCCCTGCCCCACCCCCCACCCCCACACCAGGCCCAGCTGCTGGTCCTGGAGCCCCTCTCGGCCTATTGTCATGGGCGGGCAGGGCGGCTGCTGCATCCCAAACCCGGGACGCGGCCTAGAGGCAGTGAATGCCGCATGGGGGACTTGGCAAGCCTGGGGTTCTTCCCAAATCTGGGCTCTGCTGCCCATGGGGGTTCCCGGTCTCCGCCGCAGGAGCTCACCAGGCGTGGGCCTGACCGGAGCCGTGGGGGTCGAGCGCCGAGCCCACCGCTGGGGCCCCACTCGCAGCCCCCGGGAGGCCCCTCGCATTCAGGAACCCCTAAGTGAGGAAGGTCGCCCGCTTTGCTCTGTTGGGACCCTGCCCCTCTCCCCCGTCACGTGGCGACACCTGCCTGCCCTCTGCACCGGCCGTGTCTCCCCTGCTCTCTCAAGGGCTGCGCGCCTGGGGCGCGAACTCGGCCCCTGCGAGCAGCACCTCTGGGTGATTGACGCCGGGGAGGCGGAGGCGGCCTTCCCGACGCGCCCCGGGGTGCTTTCCCGAGCCAGCGGCTCCCTGTTTCCCTGCGCTCCTTCCACAAAGTAGAGTAAGGCGCGTTGGAAGCCGAGGCTGGTTCCCTTGCCACTTTTAAAATGCAAAATTTCACAGCCCAGGCCCGAAGGTGGTGATTTAATCGGGCCCTTCTCCCCCCACGACGGGCGTGGACCTGGGCGAGGACAGGAGGGTCGTGCCGCCGGGGCCCCTGCAAACGCGGCGCGCAGGCCCCTGTCCGCCCTGCGAGCTGAGCTGCACGAGCGGCCGCCGTGCGTCCCCGCGCCCATCCCTGTGCGGAGGACCCCCTTTTACTAAATGATTTATTACTCTTAGCAGAATTCCTTTGGCTGCAGATTTTATTTCTGAGTCACTCTGTTCAGCTCAATTGGTCGCCTTCAGTTACCGTGGCAACCAGCAGATGGGGTTCTTTGACAAGGGTCAGCGGGGAGGCTGCCTCGGTATAGACTGTAGACGGAAAAGGAGCTAAATAAAAAGCTTTCAGCACTGACAGCTCTGTAGTGGATGGCCAGGAGTACTTATCAAATCACTTGCATTAAAACCTAATTAAGATGTGGGCCGGGCCGCGAGCCGCAGTGATTGGATCTGGTTGCGGAGCTGCCGGGGGCTCGCTCGGACCCGGTCACACCTCTGTGGCCAGTTTGCCGGCCTCCAGGACGGTCGGCCACGAAGGAGACAGAGCGCTGGCTGTAGTGTGGACCCGGTCCAGGGCCCCTCCCGGAAGGCCTGAGGGCCTGGGAGCCCCCGACTCCCCCTGCTAACAGCACCCCCCGCAGAGCCTCCGCTGCGGACAGTTCCAGGCCCGCTTATAAGACCGTCCTTGCGCTCGTTGCAGATAGTATTCGTCAGAATAAAACTGATCTTTTCGTTGTTGCAGATAAAGGTTACTAAACAGATGTGCTGTCTAAGTGCAGAGGATCTTTTCTGTAGGGAGGAAAAGGGACCTTTTTCGGTCAGTTGACAAAATTAGAATTCAGTGGGTTAGATAAGGGTATTCTGTTACTGTTCGACTTCACTGTAGTTGATAATATACTGTGGTACGTGGGAGTGTCATTATCACCGGGATGTACACACTGAAGACTGGGTGCACACAACTTACTGTGAGATGGCTCCGAAAACAGTAAAAAAAATATACATATACATATGTATGCTTGTGTGTGTTTGTGCGCATGGGTACGCGCAGGGGGCGGCGAGAAAGAGAGAATAATAAATGGGTTTAAATAAGAGGTAAATTTGGATAAAAGGTATGTGGGTATTCTTTGTACTATTCTTACAACTTTTTGTAACTGATATTTCCAAATAGTTTTGATTTGGTTTTTATTTTTTGTTGAAAAAAAATTTTTTTCAGTGTTTATTGTTGGGGGGGGAGGGTCAGAGAGAGAGGGAGACATGGAATCTGAAGCAGGCTCCAGGCTCTGAGCTGTCAGCACACAGAGCCCGACTCGGGTCTCAAACCCACTAACCGTGAGATCTTGACCTGAGCCACAATCAAGAGTCGGATGCTTACCCAACAGAGCCACCCAGGCACACCCCCTAAAGTAAATACTTTTTAAAAAGAGGATGGTTCAGTGGAGCTTTAGGTAGGGGTGGTAGGAGAGGCATGGAGGCGGGGTTCTGCCCGTGCTGCTCAGCGGCCTCAAGCCAGGTGTGGTGGCCTGGACTCTACTCTGCAGAAACCGTGAGATCCGAGCGGCTTCATTCCTCCGTGCTGGTCCCTACCGCACGGTCCACCTGTGCCCCCCATGACTGCTTCTGCTTTGAAAAGACTGAGCTACAGGTGACCGCGACTGAGGCATGCGGTCTCCTGGGTTCTTTAGAGTTTAAGGTTCTGGACACCTCGGCTCTGCCCCTCCTGTTCCCTGGCTGCAGGCTCCTCTCCCGCTGCCAGGCCCTCAGGGGCTCAGGAGCTCGGCCCGTGTCACAAGGCGCTTGCTCTCTCGGATGACAAGGCAGTGATGCAGCAGATGTTCCCGGTGTTCTGTGCTGAAGCTGAGGCTCATTTCCAGCCTGTCTTAAGCAGCTGGTCTGTGAGAGTGCCAGGTGACACGGCCCAAGGCCCCGGGGGTGCGGAGGCCTGGGGAACCAGCCCCCAGCGAGCTCCCCAGATGCGCCTCTGGAGCCCCGGGCCTCCCGCGTCTGCCTCCTCCGGGCCAGCACCAGTCCAGACTCAGTGTGGCGTCCAGACCGGGGAGTCCGCACACTGGTCGGGGACAAGATAACAGAAATGGGGCTTTGCACCTTTTAGGGCAATCGGTGCCATGTTTTTATTGTCCTTCTCAGAACTGTCAGTTGGCAGCGAAGTGGCAGTTTAAAAAGGAGCAAAGTTTAAAATTTTTCTTTTTTTTAATAGTTTATTTATTTTTGAGACAGAGCATGAGTGGGGGGAGGGTCAGAGAGAGAGAGGGAGACACAGAATCCAAAGCAGGCTCCAGGCTTTGAGCTGTCAGCACATAGCCCGACATGGGGCTCGAACCCATGAACCACGAGATCATGACCTGAGCCGAAGTCAGATGCTCAACTGACTAAGCCCCCCAGGCGCCCCAAAAGGAGCAAAGTTTAAAAAGGAGCAAAAGCAGAGCCAGAGCTGGCTGTTTCCCCTGAGCCAGGTGGAGTACTGGCCTAGGGGCTCCCCCCTCAGAAAATGACTCTGCTGCCGCCCCCACTGGGTCCCCCAGGGGGTCACCTTTCTCAAGGTCCTTGCATAAAATCTTTTTTTTTTTTTTTTTAAGTATGAAATAGAAGTGAGGTCTTTTTCCAAAGGATTCTGAAATGCTTCTAAGAGCACTGGCTTTGGAGTCAAGAGACACGGGTTTCGGTCTTAGATTTACTACACACAAGTTGTGTGACCATCAACCTCAGATTCGCCCTCATGGGCTGGACTGGATGACCTCTGAGGGGCCCCTCGGCGCTCACATGACCTCATCAGGTGATCCTTTTGCAGAGAAGAGCAGGGTCTTTCCTCAGTCGCTGCCCCTTAGCAGCTCTCCACCCCCACCCCTGCTTCGGCTGATTGGAAGTTTGAAAGAAAGAAAAATTAAAGGGGTGGTGCAGGAACGTACATTTCCTTTGCTGGAAAGGTGAACTCTCCCCAGAATGGCTTGCTCTTTAGAATGAATTACTCAATTACAATCCCCGCCGAACAGGCTGGATTTGGGCAAAGGAAATTTAAATGGCAAAGCAGCCCTTGAAGCGGCCTTCCTGTTCTAAGTGAGGGTAACCGGCTGGAATAGGTTCCAGATGCCTAAACGTGGCTTATTCTCGCTGACTCCGTGCGACCACGGACGTTAATGAGATAGGATGACATAAACTATGGCAAGCGGTTTTCAAGCACTGGGGAAAAGTGTTCAACTTTTCATTAATATGGCTTAGTCGCTGAAATTGACTCCCTAGAGCAAGTTGTTAGGGTAATTGGGTTTTCAGACTTCAGCTTGGGCAACCGCATTATCAGGACTAGAGCGGACCGCAGGGTCTGAGGGCGGGACTGCAGTGAGATTGTGTGGGTCACAGCACCATGGGCGGGTGGAGCTGGAGGAGACCTGTCATCCTGCAAGCCCCGTGCCTGGCAAACTTTCTCTCTGACGGGTCAAGCCGTCAACATTTTAGGCTCCGTGGCGTCTCCTCGACTCGGCTGTTACAGGGCAAAGCGGTCACGGGCGATACGTGAAGGAAGAGCATAGCTGTGTTTCAAAGTGTATTTCAGGGACTGAAAGTGAATGTCATGGACCGCTCACATCACAAAGTATTCTTTTTCTTTTTTATTCATCATTTAAAAATATAAAAAGCATCCTTAACTTGCAGATTGTACAAAAACAGGCAGTGGGACAGGGCGGGGTGTGGCCTGGGGGTGTGAAGTTTGCTGACCCCCTATTTCACGTGTGAGGAAACTGACACTCAGTGTGACCACGTTGCTTTGCTGATCTTATGCCTGACGTCCAGGCCTGGGAGTAGACCATGATGCTTTTCGTTTGGACAGTGGGCTGCTTCGATGATCAGAGCTGGAGCCAGGGGAAGAACTTTTTCTCCACGAGAGCTCATGTTGGATGTGTGAGGAGTATTGTGAATGATCGCATGAGAGTGGTTCTTACAGTCGAGAATGCACCAGAGTCACCCAGAGGGCTTAGGAAAACTACACTGCTGCCCTCCCCCCGCAGAGTTGCTATTCAGGAGGTCAGTTTTAGAAATGGAGAACCTCAGTCTGAGATCAAGCCTTTTGCCCGAGCGGAATAGGTAGTTTGTGGTTGGATTTTGAAGCTGCGTCTCCGCATCCAAGTGCAGCCGGCACTCATCTATTCTAGAATCTTTTAAGTGAGTGGCAAATTTTGGTAGCATACTTCAAATTATCTAATGTATATTTTATGCCCTTTCAAAGTTATTACAGCTGAAGCCTTGCTTATACTACAGATAAGGAATTACAGGTCTCTTTGGTGTAAATAGTGTCCATTGGTAAGTCGTTTGTTCATTCTGATGTATTCACCCAGCACAGTCTATACAGCAAGCACCTTGCTGAGTGCTGGAGATGGAGAGCTGAACAAGACCCCACTCCTGTCCTCAGGGAACCTGAGTTCAATGACAGTGGTAGACAAGCCACAACCGCGGATGGGACCACGGCGGGGACCGGTGTGACCAGCTGCAGAAAGACCAGATAGTTCAGGAGCCAGTCTTCAGAGCCGGGGGTCTGAGCCCTGTGGACAGAAAAGGCGAGAGAGGAGGTGGCAAGGAGGCCTGGGAGCCAGGCAACCAGAGGTGGGCCACCGATGAGAGAAACACACACACACACACACACACTGTGACCTGGTCATCCTGGCCGGCAGCCTGAGCTCAGGCAGATGGCTGACTTCTGTGCCTCGCTTTTCTTACCCCCCAGACAATGCAGATGAGAGTTAACACCTACCGTTAGCTCTTGTGAGAGGGACCGCTCACCGGGAGTGATTGCGTACTTTACAGTCTAGTATTTGCACCTTTTACATCCATATGTTGGTTGAAAAGTGTTCTTCATTTCCATGAGGAAGCCCCTGTCCCAGTGAAATTGTGGGTCCGAGCATTTGAGAACCCTTCTCTAGAAAGGAGAGGGCAAAACTTTGCTGTAGCCCGTGGCCAAAGGAAGGGGTTCCAGTCTGAAAACATTTTAGGTTAAAAAACATTTACCCACACGCCCCCCAAACCAAGGGCAAAACAACACAAAAACAGAAAGGGGGGAAAACACCCCACTGTAGTCGGTAGGAAGCTCCTGGGTGAAGCTACTGAGTGGAACTCACACCTCTAATCAAGAACACGTGTATTTCTAGGGCTATTGGCTCCTCTGGAGGAGGAAGGGGGGCGGCCTGGAGAAAACCACATGGGAAGCAGCCCCATCGTGTTGGTACCAGGTTCACAAGTGTTCATTTGGTTATTATACCTCATCGTGTATTTATACACTGCATATATTTTGTATGTATCACATACAACATAAAAAAATTTAAATATATGTATTCACTCGCTTTCACAGTATTCATGGCAAACGAGTGTCTGAAGCACAGGACCAGAGCTGGCAGCTTGCACGGCTTCTGTTTTGCATAAGATCTCTTCCCCCGGCCCACTCAGCTCTATAAAGTTGTTTTGTATTTTACCACTTGCTCCATCTTATCCTGAAGTCTTGCATATTTAGAAAAAAAAAAAATGTTGGTTCTGATCACGCCTTCGGGGTGTGGCGGAGGGGATCGCTGTTGGATCAGTAGAGGGGGTGCAGCCCCCTTGGATCAGATCTGCATCCTGGGCTTCACAAACCCAGGCCCGCTGGTTCCCATGGTAACTGCGGCCCCACCCACCTGTGCGTTTGCACCTGGAGCCGGTGCACGTGCTGAGGCCTCTGCCCACAGAGGTGCAGCCGCTCTTCTCCCCAGCAAGCCCCGCTTCTGCCCAGTGCTGGTGGCTGGGCACCAGCAGGGCCTTAAGGAAATGGGCCCCTGCGATCAGGATGGAGAGCCCAGCCTGGGGCGCAGAGTGGCTGGGAGGGGCCTTCCTCTCTGCCCTCAGGGGTAGGTGGGCACCGGTTGCCTCACCAGGAGGCTCCCTGGGTACCATAACAGCCCAGTGCCGGGGAGGGGGGGGCACCTGGGAGGGACGGAATAGCTGCCGCGTCCAGAGAGGAGGTGCAGGCGCTGGGTAAGACGGTGCAAGTTAGGGACTGGGCTCCGGAATCTGAGGCTTCGCCTCTCCGTCCGAGTGGGGAGCCTGCGTGTGGTTTGCAGGCTGTCGGGGGCTCCTTCTCGCAGGCCGGCTGGAGGCAGGCTCCGAAGCAGGCCTGGTAAGGCCCCCCCACCCCCTCTCCCTCCTCCGGTTACCTCTGCCTTGTGCAGGAAGCCCCCAAACAGGGGAGCCAGGCAGAGGGAGAAATAGCAGCCTCTCCGAATGACCGTGAAGCTGAGACACGGGCATTGAGAACGCTCAGCCCTGTGAAGATCCGAGGGGTCCTGTCCAGGCCCTAGAGACCTCCAGGGCCAAGAACATAAGAGGTAGGGCAGCCAGGTGTCTGGGTGGCTGGAGATCAGGAGCCCCTGCAGGGCCGGGAAGGGGCGAGAAGACCAAAGGGTAAGTCAGGGTGCCCGGGTCTCCGTCAGAAGGCGCTCCCCCTGACTGGCCCTTGGCAGCCCGCCCCTGGCCAGTGCCTCATCGTCCATGCCAGCCCCCCAGGAAGCACGCTGTCACCTGGCTGCTTTTCTCAACAAACAGGCTCTCTGACTGGGGCCGAGCATGAAGGCTGCTGGGCAGGTGCGTCCCCCGCTCACCTGTCTGCCTTCTTGCCCCGGGGAGGAGGGTCCCAGCCTCTGTGGAGGGTGCCTTCCCGCCTTGGAGGCCCAGCTCTCTGGCCTGGAGGAACCCCTGCCTCTCCTGCGGCCTCCCTGCCACAGGCTCAAGCCCCTTCCAACCTCTGCAACCCTCTGGGCCCTTGCCCTCCGCGAAGCCCCTCTCCCGAATAGTCTCCCCTCTGCCTTCCCTATGATCAGGCTTCCACCACCCTCCCTGCCGACGGGGCAGGTGGCCGTGGGCGGGCACGTCCACAGCCCATTCCACAGCCAAGGCCCCCTCTTCCTCCGGGAAGGCCCCCTTGCCCGCTAAACCCCAGGTTCTCCTGTCCTGCCCATCTTCTGTCTCCGTGCCTGCTGGCCCATAAAGTGAGGCTGGTCATCAAGGCCCTGCACTGCTCTCTCACTGGCAGATGTGCTCAGCCAGGAAGCTCGTGGGGGGCTTGGATACCTGTATTTTTTTTAAGGTTTATTTATTTAGTTTGAGGGGCTGGGGAGGGAGAGAGAATCCCAAGCAGGCTGTGTGATGTTGGTGCTGAGCCCTATGTAGGGCTTGAACCCACAAACCAGGAGCTTGTGACCTGGGCCAAAATCAAGAGTCAGATGCTTAACCGACAGAGCCACCCAGTACCTGTATTTAAAAAAAATTTTTTTTTAATGTTTTATTTATTTCTGGGAGAGAGAGAGCATGAGCAGGGGAGGGTCAGAGAGAGAGGGAGTCACAGACTGAAACAGGCTCCAGGCTCTGAGCTGGCTGTCAGCACAGAGCCCGACGCGGGGCTCGAACCCACGAACCGCGAGATCATGACCTAAGCGAAAGTCGGACGCTCAACCGACTATGCCACCCAGGCGCCCCCCAGTACCTGTATTTTTAACCAACTTGAAAATCTCTGCAGGCTTCCCTGGGTGGATCTTGCCCCGAGTTCATGGCCTTGCCTCTCAGCAGGTTTGGCCTGAAATCCAGCCGGAGATCAGCCAGAGCTGTCCCAGACCCCAGGCCTCAACTGCTGGGGGTGGGAGGGTGGGGGGCGTCTCCCAGGTGCCTCCCCCTGGTTCTAGAGCCCCCACTGCAGGCCTGTCCCTCCTCCCATCCTCTCTCCCAGTGAAGGACACCACCACTGCCCAGACGACCAGGTTCGTATGTTAGTTTGGCCGCAGAGCTTGGCCGGGGCCAGCCCTGTGAGTGGCCTGCAGGCTGTGAGCCACACTGCCCAGCTCACGGTTCCCAAACAGCATGGCCTTTGCAGCCTCCCTTCTCATGGGGGTGGGGGGAGCCCCCTGCCCCTCCCAGACAACCCCCATTCTTCTTTTCACGTCCTGACGTGCTGGCTGAGTGGCCCCAACCAGCTGTGTATCCTTTTGTACCTGCGTTTCCTCCTCCTTAAAGCACAGATAACGAGTTTCCACCGGAGGGATTGTAGGCACTTAGCGCAGCACCTGGCCCATAGCCGGCGCTCAATAGATGATGATCTGTTTCCTTGCTGGGCACAAGCCCCCTCGGCCCCGCACTTGCTGGGTGCCCACTCGCTGTCCTGCTCCCAGGGCAGCACCTTTTCATTTCTAGCTGTTCTCTCCAGAATTGGCCGGGAGGCCCCCTGAAGGCAGGGACCGGTTGTAATTCTTGATATTCCCAGTATCTTGCTTGCCAAGGGTTGATTGGCTTGCGGAAATCACTCAGTGAATCGACCATCCATTAACAATAGTTAAAGAACACCAGGACCCTGGGGCGCTGGGGGGCTCAGTCGGTTCAGTGTCTGACTCTTGATTTCGGCTCAGGTCATGATCCCATGGTCCATGGGATTGAGCTCCACATTGGGCTCTGCCCTGACAGCATGGCGCCTGCTTGTGATTTTTTTTCCCCCTCTCTCTCTCTCAAAATAAATACACTTAAAAAACAAAAGACACCTGGGCCCTGCCTAGATGTGCCTCCAAGTTTGACCACTTCCTGTATGGCTTTGTGCACGTTGATTGAACATCTTAGCTTCAGTGTCTCATCTGTAAAATGGGGGTTAGATAATCACTGTGGAAGAATAAGCACAGGGCTCCGGATAAGCCATTGTTGGTGGTGGTGGCTGAACACGTGCACTTAGAAATACAAAAATGAGAGCAATTATCAGCATGGAAAATACTAGACAACTTCTGTGTCCTTGGACACCCCAAGATGGTTCTTCTAGGTGACGGCAATGAAATACCCATGAACAGAATATAGGCAGGGGGTTGCACAGTGTTTGGGGAAGGCTGTCCCCCCAAATAACCTTTTAATTATAAAAGCAGTGTCTTCCCAATATTCATAATAGGCCTTGAGAGAGCTGCTACTGAAATATGTTTCCTTAACAAAATCCCTTTGGTCTAAATCCTAGGTTTCTTTCTTTTACCTTTCTTTCTGTCTGTCTTTTAACAAATGTGGGTTTAGGTTTGCTGTTATTGTTGTTTTTACCTTTTCTGAGCTTGTGATGGACTTTGTTGTTGCTGCTCATGGAGTGCCGGAGTAGATGCTGACCCCAAACAACGTATCTTTTAAAGGGAGAAAAGCACCCCAGGATTGACTGCCTGGAGTGTTCAGGCAAAGCTAGTGGGGCCTTTGGCCTCGCTGAGGGAAGGCAGGGCCCTCCCGAGGCCCTGACTCCTCAGATCCGTGGTGTTCTGCCGCACAATCCAGGCAGCAGTTTCCTGCCCTGATGCCCAGCTCACGCCCAGGGACTTGATTCAGCCAGGCCGGGTGGGGCCTGGGCACTCTCATGTAATTGCCGCAGGGATCCGAAGCCTATGGTTTGCAAAACAGGCCAACAGAGCTGGAGCTCCGGGGGACTCCAGAGGGTCTAGGCTGTAACCCAGTGTGGCCGGCGCATGGCTGGCATTTTGTGCTCTGAGAGCAGGGTCTGGCTCAGCCCATAGCTCTGGATCAGGCAGCCACCTCTTTCTGGGAGCCCAGAAACACATACTGAAGCCATCAGTCCATAGGACTGTTTTCCCATTTGATCAAAGCACAGGGCAAGGGACCACATGGAGAAAGGCCACTCCTGGCGCCTTTGTTGCCTTTAAGCCTTAATGGTGTCATCTATTTATCACATGTTTCTTTTACATTTGTTTCCAGCAAGCATGAAGCCAGTGGGTTACTACCTCGCTAGCTTTTAGCCTTTGACCGTCTCCATACCCAGGACTTGATTGGAGGGGGAAAGCCACCGAGGGGTTAGACAGCTCAGCAGCTAATGATGATGCTTTTTGCCTGTCTGATTCAAATATCCAAGCATTAGATTGTGTGCTTCTCGAGGAAAAAAGGCTGCTCCCCCCGTCTCTGCATCTTCTACGGGACCCACTCCAGTGCTGGACAGCAGAAAAGCTGCTCAAATGAGTGGTGGCTGCCTGCATCTGTTGGAGGCTCAGCGTGGGCAGAATGCCTCTTCCCGGCTCCTACCCCCCGCCCCCGCCTCCAGCCTGCTGGCCGGCTTCTCCGGCGCCCTAGAATGCCCTGGCCCCGGGGCCCCTGGGTGGCTTAGTCGGTTAAGCGTCCGACTTTCGCTTAGGTCATGATCCCGCGGTTCGTGGGTTCGGGCCCCACGTCGGGCTCTGTGCTGACTGCCGGCTCAGAGCCTGGAGCCTGTTTCAGTCTGTGACTCCCTCTCTCTCTGACCCTCCCCTGCTCACGCTCTCTCTCTCTCTCTCTCTCTCTCTCCTAGAAATAAAAAACATTAAAAAAAAAATTAAAGAATGCCCTGGCCCCGCCCAGCTGCTCCTGGTCCGGGAGGCAATGCAGGGACACTCCTGTTTGATCGACGCCACTGGGGTGGTTCTGAGGCTGCTCTCAGGAGACACTGTCTCCGTGCGACTGTGGCAGTGACAGTGGGGACGGAGTGGGCTTCCCAACGCTGCAGTGCCCTGGCTTCACCAGGATTGGAGGAAGGGTAGCAGGGGCCGGAGGCATTACTGTCGTGTATACAGTACAGGAGCAGGAAAGCACCCACACTTGGACGGAAGATCCTCGTGTTCGGATCCGGGGGCCTGGGAGGCCGACCTGGGCCAGAGCAGCTGACCCCGGCCCTGAACAGCTACAGGCGCAGGAGGGAAGAACTAAGCCTTTGGCCCTTTCCTTGCTCTCTTTCTCCAGAAGTGGCAAACGGCTGGAGGCTAGTGGGCGGAGCATGGGCCTGTGGGCGGGGCCACACGGCGGCCTCCAGCGCAGGGGGCGGGGCGGGCTGTGTGAGCATGCGCCCTGCTGCCCGGGCGCCCGCCGCGGACGCTCGGTTTCCCGCCCGCTCCGGCTCCCGGCTCCTCGGGACCTTGAACTTGCAGGTGTGGAAAGTAGCCCGCGGCGTACGAGGAGGAGGGAACCGGGGTGGGGACTGGCAAGGATACACAGACTCCCTCGGAGGTTGAGAAGGGCGGGCAGTAGGTGCGGTCTTGGAAACGCCCCGGGCCGCACGTGGCACAGGCTTCCCGGAGGGAGGGCGCGAGTAAACCCAGAAAGCCGTTAGGGTAGCGGGGGTGCGGCTGTGTCAGCTGGTAGTGAGGGCGCGCGCCCACCCCTTACTTGTGCACCGAGCCCCCCGGCCCGCAGGGAGGCCCAGCCAGAGGGCGCCCCGACGCCGGGCACGGCGAGGTCACCGACTCGCTGTTGGGCGAGCAGCCCGGAGTTTGGAACGCATGCATCGCGAGCTTTGAAAATCCCCTTCCTGTGAAAGTACAAGTCCGTTTCACCGTTGCCGCTTCTGGCGGGTGAGGCCCGCGAGGAAGGGCGCATGACACATGCAGCTTCTTTCCAGAACGGTTGTGGGTAGTTGTGCAGCTCTAAATTCAGTCCAAGGCCCACGTTCCCAGGGGCGCGCGTGCTGCTGGCTGTAGGAAGCCGTCTGTGGACAAATGCGGATAATGGTTGGAGTGAATTAGCAAGTCTGGGGAGGAGGGCCCATCAGCAGAATGACAAATTTAGGATCTTTGAAGACAGCTGGTCAGCGATGCCGGCGCTCGTGATTGACTGAGTGATTAATACTGGAAAAGCCTTAGTTGAGCGTTTCCGTGGCCCCTCGCCCCCTCGCCCAGCCGGGGCGGTGCCAGCGCCGTCTCCGGTGAACATGGGGCGTTGAGGCCCCCCATCTTTGACGCTGGTGAGGTTAAGCGTGCAGTTTTCCTCCGCCTGTCCAACTGGTCTGGGGCTTTCCTGAGGGACAGCTCTGTTGCGAGGGCCCTGGATCCCCGTTCACGTCTGATACGATGCCTCACCGCCGAGCCCAGTGCCAGCTGCCAGCCCCGGGGTCCCGCACTTCCGGCTGGGGCTTCCCCCAAACGCAGACGCCGGAGAGCCGCGGTCGCCTCCCTCCCTGACGCGCACCCCCCCGTCCCTGGGCCCCGCCCTGACTCTGCCGTCCGTGTCTCTGCAGGCTGAAGCAGCTGGACAAGCACAGCCAGGCCACCGCCCAGCAGCTGGTGCAGCTTCTGCGGGAGAGGCAGAACCTGCAGGAGGAGATGGGGCGCCCGAGAGCGCAGGTACGGGGGGGGGGGGGGGGGGGGGGGAGCCGGCCGGGGGAGGGAGTCCTCATCCCCACCGCCCCCAGAGCGCGCGGGTCTGCATCCGGGGCTCTATCTCCTTCCTTTCTTCAGAGCTGCGTCTTAACCAGTAACCCGGCTGGGGAGTTCCTGAAGACTGTGCTGGGCACACTGGGGGACACAGGTATGTGGGCCGTGGGCCTGCCCCCTTCGGGGGTTGAGTCTGTGCGGGAGAACAGACCCGCAGGCCACAGATGCCGCTGCGGACGGGCGCGGGTGGTGGAAGGGTGGGGAGGGTGTGGGCAGGCTTCCTGGAGGAGGCGGCTTTGGGCTTCCCCGGAGGATGCAGACGCTCGGAATCTGGTGAGGAGAGAGATGCGGCCCGCCCCTGGGAGGGGGGCACTGTGAGCGAAATGCCGGAGGCCTGCCCCAGGTCTGCTACCTCCTGACCGAGTGCTCACAGGCGGCCGGCTGGGCTGCGATACAGAAGGTGCCCTTGAACGAGCCTGCAAGACTGATTGTTGTCTCCCTTTCTCAGAGAGGGAAACTGAGGCTCAAACAAGCCTGTCCAGCTAGCAAGTAGTGCAGTGTCCTGCCTCATGCTGACCCCACAGCCCAGGACTTCCCGGGTGAGGTTAGCTCTGGGGAAAGAGAACATCCGGGTGAATTTGGAGTGAGATAGGCGACCCTGCGCTCCTAGATTGCTTCTCTTCCGTCAGACAAGCCGTTCTTTTTGCCCCATGAAGCAATTTGTTAGGATGACGGGGTGGCCCGTGGGCTGGCCCTGGTCTCGGCCTTGGATTCAGATTGCAGCCAGGTGCCCGTGAGGCCCGGGAGCACAGCAGTGCTCAGGGTGAGTCACGGGAACACCATCTGTGGAGAAGAAAAGGATGGGAAACTCTCATAATGCTTCCAGAATAACCCTGAGCCCGACGGGCAACGGGATCCGCTCTCCTCTGGGTGAATTTTCCCACCCAGCACAGGCAGTCCTTGCTAAGGGCTCATTTCTCCAGGTAGCAAGTGAACACCTCCAAGGCCCGGGGTTGGGGACCGGCGTCCACTGGGCCCCCGGTGCCACTGACGCTGTCACCCCACAGACCACAGTCTGGCAGGCTTGCACACAGAAAAGCATGAGGAGTGCGGGTCCTGGGGCCGCGTTCACACAGCCCGAGGCGCAGGGCCCAGGGATCTGCGTGTTAAGCATCTCTTGGAGTAATTCTGAGGGACCCTCTGCAGTGATCGGAGGCGGAGAGAGCAGGGTTCCAGACTGCGCCGGTGGCGTGTGTGGTGAGGCTCAGCAAGAATCTCTTGCACCCAGTAGGTCCAAGAAATGTCAGGGCCTTCCCCCTCCCCTCCCCTCCCTTCCCAGGAATGGAGAAGGTCCAGGAGAAGCCCAGGGATGGCAGAGGCCATGGGGCGGCCCGTGGCGCCCTCCCCTGCACCTCTCAGACGGGCCGGCGCTTCCTGCTGCCCCCGTGGGGGCCGCGACCTGCCGGGGTGGGTCCCGCGGGAGACCCTGTGTGGCGCCAGCCAAGGGTTGGGGCCACCGGCACACCAGTGAGGAACAGGGACCCCCGGCAGGAGTGAATCCTTTGGCTCCAGAAGCCAAGCGGCCACTTTAGGACGCAGAGCTGGGAGGGCTTCTGTACCAGCACATGGCAGCCTCGGGGTTCTGGACTGGATCGTTACCAGGAGGGTTTCCCTTTTAACTCCCCATCTGCCTACCTTGCGGCCACTCAGATCTTAACATGGACCATCACTGCTCAGAAGCCTCTTCCAGGGCTTAAAAAACCTGATAATTACCAAATGGATTGCAAAATTTTCATAAAATGCGTTAAAAAAACCAAACAAACCCAACCTCAAAAAGTCCTCAGAAAACCGAGCAGGCCTTTCTTCTCTTGCCTGAAGCAGCGGAGATGATTTGACCATCCTGAGTTATCTGATAGCAGCCATCTGGCTCCTCTCTAAAGGGGCCTTTCAGATTCACAGAGTGCATTTGGAGTTATTTTAATATGAACGTGACAAAAGGAATTTCATGGAGGGAGCACTGGCTTTCAGGAGCAAATCCTAGTGTTCAAAGAAGAGGTAGGGGTCCAGGTTTGCAAGCTCTCTGCTGACTATCTAAGCCAAAGGCCTGCTCTCTCTACCCACGGGTGCCATTAGACCTACTTCAGCCACAGAATAAGCTGGAATTGTGAGTTTCGCCTCCAAGCCTGGAAGTGAACAAGACCGTGTGCCCCCAGCGGGGACGTCAGACAACACGGCCTGCCAAGGGTCCTGGAGAGATCGGCCACAGTCCCTGTCTTCCTGGAGGGAGACTGGATCATCTCTGGGTTAGGGATGGTTTGCCAAAGGCTTCCGTTTTCTCAGCCTGGATGAATTAAGCATACTGACTTAATTTTGTATGTCACATTCTGAAAGTCTTTGTCCACCCAGAACCCCGAAGAGAACGGAGACTTCCTGGCCTGGCCAGCTGCCCCCAAGCTGAGTCCCATCCCTCTGATCTGCTCCCAGGTACCGAGCGCTGGGCCCTGGAGCAGGGGACAGGGCTTGGGTTGGCCTGTGGCCTCTGACAGGAAACAGCTAGGCTTGTTTAGAAGGCTCTAGTATCCTACGTCGCTTCTGCTTCAGTTCTGGAACGTGGACAGCGCCTGGCAAAGGGAGCTGGTCACAGTCGTAACCAGGCTGCAGTGACATTTCTAACCGCAAGGATTCCCGTCCTCCCCTCAAACGCTGCTACGGTGCAGGGAGCCGGTCTGCTGTGGGGTGCGGGGTTCAGGCCCGGCACGGGGTGCTGACCGCTAATCTGCCTTGATCTTAGTGTGACTAAAAACGATGGCTTTATTATTCTCCTACCTCACTCTGCAGGTGGGGGATTCTAGAAAATGGCTTGAGAGAGAGAGAGAGAGAGAGATTGGTTATAAGCAGGGGAGGGGCAGAGAGAGGGGGAGACAGAATCCAAAGCAGGCGCCAGGCTCTGAGCTGTCAGCACAGAGCCCAGTGTGGGGCTCAAATTCACAAACATCGAGATCATGACCTGAGCTGAAGTCGGACGCTTAACCGATTGAGCCCCCAGGCGCCCCTAGCAAAGGGCTTTTTTTTTTTTTAATATAATTTATTGTCAGACTGGTTTCCATATAACACCCAGTGCTCCTCCCAACAAAAGGCTTTTACTAAAATGTCTTAAAAGGGCTGTGCTGGTCCCTGTGGAGAAACAGAGCCTGAAGACCCTCACCCAGCCTGACTGCAGACAGGGCCCTGAGTGTCTCCAGGTGCCACCAGTGGCTTGTTACAGGCCTTGTTACAGGGCTGGGCACCCGCCCTCCCGCCTCTTCTGGGGCAAGGGAGACCGTGGTAGCGGTGGTGTGGGGCTGGTGTCCAGGCGAGGAAGCCGGGCCCCGGGGCGGGCAGCTGGGAGCAGTGGTCTGCCACCCAAAGCCTGGGCTTCTAACCTCTGGCCAGGGAGGGAGGCACCAGGTGGTGAGGGGATCAGCGTCTTTTCTTGGGTTTTACACGCCAGGGGAGTGTTTATGAACTCACTGGGCAACAGCTCGGGGTCCAGCAGATTTGTGTTTTCTGGTCCCCGCCGCCTTGGCCGCCACCTGTAGGGCCCCGTCCTCAGTGCTGCGTCCAGGGAGGAGCTCCCTTTCCATCCCTGCAGTTGAAGGGCTTGTGTGCAGGAAGCAACCTGAGACTGACTTACCAGTGATGAATCAGTTGGTCCTGTGACTTTTGCGCATTTTCGGCAGTGAACTGACTTTCTAATTTGATTCAAACTTGTGCGGGGCTCCAGCAGCCTTACTCGATTAAGTTCAAAGCCACGGACATTATCCCATTCCACCAAAGGACCCCAAGCAAGAGAGCCGAACCGAGACGACGGGCAGGCCAGGCTCGTCTGTGCCCTGACGCAAGGGCGGGGCGGCCTCAGAAATGTCAGCCTGACCCAGGGTCGCCAGGCTGGGGTCCGGCTGAGGAGGAGTGCCCGAGGGGCGCCCAGGACGGCACCGGGAGGTGCGCGCAGGATGGCCGGGGTCCTTCCCGAGTCCTGGGGGCTGCGCCCGGCTCACGTGGGTGCCTCCCTGGAGTTAGCTACCTGTAGGACAGATGGTGCCTGGATAGAACAGCAAATACACTGAATAAAATAAATTAAAAAAGCCTCCTCCTGAACCAAGATTTGTTGGAAAGAATTCTAAATAGATGAAAACAAACAATTTGATTTCAACCAAATTGTTGTTTTTTTGTTTTTATCCTGATTTTCACCCGAATTGTCAGTCTCAAAAATAAACACTGATACATTCCCAGAAAATATTTTTCAAATAAAAACTGACTCTGTTAAAGTTTGCCCTGATTCTTTCAAAACTGTGTACGAGACACTGTCAACCAAAGTGACTTGCATATTTTTTTAAATACACTTGAACATATGCAGCTAAAATGTCATTAACTCCCTGCTGCCTGAGTGGTTTTCAAGAGTGACACGAGCCCCCGGTGCTGTGTTTCTGACATCAGGGCCTCTCGACCCTCAGGCAAAACTTCCCCAAGCAACTCAAATTGCCTACTTTAACTTCCGTTTTGTTTTTCTGTTTTTTGGGGTGTTTTGTTTTGTTTGGTTCACTGAAGGCCCCGTGTGTGATTAACGTTGAAAAGCACATAAGGCTTCACTGAAACCAGACCCGCTATTCCGTCAGCAGTTCACTTTGTCCAGGAGCGAACCGTGTCGGAGTAAGGCTCGTGGAAGAAAAATAAATAGGATTTTCTGGTGCTGCAGATACCCTTGCTCCGCTTGCTGCTTCCTGAGTCAGTACAGTTTGCGATAGAAATTCACAATCAAGATTTTAAAGGGAGCTAAATATTTTAATCCAATCAGACAAGTGAACAAAACACTGAATATTACATGGAGCCGAGAGAAGTGGCTCTTGCCTTTAAAAGACTGCAGTTCCGTCACATTACAACCCCAAATGTCAATGTTGTCTTTATTTCTAACGCTTTCAAACACGAGGCAGCCAGAGGCTCCACTCTCTGCTGTTGGTGACACTGTCTGTCCTTTGGGAATTCTTCAAGTCTATTTGCCATGGAAACATGGTTCCTGTGACACACAGACACCTGCCCGTGGGCAGAGAAGGTTCTCATGACTTGCGGGATCCCGGGCAGATGGAGGACAACCAAGTCAGACGGCATGAGCTCTGGGACCCCTGTGTCCCTGGAGCTCCGGGGAGGGGTGGGGGGGGCGGCCTGGCAGTCTGACCCCTGCGGCCTCCCCACCCATCCCCCCAGGCCACGCATCCCCAGTCCAGCTGGAGATGCTGTTGGCCCACCTTCGTTCAGCAGGGATGGCCTTCCTGCGTCTACCTCTTCCTTTCTCTGGCTTCTACAGCCCCTTCCCTCTGTGGGGCCCATGGCAGAGAGCCAGGCATGTGGTGCAGGGAAGCCGGGGCTCTGACCCCTGCCTACACAGGCCTGGTGTCGTCAGGGGCCCTGGGGCCCGCCTGGTGTGCCGCGACCTTGCCGTGAACTCCGGCCCGCTTTGCAGCTGCCGATGGCCTGGTTCCAGGGAAGGCCATGCCGGAGCCGGGGGTTGAGGCAGAGTTTGGGTCACTTTGCTGACCCAGAGGCTGCCCATCGATGGCCCGAGTCTTGGGGGGGAAGGCCCACCACGTTCCACGACGTTCTGCGGAGGACCGGTGAGGCCACCTTCCTCCTGAGCAAATTGGTGGCTGCCCGCAGCTCATGTGACGTGTGAGTGCCCGCTGGCCTCCCAGATCCGACTTCTGCTTGGTCCCACAGACAGCAAACCTGGTGGCTTCTGTGCTCCTTCGCCGGGCGGGTCACAAGAGCATTAACCGGCCTGGACTTCGAGGTCCAGCTGCCAAAGTTCAAATCGCAGCTCTGTACCACTCCTGGTAAATTATTTACCTTTCCTATCACTTGGGTCCTACTCAAAACCAAAATCGAAAAACAAGCAAAAAGCCTTAATAATAGAACCAGCTTCCCTTGAAGAGTCAGCCCCCGCATCATGCCGGCTCCCACACGGTGACCGTGAAGCCAGCCCGGTTGGCGCGAAAGGGCCACTGGATCCATCATTCGGCATCCTTTCTGTCCGGATGGGAAAATAAGGCCTGGAGAAATGAAGTGCACAGAACTGGGAAGTGAACGGCAGGGAAAAATACTCGAGAAAGTGGTTCAGCCCCTGGGCCGCGGGCTGCCTGGACGGGGCGGGTGTCCATCCGGCTCCCCCAGGGCAGAGACTGCAGCCAGGCCCTGGCTCCCCAGCAGCAGGTACTGGTGGCTTCTCTGGAACACAGGACACGGCTCTAAAATGCCCCCAGCTGCAGGCGGGAAAGGGGCTCTTCCCTCTCTGGGTAAAAACAGATGCTTTCAGAGGCACAAGGAACAGGACCACTGTTTTTTCATGTTTATTTCTGAGAGAGAGCAGGGACGGACAGAGAGAGGGACAGAGGATCCCTGTCAGGGGATCGAGTGGGGCTCGAACACACGAACTCGAACACACGAACTGTCAGATCATGACAGGAGCCCAAGTTGGATGATTAACCATTTGAGCCACCCAGGCACCCCAAACAGGACCATTTTTTGACCTGGCCACACAGAGGCAGAAAATACGCAAATGAGTGAGGCAGGTGGGGGTGCTGCATTTGCAAGGAGGGGTGGCTGGGGAGAGGCGGAGTGGAGTCTGCAGGGAAAGGGCATAGATGGAAACGTGGGTCGGGCTGAAGCTGGGCGAGCACGTTCTGTGAGTAGGGGCGAGGTGGGCTGTGCGCTCCCTGGGTCCTGGGCTGGGCTGGGCTGGGCTGGGGAACAAAGCGGCAGAAAAGGCTCTGCTCGACCCCACAGCGGGGTTGCCTGCGAACAGTTCATGTCACCCAGAGAGTCTGCATTTAAAGTCCAACTTCAGAAAGAAACACGTCAGGGTTTGTGGAGAGAAGGCTCTAGTAGGATTTAAAAGGAGAACAAAGAACACGGGGAAGCCATAGCAGGCGTGTGGACGGGGCGCACTTGTGTTGCCTGCGGACAGCATTCTTCTAGAAGACCGGTGGCCAGGGTGCCCTGTCCCAGAGGGCAGCCACGGACCAGAGCGGATGTGGCCACACCACCCAGCCAGGCCACAGCAAGGGGCCTTAGCATGAATTGAAAGGCACAGGCCGGGGAGACGGTGGCCGAGGGCTCAGTGTTACACGGGCACGTGCACCCTCACCGTCCCTCACAGCCAGACCCGGCCCAGGGTGCGGTGCACCGCGCACCCAGCTTTCTGGAAGTCGGCAAGGCCAAGCTCCCTCAGAAGTGAGGGCAGACGGGCAGCTCTGGGGCCGTAACCAACGCCTCCTCGGGAGGGGGAGGCATGAACCGTTCTCTACTAAAGAGCCAGCAAGCCAACGGCAGCACTTGAGCGGGGCAGGTAGAGACCAAGCAGTGACGTCATCGGTGAGTTAGTCCTTCAGGTATTTGCCGAGGGCGGGGCAGCCGTGGGCGCCGGGGACCGGGCGTGAAAAGCAAGCACCCCAACAGGCCAGTCAGGACGGGCCTGCGCTGGGACCCAGTACAGTACCAAGCCAGCGAGGGGGTAGTGACGGGATTTGCTCCAGGGAGAGGCCGGTCACGTCGGGGACCTCCCACGGGGCCGGGGCGCCGGTTCCGGGGTGCAGCCTGTGCTCCATGAGCCAACGGCCCGGGCACAGGCACCACGGAGACTCACACGAGCGACGCCGGCTCCCTCGAGCTCGGTTTAAATTCATTCCTGCAACGCGTCCCCCACTTCAGGTCTTTACCCCTCCTCTACCGTGCGTGTCGTGGGGGGGGGGTGTCTTCTACCCCAAGTCCCTGTCGCGGTTTCCGCGTATCCTTGTACTCAGAGGCGAACCTTGGGTCTCTGAGGTCGGGACGCGAGCCGCTGTCCAGGGAGCGCCCGGCCCACGGCCCGCAGTCCCCGGGCGGCCCCAGGTCTGGTGGAGACACTGACCCCGCGAGCTGGTGGCCGCCTCTGGGCTGAGTATTCCCGAGGGTGGAAAGGAGCCCTTTCTGCAAGGGTTCTGCTCTGAAGAGGCCAGAAGCCCCCCCCCTACGCCCCCCTCCGGCCCTACGAGGAGGCCCCGAGCCCCAACCCCCCCCCCCCCAGGGCTGCACACCCACATCGCCTTCCTACTCCCGTGCCTTGGCCCCACCCTGCGTTCGGAGCGAGGTGGGCTGTGCCCGTGACCTAATGGCCCTTTTCCTTACAGACGTGCTCACGGGGAAGGCACACCGTCTGTGTCACACACCCCGAGAAACCTACCTGACACGCACACGTTATCTTTTTGCATTTTCTGAAAGAGGCAACAGACGGGTTTTCCTATTTCTCCTGCGCACATTCTGGTCTTTCACTCACCGCCCTGCCTTGGAAATCCTCAATTGTGGCCAAAACTACGTTCCCAGGAGCCCCTGCCCCACGCGTCTTTCTGGAAGATGGCTTCCAGCCAGCCAGAGCCGGCTGCCCGGCGTCCCGGGGACCCCCCCTCCTCGAGGTCCAGGACGAGCTCACTCGTCTTCCCGCGCGCGAAGGTGGGGAGGTGCAGCAGGTGCCCTGATCTGTGGCGTGGAACCACGGGCCGCGGTTCCCCGGACGCTTGCGGACATGGTTTGAGCCGCCCCAGCGCCGGACAGGGCAGACGACAGTAGTCACTGCGTCACTAACCCGTGGCTCTCTCACCCCGATCTGCGGGAGCTAGTTCTGAAACATTTATTCCCGTTCAAAACTAAGAGGCCAGATACACGGACTTCCCTCCTCCAGCACGTGGGAGGCGGCCTCCATGGGAAAATGCCGGGGTGTGTGTGTTGTAATAAATTGCAGCTGAAAATTTGGGGGTTTTAGCTCGTTTTGATCTCACTAGGAATTTCTTAGGGACGCTTGGCCTACATCCTGTTTTTTGTTCTGGCTTCACCAGCTGTAATGTCTGAGCAGTTGTCGGTCCGGCACGAATCAGGGTCTCCTTTCCTGGGCAGAGAAGTGGTCGCCCTGCAGCCAAGTGCCATCGTCGGACTGCCTTACTCCCGAGACAGACGTCTGCAGTACAGACGCGGTCACATTTAGAGCCTTAAAGCAGGTCCCCTGCAGGTCTTCTCTGACAAGGGCTGTGATCCGAGGTCGGGGGGAAGCACGAGCTTTTCGTGCAGTTGGTTCCATACAATTTCTGTATTTTTAGCAAAAGAATGTCTTCCTCCTTAGGAGAGGCACCTGCACCAGCGAGAAGACAAATCACAGTGAAGAACGTGATCTATTTAAACTTACTTTTTATTATCATTTTTTTTTCCAGTTACCCAGCATGCCACAATCTGATTGCTGACCTGGATGAAACAGAGTGAAATAAATGGTTTACAAAGAGATATTTACATTCATCTGATTTGTTCGTGAGATGCCACAGCGCACCGCGACCTTCCCGGTGGCCGGCGCCCCGGTGGCAGCGGGCGGCCAGGTCAGCCGCGCCCACTGCCCAGCGGCGTCGGTGTGGCCGGGCAGCCTGCGGCCCAGTCAGGGCGCCGCACCAGGACACCTCCTGCAGTTACGTTTGCAGAAATGGCTTGAAGTTAACTATGTTTTGATAAATCTGCTCATTTGTATCCTGTTAACACATGTGAATTTCAATAAATGAACTTTTTTAAAGACCTGAATTGAAGCGTTTCCTTTTTACCTTGTAGTGATGAACGAAACACACCAAAAAGGCACATATTTTAACTAGGCCAAAGGTTGGTTATTAAGGACCAGACTTTCTTCCCGTCACTGGCGTTTCTCTCCCTCTTCGCGAGCTAGACACCGTCCCTCCACTTCTTGCGCTCCAATCAACGTCCCGTCCGGCTCCGTCATTTACCGTCCTGCTACCTCGCACACAGTCAGGAGACCCCAGAAAGCACTGCTCACCTGTCCGCCCACCGCCAGCAACAAAACCAGACCAGAAAGCCTCTTGGGCCTGGCGGTGTCGGGTTTCTTCTACAATGTGCGGTGTTTGAGAGGAGCCTGAACACGTGCTCCGTGAGAGTACAGAACCGACTTGGCGTTCTAGCAGATGTCTGTAAACAGATCACTGTTATAGCTTCGGAGGGTGTTTCTACTGGACACAGTGAGGCCCTCTGTCGCCAGAAAGGAATGAAGATGGGTGCTGAGGATGCTGGGTTGTCTCTGAGGAGGACAACGAGACACCGCGGGCCGCTGGCAGGACAGGGCCCTGACCTCAGGCCGCTCTCCCAGCGGGCGACGCAGCGCCCTCGCCCTCCGCGTGCCTCACCCGTGCCTCTCAGGACGGCCGGGGACCCGGCGCTGGGGGCGGTGGGATGGGACGCACGCAAAGGCCGTCGAAGTGTCTCTCGAGCGCGGACAAGGTTCAAGCCTGAAAGAGCAGAACGTCTATTTGGATCCAGTTTTCGATCTCCTCAGATGTGCTAGACATAAAGGGCGTCACGGAAGGTATGTTAATTGTCCCTAATTCTGTTTCAGGAATACAGTAAATAAATGACACAATATTCTAAAAATAGCACCTTTAAAGAACTGTAAGAGGTCATTTCGTCTTAGCCTCCTGGACCTGTCAGTCCCAGTGGTTCTGAGAGACGAGCAGGACGAATGCCCTCGGATTTGGCTGGGTGACATACACGTGCATGCCTGACTCACTTTGGTCCCAAAGCCGGTCCTCTACTTAGCTCAGTCCCAGGAGCCAAGTGTCTACCATAGTAGGTTTATGAGGTAAAATCGGAAAAAGGCCCCGTCCCAGATGCTTCTCGACAGAGGATGGCGCAGCCGTCCTACCCGCGTGGCAGCCACGGCCGAGGCGAGTCGCCATCGCTCAGAAGGGAAGCGTGCGGGACAGGGCGGGGCGCGCTTCAGGAAGCGGGCACCGATGCCGGCCGCTCCTCGGGGGAGTTCCGGGTCCAGCCCGTCCGCTGTGAAGACCGCCGGGCCCCCACCTAACACATCTCCAGGGAGACCCGGTCCGTCCCTGTCTTCACGCGAGGCCTGCCCGGAGCCCGCGGCGGCGCGCTCGGCCTCTGCCCTGCGTCAGAGTCCGCACGACCGCACCCTTGCCGCGCCACTGCAGTAACAAAATAGTCGTGTGTGTGTGTGTGTGTGTGTGTGTGTTCGGGGCTACAAGAAACTGCCGTATTTTCCTGTCACATCTTACGTAGGGGAGCTTAATACCAGCTGGAGCTATTAAAAATGTTTTTTTTTCCCAGAAAAGATGATTTTCTGAGATTACAGAACCACGTCCAACAACAATAAACAGAGAAGTAGCAGATTGACATAGTGCTTTATTTAAGCTGTCTGTACGAAGGAAAATAATGTGCATCCCTATCATATACGTGTAAAAATACTAAGGATGTACAGTGTACAAAAACAGTTTCTTGTAGTTATTTCACATCCTTGTGGGTCATATACTTAAGGAAATGAACAGTTTTAGTATGACCAACAGTAAGAGTAATACAGTTTCTTGGGTTCATAGTTGCGTCTGCTTAAAATCCTTAACCAGAGGACTAGATCTTGCGAGGATCTAATGAAAGAACTAGCAAGGTCAAGAAATGTCACAAACTATAAAGCTACAGGGAGGTAATTCGATTACCAATTTAGAGGTTTTCTTTTTTATTTAAATAAATACTTTACATTTCATGCTTGCCTGTAATGCACTACCAGGAGCAAGATAAGGAGATTCTACTGTGGACAGTACAAACAGTAGCAGCAAAGTGTGTGCGCTGAGGTGAACCGCAGGGGCCCTGCAGGTAGTGCGGGAGGCCCTCGCCTTTGCGCTCTAGGGGAAGCAAGGGGCCCCTGCAAGAACAGTCAGCTCTGAGAAGCCGGGAATCAGGTACGGGAACGTGGAAAATACTGGAATGATGCTACGGAGTTAGTGGAGAAAGCAAAGCTGTGCGCAACCTGCCAGGAATCCGAGCAGAAAATGCCAACCTCCTCCCAGGTGGCTGCGTTCACACAGGAGGGCAGACTTCACCGGAGTCAGTGCGGGGTGGAGTCCACAAGGTCTGAACCGAGTTCTGACAGAACGGTCCCGGGCTTCGGGCCTTGCCATCTGGCCGCAGCCCACGCCGCAGCCACGGGCAGCCTCGAGGGCAGGTGCAGAAATCTCCCTCTACACACACATCTGCTTTCCTGTCGCTGCTCGGAGCCAGCTGACAGAGACCTGGGAGTGAGAGCGGGGGAGGGGGAGGGGCGAGTCTGGAAATGGGAGCCAAGGAATCCCCGCGGTGCCCCTGACGGATGTGGAGGCCGAGAGTGACTGGGAGGCTTGGCCGGCCCGGGGCACCATCCACGCGTCTTTAACCTTTAGGAAGTGTCCCCGGCCAGGGTCATGGAAATCACCTTAAGGTTCGGAGGTGGGGGTGGGGGGGGGGGGGGGTAGCTATCGAAGTGCTTAGCGTACGGGCCCCCCCCTTCTCGAAAGGGACGGACGCTCGGCGAGAACATCATCCGGCGTCTCTGCCTCTCGCGGTTCCTCTTGTGTAACGGAAGCGACGCAGCCAACGGGACATGCCTCCCGGGCCACTTTCTAGTCAGGGTGCGACATCCGACAGAATTCCAAGGGAAGGAGAAAACCAAAAAAGTGAAGCTACATGTGTCAGAAAGAGTGAACTACCACTTCCTGTAACGTCCTACTCGATGCTGAGGATGAACTCCACTCAGGTAGAAGTATGAAAAATTAGGATAAAACCTATGTCTGAATGCGTCTTAGCTGCCTTAGTAAAATGCCCGTTAAGCCCTCAGCGCCAGCGGCCCGCCCACCGCCAGCAGTGGCGGCTCCTGTACAGACCACGCCTCCACGTCACGAGGCTAAGACACCTGCGTACGAATAGGATTCATCCCTCTCAGAAAGTCACTTGCTCTTGCGCACAACGCATCTCGACAGCGACGGCACGTCACGCCGCGGTCTCCCACGGGGAGCTGTCAGGTCACGTGACCGACTGACCCACCCCCACCCCCCACTCCCCACGGTCGCTCGGTGGGGCCGGCCGGCCGCCAGCTTCCGCAACAGGGCCCCCAGTCCCTGGACTTCATAGGCTGCTTTGGAAAATGTCAGCTCCTAGCACCAAAGGGTTTAATCTGAAGATCATCATTAATGAAGGACAAAGATGAGGTTTGCATACACGTCCCCTCTCAGTGAGAAATGTTAGAGCTGGGGGACATGAGTATATACAGAAAAAGAAAAGTTGGAGGTGTTCTTTTTGTGTGTTGTTTTGTGTTTTCCCTGATGGCTTAATTCAGTGATAAATGTACCATGAGCAGAATAAACACACCAGGTTCTCACCCCTTACTGCCTACTTTGTAAATAACTCGAGCTGTGTTCGTTTTGCCAAGTCAAGTTCCTTTCTCACGGTCACGGGGGGGGGGCGGGGCTGGGTTTCCTCCCCGGCGGTACGTCACTAGGCGTCAGAGCCTGTCCATCCTTGAAGGAGCAACACCGACATCCTTCCGTCTCATTAACCCCTCGGCTTAGAGAGCCGGGGCTTTTCTCTCACTTTCGGCACCCAGGGGTTAAACGACAGCATCTCTTCTCCCAAAGCCAAACTCTAAGCAAGACGAGACGTACAATTTCAGAGCCTCATCCGATTTTGTCAGACAGGAGAGAAAGTGCATGCCTCTCATCGGCGTGGACATCCTTGCACACGGGTCAAAATGAACTGCAGTGAGTCTATTTCGTGTAAGTCGGCGCTGCATTTGCTAACATGACACAGTTTTCTTCACTAAGAAATAAATACTACTGCAATATAAACAAAATCATAAAAGGACATTCAAAGTTTTAACATCCGAGAAAAAGCTAATTCACGTAGAACTCAAAATAAAAACTTAAAACAAGTAAGGCAAACACCTGTTTACCTCGGTGTACAGATTTTGGTGAGAAGCAGGGTCATTATACCTGTCTACATTCTTCAGCCATCAGAGGTGATAAATATCAAGAAGGGAAAGAGGCTTCCAAGCACAGGGAACAAAATTAAAGAAAGAAAAAAAAGCTCTGGTGCAAATGGTTTCATAGCCCCGATGGGTGACCTGCCTCTGCCATGCACAGGCTTCCTTCCCCAGAAGGACAGTGTTCGTCTGCCGACGGCCGCCCATGAGGCGTGGACGTCCGGGTGGAGCGGCCGGCTTCTCGGCAGCATCCCGCAGGGATTGTGTGTGTGTCTATCGAGCTAGCTCAACGGCTGGTCAGGCCTTCTCTCAGAGGCTTCCCTACGGACTCCAGCCAGGTCTGCGTGCCAGTTCCCCACTCTGTGCACTGAGCTGAGAGGCTCTCCTACAATCCCGCGTATGCACATCACCGCCCTGCCGCAATTGCTTATTCTCAATTATACGCTAAATCTTCTTAGTCTAATTAGTTTTTGATTTATCTTCTAGAAAGTTAAAAAATGTACCTAGAATCAGTGTATCTCATTTAGCCTTCACTGTTAAGGAAAAACAAAAACCAAAGGATCAAAAGATGACAACTGTGCACAAATGAACAATGGCGGGCTCGTGACTTCCAAAGATTGTAAAATTACCTCTTAAAGTTGCTTATAGAACAGTAAGACAGTAGCAGCAGCAGCATGAGACCGTAGACGGAGATACAATTTCATGCAAAAACAAACAGGTGTGTTTGCGTACAGGTGTGTTCTCGTGGGGGTGCGTGTGGGCTGGGGTGTCCGGAGGCGCTCCTGCTTTTTAAGAGCTACGACTGGTGTGGTGTCCAGGAATCATCTTGAGGAAGAAAATCTAGGATGACCGTGAAGGAGCAGAATGAGGACCTTATTCCCGGCCGCTGGCAGAGTAGGAGAACTGAGGGAAGTGTGGCCGCCTCTCGCTGTCCACGCCGTCCATGCCGTCTTCGTCATCTGTGGGCAGAAAGTGGCCACTTAGACTTACGGTTACCTTCTGCAGTGCCAGCTCTTGTCTAGTTAGTTCGAACTTCTAGCGTCATGAAGGTTAACAGAGGCAACAAGCTCCTGGAAACTTGGGTTTATCAGCAAAACACAGACTAATTACACGTAATCCCCAAACAATCTCACTTTCAAACACACGATCCACGAAGTAACACTGTCAAATCATCTCCTTCAAGACATGACCATCTTAAGACTTGATACGCTGTGAAAAAAATACTATCGAAGACAAGATTTTTTTTTAAATAGGAAGGAACAAACGAGTTTCTGTAACCTTCAATTTCAAGAAACCGCACACGTCACATTTAGAGGGGTCAACCCTGAGGCACTGTGTTTGTCTAGAATCCACTACCAATTGCCTTCAAATGCACGTATTTTTTTTCATGGTGCTTTAGGTGTGACTGCAAAATAAAGCTTCATATAGGCCCTCGATTTTACAGTACTTACACTGTTTACTCTACATCCTCTATCTGTCATTAGTCACTGTTCCCAATTTCCCTGAAATGCAACTATAAACCAGAGTAAAGAGAGGGTAAGATGTCAGCACCCAAACACTAGCTCCCCGGGAAGCCACAGCAGGAAGACACCTGAAGGCATGGAAGGAAGCTGTCTTCCTCTTCCCTGCCTTCCCGTGTCTGAAGGGTCTCCGGCGGTCACTGAGCCCCTCTCACAACTGTTCTGGAGACTCACATCCCACCCAGCAGGTGGAACAAGTGTTCAGTCATCCTGGTCCACACCACCCCCTGTGCACCGGCTCTGGGCCAACTCTGGCCGCCCTCGGGGCTCCCTGTCGGTAGGGGGAGCCCACAAAGACCCTCCTGCTATCCCCTCTGCCCCCCGTATGCGGGGTCAGATGCTGTCCCACAGTGAGAAGCCTGGAGGAGGCTTTCAAACACCCTTCTTTGAAGCAACCTTCTTTTGTTTCACTTCCTCAAATACGTACAGGGAGTACATTGCCAATTCCTTAAATTTTCCAGCCTCTCCAAGAGCATGGATGTCACGTCATAGCAGAAATCACACCCTGTCACATGAGGGTGACTCTGTGCTCCTCGATGACATACATTGCTCTGGAGAGCAAACGTTTCTGCTCTTTCCTCACTGTGCTTCTTTTCAATATTCTATTCTGAATACAGAAGATTCTAGAAAGGAATCAAGTTGCTAACCAAAAATTTGTGGCCTTGAATGTACCAGAAAATATCAGTGGATTGGGAATCAGTCCATGGAAAAGACTGGTGGCTTTCTGCTCCTTGTAGACCACTGACCTCCATGGGCTTCCCTCCTGCTGCTAACAGGCCTATCATCAGCATTTCTAGAAAGCCCTGTGATCTGGGGGAAATTTCTGCCTTATTACCAAATATTCATTAGGTACCAAGCCAATCAAACCACACGCATCATTCAGATGATGTTTTTAGCTGCACAGGAGGTGGGAGTCGCTGGGGATGGCCTATCTGCTGTTGAGTCACAAAGTAGAAAAACTCTGTAGAAAAGGCAGCTGAAAGCTTAATGTTCAGACTCTGACAAGTGCCAATCACATTTCAAGGCAACAGTCTTCCCCACCAAAAGCTTTGTTGGCTGTGTGTGTTTCTGCACTGTGAATGTGCAGGTCGGCTGGACTGCCCGTGCGGGAGGCTGGGCAGAGAGGGCCCGGAGCTGCTCTGGCCCCTGGGTGGTCCGCCAGCCCCCACACCACACGGGAGGGCCCGGGCTTCCTTCCTGAGGAGGGGCATTTACTGCTCTAGGCTGCATGTCAGCTGAGAATTGAGAGTCTTCATTCTGTCACTTGAGTTTTAAGTTAATCACATTTCTGAACACTAAGAAAGCTCCGTCTCACCGATAAGCAGGCCAGGGCCCCATACCTTGAGATTCTCCAAAGCTGATGAGCCCATCCCCTCACAGCACCTGCCTCCTGGGCCAGTATCTGATCCTGCCCTGGAGGAGGTGCTCGGCCCTCGGATCCGCACAGGTGGGGGGCTGTGGAGGGAGGGGTTGGTGGCCTGCCAACAACAACACACCACCCACGAATGGGTTCCTCTCTGAAAGCTGGGTCCCAGGGAACCATGCTGACCACGCACAGGACCCACGTGAAAAACACAAGACACATCTGGAACAAGGAGGCAGAGGTCAACGCCATTCCGCATCAGAAGGAATGCCCAGTCTAAGGAGCAGCCCGCTGCCCAATTTTCTTAGAGAGTTTAACACATATAATTATATAGCATTTCAAGCTACTAGATCTCAAAGAAATCCTCTTTTCCTTTAAGAGGAAGGCAGAGAGCCATTCACGGGTAGAATGCAGGACCACACATTCCCAAATCTGTTCAATGGATTAACTCCGGCAAGAACAATCTGCCATGACCGCAGATGTTTGTGGGGAAGGAACACCTTGTTTAACTGCTGATCTGTCCTGAAAAGTAACTCTGCTCTGCTTCATAAAAGCAAGGTGGCAAGTGGGAAGACGACCGTCACGTGTCATGGAGGCTTTGGGACAGAACCTCCACACCTTGGCAGCTGGACGGCTGTGGCCATCCCTCCCCAGCACCACCACTCAGAGCTGCAGGGAGGACAGGTCAGGTGGAGTGTACTCACAGCTCAGGGCTTCACCAATCTCCTCTGATCGGCCTCACAAGGGAATGTGGGATACATCCAGGGGCCCTCCCTCCACCAGGCGGGCCCCCCCCTCCCCCCACCGGTCCCCTCTCTGGCCTCAGCTGGCCCCTACTCCCTCTGCAGAGTAGGGAAATCAGATCGACACCAGGTCAGGTAGGACGCTGCTGGGGCCCACCTGGGAAGCGACTACAGTCGCAGGCCTCCTGCTGGCCCCGGTCTCACACTAGAAACACACTTCATATCCTTTCACACAGTGAAATGCTAGGCAGACACAGCGCTCCCCACGTCTAAAATGACACGGATGCTGCTGGTGACAAAACCCTCTGGCAAGACACTGCGTGCTGCTGACCGAGAAGCTGAGACACCAGGTTCAGATTACATTCTACAAACGGTGCTGGGTCCTCCTCATCTTCTAAATTCTAGACATCAAGCCACAGAGGGTGTGTTAACAACACCCTCTCAGCACAACCAGTGCCATGTGAGTCTGGAGCGTGGGGTGAGGCAGGCCCGGTGAATCCTGGAGACATGTGGGTCCCGACCTGGCCAGGGCCAGGAGCCAGGGCCAGCGGTGAGTGAGAAACCAGGCTGTTCTGCTCGGGGTTATTGCATTCTAGGTGGACATACAGACAGTACACAAAGGGATAAACACATTAACCAGGAGACTCTCAGCAAACTGTCAACGTGCAGAATCAAGGGCAGAGGAGATGGTGTCCAACGCGCGGCACCGTTCTTTAGATGGGAGGCTAAAGGAGGCTCTCGCGTGAAGCGGCCTGTAAGGTGAGAGGTGAGAACGAGTAAGAGCTATTCATGCACATGCCGAGGAAAGAGCATCACAGGCAGGCCAGCAGTTGACACACCAGTCCCGAGGCTGGGGGAGGCTGGGGGGAGCAGACAGGGCTATGGAAGCCAGTGCGAACAGCTGGATGCAGAGTGCAGGTTTCAGGAGCTGCTGGAGAGTGTGGGCAGGGGCAGGATGTGGTCTGATCACAGGTGAGGCCACATCCAAATGAGGAGACTCGCTAATGCTCTGTGGTGGAGAGCGCTCATGGGCCCACCCGACACTGCATGGGTGGTGCTGCCCTCCATTTCTGACGAGTGGATGGCCACGGTCCACTCCGGGGCCAGCGGGATCGGTGCCACAGCCTGTGTCTACCGTTCTGCTCACACAAGCCCTGGGCTACCGGCCCACAACTCCATAGGGCGTCCAACATGGTCTTCAACTCTTAACAATTCTAAGATCAAGGAAGCCCATCGTCCCACTGGGGCTATACCTGGAGTAGCACGTCAACAGATTAATCTTCTACAACTCGGTCTGGGCCCTGGCGAGGCCGCTGGCACTGACTGAGGGACCTGGGAAGCCCAATTTCTCTCTGGGTTTCAACTTCCTCCCTCATAAAATGAAAGTTGAGAGGTTCTTAACTTCCAGCAAGTCTTAAGAAAGAAATGCACCCTTATGTGTATCATTCATAATTACATTTCATTTCAGGGTGTGTTCACGGCCCCTCGTTGTCAGGTCTCGGGCCCCAGGCTGGAAACCCCAGACGTTCAGGTGGCCATGGGCCAGCTGGAACAACACGGCACCTCAACCTTCCCTGTTGCAGACGCTCACTGAAAACCAGCACCTCCGCTACCCTGTCCTCCACAAAGGAAAGAGGGGGGAAGAAAAGTGGGAAGGGATAGAAAGGGAAGAGAAGGAGAGAAAACTACCACAATGGGACTGTGAACCAAGGATGTGTGGCCTGAAGAAATCTTCTGGTTTTTCACGCCTGCCCCTCAAACTCAATTTTATCCTCGTTGCTGAACTAATAATGACAGACACACAGTTGTCAGCATGAGAATGTCTGGAAGTTATATTTGGTAACTTTCCTTTCTTTAAAGCCCATCCGTTTGGGATATTTATTGAAGGGCGTGCACATAGTAGTGTCTGTGGAATGAGCTTAAGTGGTACGTGAATGTATAGTTTTAACAGACATGTAATTCACTTTATATGTATCAAGAAAATTACTAGCAAACTAAATTATGTCTCCACAGATATTAGTGCTTAAGACAAAGCTACACAAAAACAGGGTGATTCCATTTAGAGTGAATTCAGAACTATTAAGAATGCAAGAAACCAAAATTAGAATAATTCTGAGGGTGGTCTGGGAGTGAGCAGTCGGGGATGCACGGGAGGGTCTACTTAAGAATCCTCTCAGCAGCTGGGGCGCCTGGGTGGCTTAGTCGGTTAAGCGTCCGACTTTCGCTTAGGTCATGATCTCGCGGTTCGTGGGTTCGAGCCCCGCGTCGGGCTCTGTGCTGACTGCCAGCTCAGAGCCTGGAGCCGGTTTCAGTCTGTGACTCCCTCTCTCTCTGACCCTCCCCTGCTCACGCTGTCTCTCTCTCTCCTAGAAATAGAAAATAAAACATTAAAAAAATTAAAAAAAAAAAAGAAATAGAAGGCAGCTTCCCCAACCTGATAAAGAGCATCTGTGAAAAATCTACAGCTAATAGTGGTGAAATCATTTTTGCAGACCTTAATTAACTCTTAGNAGTCTGTGACTCCCTCTCTCTCTGACCCTCCCCTGCTCATGCTGTCTCTCTCTCTCTCTCCTAGAAATAAATAAAAAAAAAAACATAAAAAAAAAAAAGAATCCTCTCAGCTGATGGCGAGAGTGCATTAGAACAGTAAGGAAGGGCTAAGTTGTCTTCAATTTAGTCTGATTCTCAGACTGCAATTTTTCTTTATATAATTTTTCCAGCTCCCCAAAAACATTTTTCTCAGCTACCTGTCTTTGGTATTTCCACTTGGGAACTCCATGTTCTTTTACCATTAAGAGAAAGAATGCACTCAAGCACGGGAGGGACAGAGAGAGAGAGAGAAGGAATGCCCAATGGGCTCCTCCCTGTCAGTATAAATCCCGATGCAGGGCTCGAACTCAGGATCTGTGAGATCATGACCTGAGCTAAAATCGAGTCAGAGCTCAACCGACTGAGCCACCCAGGTGCCCAAGGAACTCCACATTCTTAGGTGGAATGGAGTAGGTCACTGTGGAATTTGATCTCGAAAATATTCGATAAAAAAATATCAGGGGCACCTGAGTGGCTCAACTGGTTGAACGTCCGACTCCAGCTCAGGTTATGATCTCACAGCTCATGAGTTTGAGCCCTGCGCTGGGCTCTGTGCTGACAGCTCAGAGCCTGGAGCCTACTTCATATTCTGTTCCTTCCTCCTCTTCTCTTTGCCCCTTTCCCACTCATACTCTTTTCTCTCTCAAAATAAATAAAACATTAAAAAAATTTTTTTAAGTGGCTGTTTCCTTCAATTATGTGTGAACGGTTTCAATTGTCCATTAGATTTACTTACATTTTTCAGGTGGTGTTATTGTAATAGTCTGAGCTGTAAATTCTTCATCAAAATATCTGGTATCTGTCTCAGATGTTACTTGAGGCTTAAAAGGAGGTACAAGCTGCAAGAAGGAGGAATGAGAGTCCTGTTAACAGACTGCAGTTTAGGAAACTTCATCTCTAGGATAAAATTCAGGAGCAATAATTAAGTGAACAACAGTGCCAGAGCAGCCACACTGTCGAGTCTGTGTGTGGGAGACGCGGCGCTTGGCTTCCCGGTCAACAGTCGGAGCACGGGACGGGAGGGACTTGGTTGTTCTGTACAGAATTTGAGGAATTATGTGAAAGAGAACAAATGAACACTGAAGAATAGGGAAGAAAGAGAAGGCTAAAACGCCCTGGTTTTTCCTCCAAGGACAGCCGTGCAACAAACCAGACGGATGTAAAACCCTGGTAACAAAGCACAGGCTCTGCCCCGTGCAGCGAAAGCACCACTGAACCATTCTTCCCTGGCGCCTGGCCCACCAGGTTGTATTATGAGGAGCACCACCTACCGATAGTCATTCCAGGTCCCGGGGCGCTGCCCCCGTACTTGGCACAGAACCACACTGCTTACCTCAGAAGGCCGTTAATGCCTGCCCCTGCCCTGGGACGGGGGTCTTGACGCAAACGTTTCATCCCTGGGTTGCATCAGATCCTCATCGGGGACTGTGACCCAAGAGAGAGTTGGAGGGACCACTCTAGGAAGGGACAGGCTGCATCCCTCCGCCTCAGACCTGCCGTGGGCGTGGCGCTGTGGAAGCCTGGGGCTGTTGAAGGGCACAGAAGCCCGAGCCTCTGTGACCCCCACCAGCCGGGGTGCGACTCCTGCTCATCAGGGCTCTGGCCTTACTGGAGGGTCTGCTGCTTTCTTGTTCACACAGGGAGCCCCAACCCAGGGCCTGGAGTCAGAGTACATGCTCTCATTAGTGCCATTCAGAGCACGAGATGCTGCTTTCACTGTTTTTATTTTTATTTCTTTAAAGTTTATTTTTGTTTTGTTGGAGAGACACACACACACACACACACACACACACACACACACACACACACACAGTATGAGTGGGGGAGGGGCAGAGAGAGAGAGTCCAAAGCAGGCTCCGGATGACCAGCACAGAGCCGGACGCCGGGCTCAAAGATCATGATCTCAAGAGCCTCGAGATCATGATCTGAGCCAAAGTCAGATGCTTAACCGACTGAGCCATCCAGGTGCCCCAGGAGATGCTGCTTTTATAATAAAATTCCTGTGTGGACAGAAAAACGGAAAATAGAGTGACAGAAATCAGCATGTTTTATACAAATTTTACGAAACACACAACTGGCTTTAGCTCAATGCATTTTCCCATTCTTACTGTCATCAAATTTATGTTAAATAGACAAAAAGTTTTAAATTATTCTCTAGACAGACTTATGGTTTAAAACACCAGGGTCCTGCGCAGAATTAAAAGCACATGCTCAGAATGAAGGGCCACACCTCAGTTTGTGGCACATGTAACAGAGATTTTCAATCTTTTTCCTTCTTAGCATGCTTTCCCTTGCACCCAGTACACAGCCATCTCAAAGTTGATTATTAGCAAGCACTCTTTGGGGGATGGACCTAATTCAGGTTCCACTTGCCACTGGCAGTGGCTTCGGAAGAACAGCTTGGCTCTCCTCCCACAGCCCTGACCTCACCTGGGCCAAGCTCCTGTCGCGTGCGCCCTGCTCTGTGACGCTGCTTAGGCCACGAGCATTTGCTCCACTGATGGAAATCTTCCTGCTTCCCCTCAGACACCAGACACAAGGGTGTTCTTACACATACACAGGAACAGCAAGGTGATCGGGACCAGAGAACTTGCGGTTTTCCTCTTTGAAGAAGGAGGGGTCACTACCTCTACCTGCAGGAAACCGGAGCCTGGGGCTCTGGCTGAGTCACCATTTTACAAATGTTCAAAAAATGGTTCTGCATCCTTCCAACCAAAAATTCACCACAAGACTTTCTTCTCGACAGAGGTGGGCTTCTGGGCATGTGCAGCTGGCTCTGCTGACCTCTGCCCACCCTTCCCAGCGGCCTCCTCTGAGGGCAGTGTGACCCTGCACACACGCAAAAAAGACTTACATTTGTTTACTGCCACTGCCGTTACACCTTCTCCCAATAAAACAGAAGCTCCGTGAGGGTGGGGACTGACTTACAATAGACTGTACATGTCAAGAGTGTACAACGTGACACGTTCTGACACACGTATACACCCAAGAAACTATCACGGAAATCAAGATGGCGAAACGCTTGTTTTCTCACGAGCCTGTTGTGAGCTGGTTCTCCCTCCTCCGTCCCTGCAGGCAATGACTGACACGCTTTCTGCCATGACTGATTTGTTTGTATTTTCAGGACTTTTATGTAAATGGAATCGCATAGCATGTATCCTTTGTCTCATTTTTTTCAGTTAGCACCATTATTTTGACGTCCATCCATGTCACTTCATGTGTCAACAGCTCCTCCACTGCATGGCTAGGTGACAGTCCATCGTACAGGTGTACTGCCATCTGTTTATCCAGCACCTGTCAATGGACATCTGGGTTGCTTCCAGTTTAGGGCTCTTACAAATAAAGCTGCTAGGGCTCTTGAGGTCCAAGTCTTTGTACAGAGATGAGATTTCGTTCATTTTGGACAAATACCAAAGAGTGGAATGGCTGGGTTACATGCTAGATGTACATTTAACTGTTTAAAAAACTGCCAAACTGTTTTCCCAAAGCAGTTGCTTCATGCTCTGTTACTACCACCAGTGGATCAAAATTCCAGTTGCTCTATGTTCTTGCCAGTACTGGTTTGGTTGGTCTTCGAGTGTGTGGTATTTCACTATCATTTTAATAGATTTATTTCCCTAATGAGTAATACTATTTTTCATGAATTTATAACTTCTTTGGTAAAGTGTCTAATATTTTCCCCGCTCCCCCTTTTTGTCACAAAGTGTAGAATTTTTTACATAATCTGTGTGTGGGGTTTTTTTTTTTTTTTTTTTTGGTATGTGTCTTTAATCAGATTTGTGACTTGCAAATATTCTTCCAGTCTGTGACTTTTCCTTTCATTCTCTTAACAGTGCTTCCTGAAGAACACACATTCTTAATGATGCTACTGTCTGATTTATCCATTTTTGTGGATCATACACTACTCTCATCTACGAAGTCTCTGTGTAACCTAACACCACAAAGTTTTCTCCTTTTTTCACCACAAAGTCTTCTTCTAGAAGGCTCTACCTTTAGGACTATGATCTGTTTTGAGTTAACTTTGTATATGCTGCAAATTCTTTTTAAAAAAAAATATGTATATGCAATTGTCCCATCAATCACAATCTGCTGGACTGAGCAATCTCTGCACATCTATTCTAGGTCAATTACCCAGATATGTGCAGGTCTAGATTTCTAGGTTCTCTAAGGGCAAATAAAGATGTTATCTGTCCAGAACAAACTTACCTGATTCCTGTATCTTGAAGCTGGGCAATGTAGGCGTTCCAACTTTCTTTTTTGTCAAAGTTGTTCTGGCTATTTTAAGTCCTTGGCATTCCCGATGAATTTTAGAATCAAGCTAAGAATTTCTACAAAATAGCCTGCTAGCATCTTGATCAGGATTGTGTTGAAATGATGTATCAATTTTGAGAGAACTATCATCTTGAAAATACTAGGTCTTCTAAATCATGGACACATTAGAGGTCTCCCCTGCTTTAGGCTGTCTTTAATTTCCTTACAATATTTATTAGTTTTTAGTACGAAGAGCTTTCACATCTTTGTCAGAAGTATCCTTAAGTATTTGACAATTCTGTTGCTGTTGTGATATTAATTTCCATTTCAGACTGTTGCTGTATATGTTTAGTTGTTTTTGTATTGTACAATCTTTTGTAGATTTACCTCATATCAAACAACTAATGGGTTAAACTTTAGTAGTTTTTTTGTAGATTCCATCTGGGGTTCTATATAGGTAATCGTGTGTTTTTTACTTCTTTTCCTGCTCTGGCCAGAAGCTGCAGTACAGTGTTGAACACAGTGAACATCTTCACCTCGTGAAACCACTCAGTCTTTCCCCAATAGGATATTAGTGATAAGTTTTCCTTAGATGTCCTTTATCAGGGCAGGGGAGCTTCCAGTTCCTGGTTTACTGGGAGCATTTTTGTTGGCTTGTTTGCTTTTTGTTTAAATTAGATGGATGTTGCATTTCCTTGAATGCTTTTTTTTTTCTTGCATCCAGTGAGATAACCATGCTATTTCTTAGTTACTGTTAATATGGTAAATTCTAGTAATTGGTTTTAATTACACCAACTTTGTATTTCTAGAACAGATCCCACTTGGTGATGATGTGCTATCCGTGTATGTATTGCTGGATTTGATTTGCTAAAATTTTGCTAAGTATTTTTACATATAATTTTATTAGGAAACTGTTCTATAGTATTTTTTGTATTACCTCTACCCACCATTGTTTTCAGGTTAAGGTAGACTCCTAGAATGAACTGGGAAATACTGCCTTATCTTCAATTCTCTGGAACAATTTGTATGGAATTGATACTATTCTTTATGTAAATGTTTGGGAGAATTTACTGGTGAAACCATATGGGTTGGGAGCCTTTTTTATGGGAAGAATTTTAACTACAAACAGAATTTCTTTAACACATATAAGGCTATGCACGATATTAATTTCTTCTTGGTAATTTGTGTCTTTCAAGGGATTTATCCATTTCAGCAAAACTTGATTTTATGGACATGCAGATTTTCATACTATTTCTTATTATACATTTAATACCCATAAAATCTATAGTGAAGGCACCCCTCTATTCATGATATTCATAACTTGTCTTTCCACTTTGGTTAGAAATTTATCAATTTAGTTAATTTTTGCAAAGAACCACCTTTCCTTTCATTGATTTTATTATTTTTTTGTTTTTTTATTTCACTGACTGCTGCCCCAATCTTTATTTTTTCCTTTCTTCTGCTTACATGGAGTTTAATTTGTTCTTCTTTTTCTAGGGTCTTAAGATGGACGATAAGGTCACTGATCTTTGACCTTTCTTCTTTTCAAATACAGTCCGTCAGTACTACAAATTTCCCTTGAGGTATGACATCAGCTGTATCCCACAGCAAAACAAGCTTTGCTTTCATTTTCAGTCTGTTCAAAATCCCTTCTAATTTCCCTTTTATTTTTTTTGACCCACAGATTACTGAAAATGGTACTGAGTTTCCAAATACTTGAGGACTTTCCACATGTCTGTTTTGATTTGTTTTTATTCTTTTCATGCTTTAAAGTATTTGAATCCTTTAAAATTTATAGTTATTTTGCTCATAGTATGGTATACCATGGCAAATGCCCCATGCGACCTTGAGAAGGATGAATGTTCTTCTGCCGTCAGATGGGGTTCTGTGTCAATCAGAGTAAGTTGGTTGATGGGGCTGCTAAATTCTTTCATAACCTAACACTTTAAAAAAAATTTTTTTTTAATGTTTTACTTATTTCTGAGAGAGAGAGCATGAGCAGGGGAGGGTCAGAGAGAGAGGGTGACACAGAACCTGACACAGGCTCCAGGCTCTGAGCTAGCTGTCAGCACAGAGCCCGACATGGGGCTTGAACCCACAAACCGTGAGATCATGACCTGAGCCGAAGTCAGACACTTAACCAACTGAGCCACCCAGGGGCCCCTTTAACCTAACAATTTTCTCTCTGCTTCTTCTATCAGCTATTTGAAGGTAAGTATTGACATATCGAACCGTAACGTGGATTTACCTATTTCTTCTGTCAGTTCTTTTAGTTTTTATGTATTTTAAGTTTTGTTATTTATGCAAAAATAATTAAGATTCTTACATCCTCTTGATGAACTGATCCCTATATTATTATGAAATAATCCTCCTGATCTCTGGTAATATTACTTGCTTTGAAATCTTCACAGGACTCTAGTGAAGATTAGATATAGCCACTCTAGTTCTTGTAAGTACGTATATTGCTTCCCTTTGATTTGTAATTTACACTTAGATGGGTTTCCTGTAGGCGGCATATAGGTGATTCTTGCTTTATTTCCAATCTGACAATCTCTTTTAACTGTGGTATTTAGATCATTTGCCCTCAGTGCGATTATTGATATGGTAGAGATTACATCTACCATCTTGCTAGTTGTTTCATACTTGTCCCATCTGGGGCTTGGTTTTGCAGTGACGCTACAACCCCAGTTCCGAGAACAGCACTCGCCACTTGGTGGCAGGAGTAAACGAACACACCATTCAATCTTGGGGCTGGAGAGGTCAGAGGGCATGTAGTCTACCCTTGTAGCAACGAGGAGATTCAAGTGCACTTGGTAAAATGACTTGCTGAAGATGATACAGTAACAACCAGAGCAGCAAACCCTCCGTCTCCGGATCCCAAGCTCTCTCTACTGCGGTGCCTGGGAAGACACGGCATGAAAATGCCTTTGCCTTTGATTTCTTTTCTGGATATTAGTCAAAGTCATTCGTGCTGGGAGCATATTTCCTCCCCTCGACTCACACACAGAAGCAGAAGAGAACTCAGTAAAGTACAAATATCCAAACAGGGAAGCAAGAACCCTAATTCTGCATATGGGGAAAGGCGTGAGAGAGAACATGCCAAGAGCCGCTACGGGCCCCAACCGAGGCGCCAGCACACAAATCTGGGGCCGCCCGGCCGCCATGTCCTCAAGCCCCAGAGGGACCTTGACTTTCAACCACTGAACACATTTCAAATATCTAAGTCTTCTGGGCTGAACTGTGCCCCTCCCCCACTTCCATATGTTGGGAGTCCTCACCCCAGTGGCTGTCCTGGGAGAGAGGGCCTTTCAAGAGGTGACTCCATTAGAACAAGGTGTTAGTGTGGGCCTTAGTCCAACCTGACAGGTGTCTTTGTCAGAAGGGGAGATGTGGGCACGCACAGGAAGAGGAAAGACCACGTGAGGATGAACATCCACAAGGCGGCCTATCCACAAGCCACGGAAAGAGGCTTCAGAAGAAAGCAACCAGCTCTGCCAGTCTCCTGGTCTTGGAGGTCTGGCCCCCAGAGCCGCGGGAAAACCAATCTCCATGAAGTCGCCCAGTCTGTGGTACTCTGTCATGACGGCCTTAGCAGAAGGTCACATCCAGTTTCTATTCTGACTTTAAACCAGTATCATCTTAATTCTCCCTCCCCCACACCGGACATAGTTCTCAAAACACTCCTGGGTCAAGTGACACGCTGCAAACTCGAATTTAGGAACGCGCAAGGACCAGCCGAGTCCAGAAGCACTCAGCTCTACATCTCAGCTCCCCACTTGATGGATGGCCGCACGGTCATGAACTGCAAATGTGACCTATTTTCCCAACAGACACAATAAACCTAGGCTATATCTTTCTTTGAAAGTTAGTGCGTTTTCAGGAAACGCAGCTCCGGACGATGTAAACAGGAAGCTTCAGGTCTTTGCTTCCAGTGTCCTGCCAGGGCACCTCCAGGTGCATTTTCTTCTAGCCTGAAGACCACAGAGCAGCGTCGCCGCCTGAAAGTCCTCCCACGCTACCCTCTACCACAGCTGCATGTTACCAAGTCACGCCACCATTTAAAGCACTGTGTTGCTTTTCGGCCTAGGTGAAGAACAGAGAGAAAACATGTCCCTGAACTAAGTCACAGTCCCCATTCCTGGTGTGGCTGGAATGACGGCAGGGAGGACAGACTGCACGGTCCCTGAAGATCAGTGTCCTCTAACCCTCCCAGCAACCACTCAACCGTTACCATCCGTCTTCTGTGTTCTTCCTTCCGTCTCCAGTGTAGGCGCTCTAGAAATACACAGCATGGCTTCAAACTTGCAAGGAAAATGGATACAGTGACTATGGAATGCTAACTGTCATCCTATCTGAATAGGATGGTGGTTATGTCCACCACTCTGATGTGGATCAAAAAAGCCTGAGAACACAGATACTAGCAATAAAAATTGCCACCCCTTTGGGGCAGCTGGAAGGCCCAGCTGGTTGGATGTCTGGCCCTTGGCTTTGGCTGAGGTCATGATCTCATGGTTTGTGGGATCAGGCCCCACACTGGGTTCTGTGCTGACAGCCCGGAGCCTGCTTGGGATTCTCTGTCCCTCACTCTCTGTCCCTGTCCCACTCGTGCATGTGATCTCTCTCTCTCTCAGGAAAAAAAATTTTTTTTTAAAGTCAAGGAGGACAACTTTTTTAAAAACCGCCAACACTACTGAATGCTTAGATTTGTCACAGACATTAATCCAATGTTGTAATTCTATCTCTTTAAAACAATTCAAGGGAGTAACTAAGCTTAGATAGGTTTATTTAATCTCCATTGTCCTGAAACACTGGTTTTATGCTATGTACGTAAATGCGCACATGCTCAGAAGTGGGACTGTGGAAAGAAGATTCATTTCTAACAAAAGTAATAAATCTTCGGCAAACCTTAATTATATTATCTGCTAAGCTTTACAATACCAATGAACACTTCTTGACAGATGACTAGAAACTCAAATAACTATACTTCATTTCCATAAAACCACACGACAGGAATTTATGTCCTACATAATGCTGACCTTGATCCTATAAAAAGAAATGGACCAAGGGACTCAAGGTATATATATCACACTAATATACACGTATTATATCACAAGTTGAGCCCAACAAAGTGACTACATTAGCTATAAGAAAACTTAAATGTTTAATTAATACATCTGTTTTCCCTGTTGGAATTGAGAAGGGCTTTTTCGCACGCAGTATACACGGTCAGCACTGCTTTAAAAGTCATCCCCAGAAATGTGAACTCATACTTTCTGTTCCTTGACAGATTTTTCTCAGTTAAAGAGAGCTTCACAGGGGCCCCTGGGTGGCTCAGTTGATTGAACGTCTGATTCTTGATTTTGGCTCAGGTCACAATCTCGCAGTCCATGAGTTGGAGCCCTGCGCTGGGCTCCATGCGGACAGTGTGGAGCCTGCTTGGGATTCTCTGTCTCCCTCTCTCTGCCCCTCTCCTGCTCTCTCTCAAAAATAAACATTTTATGAAAAATAAATGAATGAAAAGTAAAGAGAGCCTCACAAACGTTCCGCCGGTGGTGCATCTGTGGGCAGGTGGTGCTGCTCACGTGCATCCACAGGTACATTACGTTATTTGAAGACCTCAGTTATACTTGGAGAAGAGCTGCTTATAAAGACAAAAGAACTCTCATGAGTAAAACAGAGGCCTTTCTGAAAGGCAGGGGACCTTTCAGACACAGGCCTGCTGCTGTGGCAGGGACGTCTGGCAAGTGGCATCCATTGCAAACTCAGTATTTCTCCAAGAACCTGCTCAAAGGGCTCAGCGTATCCCTGCTCCTGCTGATGGCACAGGCCCAGCCTCACATCAGCAGTGTGGCAGCCACTAGTCACTAGTTCTTTTTTTTTTTTAAGTTTATTTATTTATTAAATTTTTAAAATGTTTTATTTATTTCTGAGAGAGAAAGAGAGAGAATGAGTGAGTGAATGAGCAGGGGAGGGTCAGAGAAAGAGGGAGGCACAGAATCCTAAGCAGGCTCCAGGCTCTGGGCTAGCTGTCAGCACAGAGCCTGATGTGGGGCTCGAACCCACGAACTGTGAGATCATGAGCTGAGCCGAAGTCGGACACTTAACCAACTGAACCACCCAGGCACCCCTAAGTTTATTTATTTTTGAGAGGGAGGAAGAGAGAGAGAGAGAGAGAGACAGACAGACAGACAGAGAATCCCAAGCACTATGGTCTTATAGCAACTTAAAGATTCAAGCAGGGTCAGTAACCTGCAAGATTTATCAATAGAAATTCTTCAGTCTGCAGAACACAGGAGAAAAATTAGAAAAAAATGAACAGAACTTTAAAGACCAATGGGATGATGTCAACGAGTTGAACGTATGTGTAACTGGAATTACAAAGGGGGAGGAGATAAGAAGATAATATATTTCAAGAAATAACAGTTAAAATTCTTCCACAGTTAGTGAAAGGTAAGAGACTCAGAAAGCTCAGAGAACTCCACGTAGAAATAAATACAAAGGAAACCTCACCTACGGGCATTATAATCTGAAATCCTATCAGTCAGGGTTCAAGCAGAGAAGCAGTAATGTGTGTGTGCATGTGTGTGCGTGTGTGTGTCCATGGGACACAGAGACTGACGGAGAAAGAGGAGGAAGAAGAGGGAGAAAGAGAAGGGAGGAGGATGGGACAGAGGGAGGGAGGAGCATGGGATGAGGGGTATCTACACTCACTCAAAACAGGGAGGGGGCTGGCCATGCAGTCCCTGTAAGGTTGCTGTCTCAGGTTCAAGGACATGTGGAGCTTGGCGTCCACAGGGCAGACGGTGTGAGGGGAGGATGCATGGAAAACAGGGAGAACAAAGTGAAACCCGGAAGCAGGAACTGGAGCCCAGAGAATAGACCGGAACCCATGCCATTTCTTACTGTCTGTGACCGCAGCACAGATGTTCCGCACAAGCTGGGGACCTGCCTCGGGAACACACACGGCAGCCCAACAGTGGTTCGCAGGGGACAGGGGGAAGAGGCAGGTGAGGTGAGCAGACAGACCAGCAACAGTATCAGAGCTACAAGTCGCTGCTGCTTCACGTCTGGCTACCCCCCAACCCCCCCAGAATCTCACAGGAGAGTCTGATACAGCAAAGGGAATTCTGGAAAGTGTAGCTCAGCCCAGTCAGACTGATTTATTCTAAATCCATCACACAAACGAAAATATCTTGCAAGCAGCCGGTGAGATGTGACACATAATTTACAAGGGAACACATAATTGAATAAGCGCTCACTAAACTATCAACTCACAATTTTATATTCAGTGAAAATATCCTCCGAGAATGAAGGCGAAATAAAGACATCCTCAGATAAAAGAAAACAAATTTCCTGCCAGCCAACTTGCACTACAAGAAACGGGGGAAATCCCCTTGGCTGGAGGGGAGTGTGCCAGAAAGGAACCTGGGTCTCCGAGGAAGGAGGAGATTTGGTGACCACTCTGCATTTAGACAACGGTGACGGAGAGTTGGTGAGTATATGAACACCTGCTCACGTGCACACTTTACGGTAAATTACAGCTCAGTAAAACAAATTACTTTTTAATTAAAAAAAAAAAAAAGACTGAGGAGTATTTGAAATGGTAACCATGTAAAACAAAAAAACCCACTAAAAGTTCTAACTTCACATCTGGACAGAGATGAAGGTTAATCTTCAAGTGGGAACATGGATGTTTAATGAAGGAACCAAAGAGTGATACGGAAACCGGTATGGAAACTCTGCGCAGGCCCCTCCAGAGAGGGCTTACTTCAGGCAGCCTTGCTCTGCTCCTCACATAAGGACTAGATGAAACTACTCATTTAAACAGCTGCCATTTCACTAAAATGAGTATCAAAGAAGTGATCAAAACAAGCAATCAAGTACCTCAGTTACACTCTAAAAGCAAGTTTTCTCTTCTTTTCTGTGGGAATTCTCTGGAAAATAAGCACAAATGTGAAAAATACAAGGTAGGTCAAAATGAAGATCTTAGTAAGATCAAAATGAGCCACAGATTCCAAATCAATCTTCCCTAAAACCTTTTGGTCTTCAACCTTACGGTTTTATAGTAATGTTTTTCCCTGATGAAGAATAAAGCCTCAGCAGCCCGCATGAAGTCCCGGAGGCCCTGCCTCAGCTCCTGGCTGGAGCCCCTGACCTGTCCCCACACAAGGCAGCCTACTGTGGGCCGCACACGTTCTCACTGGAAGAAGCCAAGACCTCGGGCAGGAACCACGCCGGACTCAGGACCACGTATTTATAAACACTTCTGCTTCCGTGGCATTCCCACTCCTTTCTGATCACGGTCACTACGAAGGTGCCCCCACCCCCAGCCTCTTCTGTGAAGACAGTCCCGCCAGCGAGGCCTCACAGATCTTGCTTTTTTCTTATAGGATACTTTCCCCCGTACTTCTTAATCTCACGCCCTACAGTCTATCTGCTGTAGTCTTACTGTCAGTATATAAGCTTCCTTTTCACTACATATCTCCACTTTCAGAGTCCTGATTGGATTCTCCCCCCAGGTACGTAAGCAACACAAAAGTGAAAGAAATGGATCTAACCCATTCTGCAGGCGGTTTTCCATTTCGCGCCTGCTCGCTCTTTATTCCTCCGTGGTCCTGAGCAGGACTGCGTTTGGCGCTTCCATCTACCCTTCCACTCCACTTCCGACATTGAAAAAGAACAATTTTGAACGTAAAGGAAAGACTATAAAATGAGAACCAGATGTAACACATGGTAACATTTTGTCAAATGTACTCTGAGACTATTGTATTTTTAAGACCTAAAACACAGAGGTGCAGCTGATACCTACTGCCTTCCCCTCACTGATACTCACCCATCTTTAATTTCCCCAAATTATAATTACATACGATTCAAGGAAATATTGTGGAGTTCCTTTCTGTCATTTGCATGCAAATTCTTATACTTCTCCCCCAATTATGGTGCAGATACAATGTTTATTTTCAGTTACTGTAATAGTGGTATCATTCCCTAGATATCTTATGTAACGTGTCTTGTCCTATTCTTAGAGCGCAATACTATGCTGAATAAAAAATGAGTAAATTGGGCTTATTCAATATTAATATTGATACTCAAAAACTGCCTAGAATGTGATATTGGTAGATACCGTTTTTCTTACATTTAAAGAAAATATTTGTAATATTCAGCCACTAAGTATAATGTTTGTAGAAAAATATTTTTTTTTAACATTTATTTATATTGAGAGAGAGCACGTGTGCGTGAGCAGGGCTCATTCCCACCAAATGTGAGATCATGACCTGAGCTGAAATCAAGAGTCAGATGCTTAACTGACTGAGCCACCCAGGCCTCGTAACTGTAGAAAAAAAATGTTTTTAATGTTTTTTTAATTTATTTCTGAGAGACAGAGACAGTGTGAGCAGGGGAGGGCCAGAGAAAAAGGGAGATACAGAATCTGAAACAGGTTCCAGGCTCTGAGCTAGCTGTCAGCACAGAGCTCAATGCGGGGCTCGAACCCACGAACTGTGATATCATGACCTGAGCCGAAGTCGGATGCTTAACCGACTGAGCCACCCAGGTGCCCCTATAGAAAAATTTTTGATACAAACTTATTTAAAGAAGGTTCATGTTAAATCTATGTTACTAAAAGTGTTTTAACTATAATTTAAAAAATCATGAATAGGTTCTACTTTCATTTTATGAAGTTTTTCTATAAAGTTTGAGATTGTCATGTGGATTTCTCCCTTAATCTTTAAATATGGTGAATAACATTAAATGTTTCTAATAAAATCACATTTTTAGAACAAATGGTCATTAGAACATACATATTATTTGCACTGCTGGAAATAAATGCTCAATATTTTACTTAGAATATTTACATCTACGTTCATAAAAGGCCTATCATTGTTCTTTCTTGTAAGTGTTATCAGGGTTTGGGCTCAAGGTTATAAAATAAGTTTGAGAAACATATGACCCCCGCCCTCCCTTCCTTTGGAACAGACTGTATAAAATTTTTTCTAATGATAGGGATTATCTTTGTCTTTGAATGTTTGATGGAGATTACCTGAAAAATTCATCTGGGGTTATACTGGTGTTTTTCATTGTAGTGAAAACACTGCAGTTGGAGAAGTGACAGATTGTATGCTAATTTAACAATTAAATGTTTACACATTTTTCTTGAGTCAGCTGATAATTTAAAGCTTGCTTAAAATTATCCATAAACTCTCTTTAAAAAAAACAGGATAGGGGCACCTGGGTGGCTCAGTCGGTTAAGCATCCGACTTCGGCTCAGGTCATGATCTCGCAGTTCCTGGGTTCAAGCCCCACGTCGGGCTCTGTGCTGACGGCTAGCTCAGAGCCTGGAGCCTGCCTCAGATTCTGTGTCTCCCTCTCTCTCTGCCCCTCCCCTGCTTACGCTGTCTCTCTCTCTCTCAGAAATAAATAAAACATTAAAAAAAATTTTTTTTAAAACAAAAAGAGTATAGGAGTGCTTGGGTGGCTCAGTTGCTTAAGCATCAGGTCATGATCTCAAGGCTCATGGAATCAAATCCCATGTGGGGCTCGGTGCTGTTGTCTGGATTCTCTCTCTCCCTTTCTGCCCTTCCCTGCCTCACCCATATGGACACGAGCGCACATGCTCACTCTCTCTGAAAATATAAACTTAAAAAATATATATAAATTACTCATGGTAGTTACATTAAATTTTCATTTCTATATATTTCTGTATCTCATTTTCATTCCTAATTATTTATTAATTTTGAAATTTGTCTGCTTTACTAGTCTTTTATATAACTGCATTTTCTTGATGGTTTCAAATGTTTGTTTCTATTTATTCACTTGAACTTTTACATTTACTGTGTGCTTCTACTTACTTTCACCATGATTATTCTGTTGTCGAATTTCTTTTCCCTCATTTTATTTTTAGCTAATAATTAGCTAAATTAATTTTCTAATCTTTCTGTTTTATTTGCCCACTCCCACCCCAGTACAAGTATTTAAGAACTGCCTTGGTTGCATTTCACAAATTTCACTGTCCTTCTAACTCCAATATTTTCTGATTTTCAATGTAACTACTTCTTAATCCATGAATTATATTAAAGTTCATTTTAAGAGTTCAAATATTTGGGGTTTAGAGAAGTATTTCTTTGTTGGTTACTTCTAATTTTACTGATCACAGAGTATGGTCTGAGCTATATAGTTCCTTTGTTTTTCATTAAGGTTTGATTTGGTGCCTCAAAAGAAATGCATGTTCTAACCTACAGACCAATAGGGGTGCCTGGCCGGCTCTGTCGGCTGAGCAACTGATTTCGGCTCAGGCCATATCTTGTGGTTCACAAGTTCGAGCCCTGTGTCCAGCTCTGTGCTGACAGCTCAGAGCCTGGAGCCTGCTTTGGATTCTGTGTCTCCCTCTCTCTGTGTCTGTCCCCCTGCCCCACTCATACTCTTTCTCTCTCAAAGATAAACATTAAAAAAAATTAGAAAAAACAAAAACAAAAACAAACCTACAGACCAATATCCCTATGATCACTGATGCAAAAATCCTCAACAAAATATAAGCAAAATGAATCCAGTAGTCTATGACAAGGCCTGCACACATGACCACTGTCCTAAGGATTGCCCTGAATCTGCAACATCACTCTTGACTAGAACTTCCATCTCAAAAGGTAAGTGTCCAAGCCACACACATGGCGGGGGTCTTTCCCCCGGTCATGTCTTCTCATCGGTTTCAGCAAAGTTTTGTAGTTGGCAGCACACAAGTCTTGCACCTCCATGATTATATTTATTCCTAAATATTTTATTCCTTTTGATGCTACTTTAAATGGAATTGTTTTCTTAATTTGCTTTCCAGATTGTTCACAGCTAATGTATTCAAATATAATGTATTTTGTGTGCTGATTTCATATCCTGCAACTTTGCCGACTCTGTTAGCTTTAAGAGGTTTTGTGTATGTGAGTGTGTGTGTGTGGTGGTTGGGGTTTTCTATAGCTAAGAAGAGAGACGGTGTTACTACTTCCTTTCCAATCTGATTGCTTTCTAGTTCCTGTGCTAGTTGCTCTGACTACAGCTTCCAGTATTGTGTTGAGCAGAAGTGTCACACGTGAGTGTTCTCGTTCTCTTCCTCGTGTTGGGTGAAAAGCTTTCAGTCTTCCACCACTGAGTATGATGTCAGCTGTGGGTTCATCTATGGCCTTTATCATTTGAGCAAGTTTCCTTCTATTCCTAGTTTTCTGAGTTGTTTTTTTTTTCATCAGCAAAGGGTACTGATTTTTGTCAAATGCTTTTTCTGCACCAAATGAGACAATCATGTGGATTTTCTTTATTGTATTAACGGGGGTTATTACTACGATTAATTTAGTCTGGTGTCTTTGCATTCCATAAAACTCAAGTGATCATGGTGTACAATCCTTTCAATACGCTACTAATTGGTTTGCTAGTATCTTACCAAGGAATTCTGTATCTATATTAGGGGTACTGGAAGATCCTGAAGACTAGTCTTCTTTTCTTGTAATGTCTTTGTGTGGCTTTAGAATCAGAGTAATGGCCTTGGGCTTTTCTTTGTTGGAGTTTTTTGGTAACTGATTTAATTGCCTTTAGTTGTAACTTTATTCAGATTTCCTATTTCTTCTTGACTCATTTTGGTAATTTGTATGTTCCTAGAAATTTTTCCATTCATACAGGTTTTCCACTTTTTATATGCACATCTGTTCAGAGCATTCTCCTATAATCCTTTTTACTTCTATAAAGTCAGTAGTAATGTCCTTCTTTCATTTGTGATTTTAGTATTTCTTTTTTTTCCTAGACAATCTAACTGAACGTTTGGCAGTTTTGTTGATCTCTGCAAAGAATCAACTTTTGTTTTTTTTTTAAATTTCTCTATTGTTTTTCTATTTATTTCATTTCTCTCCACTCTAATCTTTATGCCAAATATTGGCTAACCTAGATGAAATGATGAGGTAAATTCATCAAGAAGATATAACCATTTTAAATTTGGGAGCACCTAAAAGCAGAACTTTAAGATTAAAATAAAGGAAAGGTGATAGAACTGAAAGACAAATAGTCAAAGCCACAATTATAGTTGAGTTTCATCTCCATCTCTTAATAACTGATGAAAGCAAGCATCTAAACATTCAGTAAAGACATAGAAGACTTATCATTAATTCACTTAACTGACATTTATAAAACCCCATATATAATAAGAGAATACATGCTCTTTCCAAATGCACACCAACTAAAAGGCAAGGACTGTCAGAGTGTAGAAAACAAGACTCAATCACATATTACTTACAAGAAACCCACTTTAAATGTAAAGATACCAGGAGATTAACAGTACGGGGATGGAGGAACACATACCACACTAACACTGAGCAAAAGTAGGCAGAAGCAGTTACAGTGATTTCAAACAGAGCAGATTTCAGAGCAAGGGAAATTATCCCAGATAGGGGGGGTCATTTTATAATGATAAAGTGGCCAATTCTTCAAGAAGACCTAAGAATCATTAATGTGTATGCATCTAACAACAGAGTATCATAATACAATAGAGAAAAACTGATAAAGCTTCAAGGAGAAACAGATTAACTCACTATTACAGTTAGAGACCCCAACGCCTCTTTCTAAGTAACTGACAGATCCAGGAGGCAGAAAATTAGTAAGGACATAGTTGAACTAAAAAAACACCAACAGCCAATTGGATCCAAATGACATTTATAGACGACCTCATCACACAACAGCAAAATACACATTCTTCTCAAGTTCACAGAACATTCACCTAGACAGACCACACTCTAGGCCATGAAACACACCTTAACAAATTTAAAAGTACAGATCATTCAAGGGTATGCACTCAGACCCTAGTGGAATTACACTGGAAAGCAGTAACAGAAAGATAGCTCAGATCTCCTCAGATACTTAGAAGTTAAAGAATACACTTCTAAATAACACATGGGTCAATTAGGAATTCTCAAGAAAACATTTTAAATATTATGAACTAAATGAAAATACAACTTGTCAAGATTTGGGGGATGCAGTGAAAATGGTACTTAAGGGAAAATTTATAGCACTGAACACGTTCATTAGAAAGGAAAGATCTAAAGTAATAATGTAAGCTTTCAGCTTAGGTAAGAAGAAACAGAAGAGCAAACAAAATTGTGATAAGGAAAATAAATAAATATAAGAGCAGAAATCAAGGAAACTAAAAATAAAATTGATGAAGAAAATCAACAAAACCACAAGCTGGCTCTTCCCAGCTAGCCCTCTGACACACTGAGCACGAAAAGTGTATTTCTATTAAGTCCCCGCATCTCTAGGAGTGCTGTGTGCTTACAGGTGCTGCTGTTTGCTGCATATTGTTTGTTAGGTCAAAAATGACCTTTCACATTTAATACTGATGTACTGAAATCAACTTAGCTCAAAATAAAGGAAGCTGCATATGCAGATTCAGTATTATTACCTTGGGGGCACTGAGATGGGCATTTAAAATGAAACTTCTTCAATCTGACAGGATCAGCTGGAAAGCCCAGTTTTAAACTCTTCTCTCTTCTTTTTTGCCATCAAGTTGTAAATTAAGACCATCACACACAATAAAACACACACACACACAAAGTACCAAGTATATGATACCTAAAAGAAAACCCACTTAAATATAAATACCAAGGTTAAAAGTAACATGATGGAGGGGCGCCTGGGTGGCTCAACTGGTTAAGCCTCCGACTTTAGCTCAGGTCATGGTCTCACGGTTAGTGGGTTTGAGTCCCCCTTCGGGCTTTGTGCTGACAGCTCAGAGCCTGCAGCCTGCTTTGAATTCGGTGTCTCCCGGTCTCTCTCTGCCTTTCCTCACTCATGCTCTGTCTCTCAAAACTAAATAAATGTCAAAAAAAAAACTTTTTTTAAAAGTAACAAGATAGAAAGTATACGTAAAATCAAAGGAAAGCTGGAATACTTATATTAATATCAGACAAAGTAGATTTCAAAACAAAGATTATTGCTATGAATATAGAGGAACACTTCTTAATGACAAAAAGATAAATTCACCAAGAAGATGTAACAAAACTAAATGTGTTGCAACCAACAATGAAGCTTCAAAATACATGAACAAAAATAAAGAGAGAAACAAATCCACAATTATAGCTTCAGATTTCAACAATCCGCTTTGAATAACTGATAGAACAAGTAGATGGGAAATCAGTAAGAATACAGGAAACAGGAACACCGTCATCAGCCATCTTGACCAATGGCTATTGGTAGAACACTTTATGCAATAAAAGCAGAATACACATCCTTTTCTCAAGTGTACACAGAACATACACCTAAAGAAACCATTTTCTGGGCCATAAAACAAGTCTCAATAAATTTAAAATGATTACTATCATATAAAGTAGGTTTTCCAAACACAAGAGGATTTAATTAAAAATCAGTAACAAAAATATCTGAAAAATCTATATATTTGGAAATCAAACAATATATTTCTAAATAATCTGAGTGAAGGAGGAGTCACAAGAGGAATTAAAAATATTCTGAAATAGAGGCGCCTGGGTGGCTTAGTCGGTTAAGCGTCAGACTTTCGCTTAGGTCATGATCTTGCAGTTCGTGGGTTCGAGGCCTGTGTCGGGCTCTGTGCTGACTGCCAGCTCAGAGCCTGGAGCCTGTTTCAGTCTGTGACTCCCTCTCTCTCTGACCCTCCCCTGCTCACGCTGTCTCTCTCTCTCTCTCTCCTAGAAATAAATAAAAAATAAAAAAAAAATAAAAAAATATTTTGAAATAAAAAACAAATAGGTCAAAACTTGTAAAACAAAGTTAACAGTCCTTATATGGAAACTTACAGCATCCATTGAGGGCTTAGGATAGAAAAAGAGAATGGTACCCAAACAATAATCTCAGCTTCTCCTTAAAGAAAATAAGAAGAGTAAACTCAAAAGAAGAAGAACAGAGAAATAATAAAGAGCAGAAATAACTAATCAATGAATAACAACCAGAAAAAAATAATACAGAAAATCAGTGAAAACAAAAAATTCTTTGAAAAAATTCAATAGCATCGATTGACCTCTAGCCAGATTGATCAAGAAAAAGGAGAAGACACAAATTACCAACTTCAGGAGTAAAAGAGATCATCGTTACATATACAGCAAACACTGTAAAGACAGTATGATCTTTAGAAGACAAAAGATCCCAAAACATTCAAGAAGCAATAGAAAACCACACAGACCCAGAACAATGAAAGAAATTGAGTTTATAGTTAAAACTGCCCAACAAATACAAAACCCCAGTCCCAAGTGGCTTCACTGGTAAATTTTATCAAAGATTTTAGGAACAGGTAATACAAATTCTATGCAAACAATTCCATACAATTGAATAAGAGGAAATACTTCCCTCTTTATTAAAAAAAAAAATCAAACTTGATCCTGAAATCAAAATCCTACAAAGGCATATTAGGAAAAGAAGATGATGCCCAGGATCATTTGTGATTTAAGGATGCAAAAATCCTTTAAAAATACATTGTATCAAATCTAGCAATACGTAATAAGGATAACATAAAGAGGTGGGTTTCCCCCTAAGAATGTACGATTTATTTAACGTTAGAAAACCAATCACGTAATTCACCGTCTTCACAATATAAAGAAGAAAAACCATAAGGCCATTACAACAAATGCAGAAAAAATTCAATAAAATTCAACACCTTTCTGGAAAGAAATCTATTAACATATGAGAACAGAAGGGAACTTCCTCAACCTAATAAAGGAGGTATAGAAAGCTTACACTAACATCACATCTTTAGAACTTGTTACACTGAAATAATTTTAGGCTTAGAGAAGACGTACAAAAGTGGTACGAAAAGTTGCCATATTCTGTCTACACACCTGCCCCTAAGGCTAGTATCTCATACAGCCACAGCACAACGCTCAAAACCAAGGAATGAATGCTGGTACAGAATCGTTACCAACCATCTGTCCCACTATGCCCCTCTTCTGTCCCAGGAGCCAAACCAGAACCCCACGTGGCATGTGGTCAGCATGCCCTCAGTCTCCCTCAGTCTGCCCAGTTCCAGGGCCATTCCTCACCTTTTGTGAAGTTGACACTTTTGAGGCTACCTGGCTAGTTATTTTGAGGAATGTCTCCTCCACTTGGGTACTTCAGGTTTTCTCATGATTATGTTGAGGTAATGCATTTTGAGGAAGAATACCACAAAAGTGAGATGGCCTTCTCATAGCATATCATGGGCTACATGACATCAGTCTGTCTTATCACTGGTGACGTTAATCTTGATTCCCTGGCTTAGGACACAGTCTGCCAGGCTTTTCTACTGTAAAGTTACTCTTCTAAGCTTTGTAAATAATAAATGCTTGAGGAATGATACGTTCAGACTATGCAAATATTCTTTTTCTTTTTTTTTTTTTAATTTTTTAATGTTTTATTTATTTCTAGGAGAGCGAGAGACAGCGTCAGCAGGGGAGGGTCAGAGAGAGAGGGAGTCACAGACTGAAACAGGCTCCAGGCTCTGAGCTGGCAGTCAGCACAGAGCCCGACGCGGGGCTCGAACCCACGAACTGCGAGATCATGACCTAAGCGAAAGTCGGACGCTTAACCGACTAAGCCACCCAGGCGCCCCGCAAATATTCTTTTTCTTAAACTAAACTTTTCCCCACTAATTTTAACATTCATTGACAGATCCTGCATGCACTAAGTTTTATGCTGGGAGTCTAATGGTGATTTCGTAGATCCCTCATTCCTTCTACATTTATTAACTAGAATTCATCTTCTTCCCTTAACTGGAATGTCCCTTTTTCTCAACACTTTATTTGTTCAATCATTTATTTTTTGCAGTGTGGACTTATGGATATGTATTTTATCCTTTGGGTCATAATGGAATAGCAATGTATACTAATCTTAATTTTCTTATTGAAATTGTTTTAGCTTTCACCACTGGGACTTATTTAAGGTTGGCTCCTCCATCCTATGAATGCATCTCTATCTATCTATTTACCCACCTACCTGCCTAGTTACCTATCTTTGTTTTTTTACTTTCTGGCATCACAAAATTCCTGGGCCCATCTTTTATTTTCCCCCATCCCAAGCTCTTAAATCAACTGCTTCTCAAAGTAACCTTGGTTCTTTTTATTGAAGAATGATATTTAAAAACTAAGATCTTAGCACTAGATGTAATAATTAATATCCTACGTAGTGATAAAAGTTGTTTTCTCCCTCAGATCAAGAACAAAATCAGCATGTTCACTTTATTCAACTTCTACTCAACTTCTACTGGCTAGTGATGTCTTAGCCAATATACCAAGGCAAAAAAGCACAAAAAAACAAAACAAAGAAAAAAAGAAATAAAATATACAGCAACTGAAAATGAGGTAAACCTCCTTATTTAAATAAGACATAGTCGTCTATGCAGAGAATACTAACTAATCTACAGAAAAATGCTACTAACACTAATGAGTTTTGCAAGCTTGCAGGACATAAGGTCAATATACAAAAGCAACTGTATTTCTGTACACTGGCAGCATTGTTACACGGTGAAAGTAAAAATCTTAAGTACCATTTATATCGGAAGACATTAAATACCAAAGGAACTACAAAATATGGGTAAGACTTGAACATGGAAAATTATGAAACATCATCGAGAGAAATTAAAGCACACCTAGGTAAATAGAGAGGTATACCATGTTCATGGATCTGAAGGCTCAGTCCTGTTCAAATGTCAATTCTCCCCCAAATTTTCCTACCAGATTCAACACGATATCACACAAAATCCCAGCAGACTCTTTGTAGATGACAAACTGAGTGTAAAGCCTACACAGAAATTTATCTGGACAGCTTCATCTTATAAAATATCCTCCAGAGAATCTTAAAGCTTGAAGGCACTTCAAAGATCATGATTTTGTGTGACTAAAATAATTTGTACATTTCCACACAGAAAGGAAGCAGCAAACCCAAGACACTTATTTCCACACTTCAGTGCTGTGCTCTTTGGAGTGGTACACCATGATATTCATAATTAAGGTTAAGTCATTTTTTATGTTTGTCTTTATTATTGAGGGTGAGGGAAATGGGGGGGGGGGGGGGGGAAGGCAGAGAGAAAGAGAATCCCAAGCAGGCTCTGCATTGTTAGCTCAGAGCCTGACACAGGACTCAAGTCCACAAACTGTGAGATCATGACCTGAGCTGAAACCAAGAATTGGATGCTGAACCAACTGAGCTAACCAGACATCCCAAGTAAGTTCATTTTTTACTTAACCTAGGGAGAGATCTACCTTTAAAGATACTAGCACCTCTATACTTGTCTTCATCTCTAGATTTGCCATAGTATATAGAAAAATAGCCAATAATTATGTAATAATAAATCTACAAAATAATAAAGCTCCCAAAGAGTATTAATAAAATTGTAATTTAAAAAAACCTTTGGGGTACCTGGGTGGCTCAGTCGGTGAGGCATCCGACTTTGGTTCAGGTCATGTTCTCACGGTTCATGAATCTGAGCCCTGAGTCAGGCTGTCTGCTGTTAGCGCAGAGCCCACTTTGGATCCTCTGTATCCTTCTCTCTCTGTCCCTCCTGCTTGTGCACACACTCTTTCTCAAAAATAAATAAAAATTAAAAAAAAAAAACCCTTATAGATGAATTAACCTCTCATGAATAAGTTAACATATTTTAAAGACCTAAGAGCCCCATATAATATTTGCTTTTCTACATTATTTCATAATTTATACTGTCCAAAGAGTAGTAGTATAACTGGATTCATTAAAACAGTCACTGGCATCAGAATTCTCATAATTAATTCCCTGTTTCTTAGTGATATGATACAAACCGAGACAAAGCCAGTCACATTTTCACAAGCTTTTAGAGAGAGACTCAGAATGTAGCGGTGCTACTATAACGCTGTGTAACGTCCCTCAACTATGCAAAGATGGCTAGGTCACTGCCTCATCTGACATCCACCCAAGCACACCTACAGCAGATGTCAGTTGGTGATGAATTTCGTTTATGGAAACTGTAATTTTTGCAGTCGTTCTCCGTGTTCGACCCTCAACACCTTTGCTCAGATTAAGCGGCATCTATTTTCATCGATTACGACAACCTAACTGCCTGTCTCCACATACATCACCTAGAGCTAGGTTCTGGCAGCTCCTTCTCTCTGCGTGCCAGCCCCTTCCATCCCGTTCAGCACAAGGGAGCTGGCTGTTGTCCTGCTGTCACCTCTGCTCTGGGCGTGTCTAGCCTCATGGAGCAGAGACAGCATGTGTGTCTCTCAGAGCTTCCCCCAGGTCATGCCAAACCCCCACTTAACACGGAGAGCTGGACCCTGACAAGGAAATCTTTGTGGCGTATCCTGGTCTCCTGATGGGATTGAACAAAGTCCATGTTTTGCCTCTTCTTTAAGTCAGAGGTGCCACGCTGGTGCCTCACAATTGTCTCTTCTAGAAATGTTTTCTCTCCTTTCCTTCTTTCTCCCTTTTTCTCATTGGATTCTCCTTGGTGAGGGTATAGCAAAGGGACATTTGTGGCTTACAGCTTTGTACGCCAAAGAAAACCTCCGACCATGTAATGTTTCTGGGAGACATAAGACCTTGGTCTCTCTTTCACAAGGGTCTTTTGTAGTGAACTGATGTGACAAAAACAGTATAGAGCCATCAGGGTCTAAGTAGGGATGCAACCCAGTTAGAACATCATCAGTTAATAAAGTGGATGTTTAGTTATCTTCATGAAGTTAATAAACATTTAAGAACAGTTACATGCTTCTCATCAGCAATGAGCTTCTCCAACACCTACCCCAGTGTTTTACACAAGGTAGAAACTCATAGGTGAGGTGTTTGTTTTTTTTTTTTTTTATTTTTAACATTTATTTTTGAGAGACAGAAAGAGACAGAGCATGAGTGGTGGAGGAACAGAGAAGGAAGACAGAGTCTGAAGCAGGCTCCAGGTTCCAACTGTCAGCACAGATGCTGATATGGGGCTCAAACCCACAAACTGCAAGATGATGACCTGAGCCAAAGTCAGACATTTAACCAACTAAGCCACCAGGTGCCCCCCACCTCTTTTTAAATGTTTATTTATGTTTGAGAGAGAGAAACAGAGTGTTAACAGAGGAGGGGCAGAGAGAGAGGGAAACACAGAATCTGGAGGAGGCTCCAGGCTCTGAGCTGTCAGCACAGAGCCCGACGTGGGGCTCGAACCCATGAACTGTGAAATCACGACCTGAGCTGAAGCTGGATGCTTAACTAACTGAACCGCCCAGGTGCCCCAAAATGTGGGAGTCTAAAGCTTGAGTAGAAATGTTTAATATTGTGCAACTATTTTACAAGAAGTGCTTTGAGAAAGTAACCAGCCCTCTATTCCCACAACACAATGCTGAAATTTGGTACTTGTCTTCGTCATAAGTCGTATGATATCATTCTATCTTCACTTTATGGATTCATAGGGGAGAATATTTGGAACAAAACAGACATTCCATATATGTTGTTGATTATATATGTTTCAGAGAAAAATAGGGAAAACTGAAATAACTGGAAACAAACTATACAAGATAATTAGATGAAGATTCTAAGTAACAAATACTGAACTGCATAAAAATTTCACAGTAAAGTTTTTATATGAGCGTTTGAAAACCAAAATATCAAAATGAGTGACTGTATTAACAGTAACAGAAGTAGCACAAACAAAAGAGACAAAAATTAAAAAGAAGGACTAGACATATCAATTTCCTGCTCCTACAGAAAAATTATAGTATTAAGTAATGAATACATTATAATAAAAATAAAGTTATATAATTAGTTATATATTTAGTGGCACCCATTCTATGGGCATTAAAATAGTCTCAAATAAAGAAATATTTATTACCTTGTTAAATACTAAAATTAAATTGCTTTCAATTCCTTTTAAAATAAGGATTTGAATAAGCAAATTTGTAGAGCTCATTCTAAAATCAAAGACACGAAGACAAAGAAAAAGACAATTTTTTTAAATTTTTTGCTAGTTTTCTTAAAGAGTAACACAACACTGCCGTCTATTTTTTCTCTTAATACTAAGGAAACAACAAGTAGCAAACTAACATCACTGTGATAAAAGAGAAATCAAGTGACCATACTGAATAAAATTCCAGTTGCATTTTGGGAGTCAAACTTACCAATAAATTTTTGTGCTAAGAATTTCAATATTGTATTCAACCACATGTAGGGGGTAAAAATGAAAAATATCCTTACATCATTGAATTTTATTCACTTAAAAATTTTGTCACCAATTCATTTTAGCCAAAATATATAAATACTGTGCCATGAAAATAACCTACCTTTTTATCATATACATCTTGCCAGTTAACTCCAGAAAAGAAACTGTGTCTCATAATTTCTTTTGCATCATCTGGTCCTCCGCCAAGGCTAAGGGGCAGAAACAAAAGTGAGTGAGCATGAAAACGTTTACAGAAGCCCAAGGCAAAACAAAAAAGTGTTTGTGAAACGTAATTTTCTGTGTGATACACAGTTCTTGAGATAAACAGCCAAACCAATAGAAGGCTTTTGCTGTAAGATCTAGTTTCCCTAATGCACTATTAATAAGAAGTAGCCTCGGGACAGTGTGGTGGCTGAAAGGAGCATAAGCTTTGGGGACAAACCTGAAACAGGCAACTGGCCCTGGCACTTACGACATGTATGGCAGTGAACAAGCTGCTCAGTCCCTGTGTCCGCTCTGTAGAGCAGGGACAAGGATACCAGCCTGGTGGATCACCGCGAGGGTTAGAAGAAACATAGGTAAGCACCTAGCACAGGAAATGGTAGCAATTACCATCGTCAATTCTATAAGCCAAATTCATTTTGTTAAGACTCATGTCAGAATGCATCCTTGTTACCCTGGGTTCTTAAATAACTAAAAAATTAGTTAGAAAAAGCAATCTGTGCAGCGTTGCTGACAGACTGGAACTCACGGCCTGTTTTCATGCCGCAAATGAACTGCCACAGGAACGAGGTTGGTAATCTATGAAATGTCACTGCAAGGTAATTTGTTATGCAAGCTGCAATATAAATCACGAATTTAAGGATGCTCCCCTCATCTTTGCAGGTGCTCTTATTTAACTGATAGGTGGCAAAGTGTGAAATTCAGGTGTTTTCTGGTTTCCTCAGTTTCATATAGTGCGTACCTGTCATTACAAAGAAGGAATGAGGAAAGCAAAAATAACACAGAGGGAAGCAAGGAGGGAATGAAGGAGAGAAAGGTGAGAAAAAAAAAAAAAGAACAGGGAAAACAGGGAAAGAAACAAAAGAAAGGAAATCTATTTAAATCTGAATTGATACAGCAAAAGCTCTCTCTGGTCTCGCTTATGGTTAGGAACAGTGCGTGCTCCTGATGTTTATAGCAGTGTTACCCACAACAGCCAAGATGTGCAAAGAGCCCAAATGTCCATCATCTGATGAATGGATAAGGAAGGCGTGGTGTGTGCACACAACGGAATACTACTCGGTGATCAAAAAGGATGAAAGCTTGCCATTTGCAACAATGTGGATGGAGCTAGACAGTATAATGTGAAGCAAAATAAGAGAAAGACAAACACCATATGATTTCACTCGTATGTGGAATTTAAGAAACAAAACTTTGATGAACATATGGGAAGGGGGAAAAAGGGAGAGAGGGAAGCAAACCAGAAGAGGCTCTGAACTACAGAGAACAAACTGACGGTCAATGGAGGGAGAGAGGGAGGGAGGTGGGGATGCGCTAGACGGGCCTTAAGGAGGGCACTTGTTGGGAAGAGCACTGGGTTTTATGTAAGTAATGAATCACTAAAGTCTATACCTGAAACCAATTTTACCATATATGTTAACTAGCTAGAATTTAAATAAAAACAAACAAACAAAAAAAGGACTAGTATGTGCTGCTAAGTGCTTGACAGCCAGCTCTCTGGGGAAAATTACGCATGTATAATATTACATATGCAGGTTATATATAAACGTTTATTATGAATTTTACAGATATAAAGGATGCGAGGCACAAAATTTCAACGAGTAATAAAATACAGAATGTCCTTTATTGTAAATTAGCCAAGTGATGCTCACAGAAAACCCTTGTTAATTTTGCTGAACTCCACAGCCCCTGACTGACTGAGGAGCAGCTCTGACATGAATGTCAGCTGATCTTTTCATTTATGGAGAACACAAATTTGAAAGTGATACAACAAAGCACGTGTCAGACCTTGACTTGCTTCTTAGTTATGTGAGCGACCTCCTTGATGGAATGGCAAATCATCTTGCAACACTGGGAGAGTATTTCTTCATTCTGTGTGTGTTTGTGTGCCAGTCACAACATAATGGACACAGAACAAACTTTAAAATGTAATCCATATCATGAATACCTTCTCTATATTTAGTTTCTTAAATCCAACCAATGAAACAATAAATCAAGCCCTGACTTTTGAGGTTTGCCAATTTTGGTGATGTGAATACTCCCCCCATGGTCAATGTCAAGTTAGCAACACAGAAGTGGGGAGAGGTCTGCAGAAGCAGACTGTTTCGTGGTGTCTCTATACAGACACAACAGACAAAAGCCACATCAAAGTAAAATGTAACAAATTAAGGAGTGATGAATTTTGAGTATTTGTCACCTTTGTTTTCAATGTACTTGATTTAATTTTTAAGTTTATGTCATTTGATTTTTAATAATGACTGTGTTAAAACAACCAGCTCATGAAATTCTTGAAATTTAACAACTGGCTCTTAGGAGCTGGAACATGCCAGCCCCCTCCCCCCACACCACTGGGTGGGAAGAAGCACAAATACATCACGATAAACAAACAATAACACAATCTGATGAATGCTGGTTATTATTAGGTATGAGGAACACAGGACTGGGAGGGGCCCAGGGTTCCCTGATGCATGGTGAGAATGGAAAATAGAACAATGAGCTGATGCCCAAGTATCTGTGGTGATGATCTGTGGCTCCCACAGTCTGGTCTCCTGTCCCCAGATCGTGCAGAATGAGCCACAGCGCTGACAGGGAGCCTCTAGACGGCACCAGACGGTACTAGCGGTCACCACACACAGGATTTTCCGACTGGCGGTTCTGTATTTAGTGAAAGCCAGCACTCCACTCCCTGGCCTTCCTCCTCCTTCATTCTATTCCAAGTTGTGTGTGTCCCTCCAGGCTAGGCTACAAATTCTTTTGAGGGCAGAGACCAATCTTGAATTATCCAAAAAGCACTTTAAGCTCCTACTTCGGGAGCCTTAAAGGCAGAAACACAGAAACACACGTTTCTGAAGGGAATGTAACATTTCAAAGTATGCATCAAAGTAGTCTGCAGGAGAAAATGCAGAATTCACTGTATTTTCTTACCCTTACGCTATGGTTTTTATTTCCGTAGCACTTGTTTTGAATTCTACGGAAGATGGTGGAAGAGGTGGGAGCTGGGAGTAGAGAATCATAATCATTTTGTAAATAGGAGGTTCTAATCCAGCGTCAGTTATTCATTTTCTGTCACCCCTTGGTTCTCTAGCAATAGCTTGGCTGTGGACATTGCCAGCATTTCATCTATATTTATCAAATACATAAAAAACTCAAGTATCAGCCATGAGTACTATGTGAAGTCTAAGAATATAATCTTAGACTGCCATTTTAGAAGCTGGGAGAGACTCTTTAACACAAGCTTCCTCCAAGTGTGAAACTGTCAAAAATTTCAATGTCAATGACTCCCTAATATACAATTTAAGACTTCAAAATAATATCAAAATATGATTTGCACTAAGATATTTATGTCTAAGAATAGTAAACTCCAATATCAGAATGCCAGACTAAATCCTCAGCTACTACGGATTCTTCATTATTAGGGACATCGTGGAATTCACATTTTCCTGGTGTTACTGAATGCAACACGTGGTCACACTTTTCCTATAAACTGCGCACAGGAGGATAAAGGAGATACTGAAGGAATGAGCGCAAGGTTATGGAGAATTAGAAAGGCAGGCAATGATGGTTGGCCCTTTGGTAGAACTGACAATTACTCAGTAAAGAGTCTCAGAAAAACTCAGGCAGTATTTAAGTTGCTGAAGAATAACGAGGTCTATGGTACTGCGATCTTAGGAGACTTCCAAAGACTTTTCAAGGTCCTCTTAGTGGCTGTTTCTCTTCTTCCTACCACTTAAATTGCCATGTTTCCCAGGATTCTGTCCTAGGCTCCATTCCCTTTGTACTCAACCTGCCCACGACTGTCCTGGCCCCGGCTGCCTCCGAGATGTCCACGCGTCCCCAAGCCATATATTCAGCTACCGCGTTTCTGTCAAGCACTGGTACTATCTCCAGTTCCATCTAGGTTTTCGATAGATACCTGACTCGGCACAGCCGCAGTGAGTATCAGGAAGCCCTCCCAACCCCCCACCCCAAGTGTCCCCTGCCCACGCTCCCTGTCTGTTAATAACATGCCATTCTCCAAACGAGTCACCCAAGCTGGAAAGCACAGAGGCACCCCCATCCCCCGAGCCTCCTTCCATTACTCACAAAGTCCAACTTACTGCTTCTGGAAGGACCCCCATCTCACATTGGACAATCCCGTATGTGTTCTCAACTGCTCTGCCCGCCTGGCCCTGGCCCTTCACTGCTCAGATCCGTCCGTGACAGAGCTGCCACAGTTACCTTCCCTAACACACATCTGATGATACCATCTCTTAATAACTTGCTGGCTTTTTCATCCCCTTCTGAATAAAGGTTAAATATTTTCTCAGAAGCATAAGGTCTTTGCAATTTACCATTTCAGCTTCATCTCCCAACATTACCCAACTCATATTCTACCCTCTGGTCACTGAACTTCTCAAATGCCATGTTCATTGGCAATTCTGGATTTCTTTTCTTTTCATTATTATTGTTTTTTAAGTTTTCTTTATTTTTGAGAGAGAAAAGAGTGGGGGCAGGAGGGAGAGGGAGATGGGGAGAGAGAGAATCCCAAGCAGGCTCTGCACTGACAGCACGGAGCCATCATGGGCCTCGAAATCACAAACTGCAAGATCACGACCTGAGCGGCGGTCATCAGGAGCAGGGATGCTTAACAGACTGAGCCAGCTAGACACCCTTGGATTTCTTTTCATGTAAATTTCTCTGCATGAATCCCCCCCACCATGACCCCAGCTCTTCCAGCCCCCTGGTCAGAGCTAGCAGTTTCCACAGCCACTTGTAGGCAGACCTGAGCATCTGTGAGGACATGTTTGCCATCTCTCCTTAGTCTATGACTGTCTAGAGCAGACTTTTTTTGTCTTGCTCATCGTTCCATTCCCAATAGCGTAATGCGACAGTGGAGAGAGCTGGACTCCTCTACCTTAAATGAGAACATCAAAGAACTGAGAAAGAACACACCCCAGCTTCTCTTTAGACAATACCAACCTCTGGGTGGACAGACCTTTACGAGCTGTCCTACTCATCAGGCCGGTAACATTCTAGAAATTTACCTCACGTTTGCTCAACAGTTATCAAGTATCTACTTTGTGCTATCTCCCTGCTCCCCCCCGGGGGTGGTGGATAAGAAAACGAAGGACACATAGAAACGAGAACCACAGACACAAGTTTGTTCTACCAGCTGTTTACAGAGGGGCCATCAAGGAAAGGGTTCAGCTCCCTGGAGTCATCAGGAAAGGATGGGGTAAAAAATTCACTGCTCTTGAAATCCACGCCAAATATTATATCTCTAAATCAAGTACATAAAATGGAAATCCTAGCTCTGTTTAAAGATTACCCATCACCAAGTGCTGTCTGTTACATTAATTGTGAAATAGTCACACTGAATGGAACACATTTCAAAACCTGAACCAACTGAGAAACTGATGCATTGCAAATAAGCAGTAAGAGAAACAGCAAAGAGGCACCAAGAAAGTTGATTTCTATTCTTCTACAGGAATTTTCTGTAGGATAAACCACTTGACCCTCTAGGGGCCTCAGCTTTGCCTTCAATCAAATGTAAGTGAGAATAATATCCACCTATCAACTCTGCAAGGCTACTTAAACAGCAAAGGGGACCACAGATGCAAATGCCCTGAAAAAGAAACCCAAATCACTCTACGAATATAAGGTAAGATCTCCACCACCAGGATTATAAAACTCATGTCAGAAAGGTTCTTCACGAAGCAAAAGGTATCTCTTTTATTAAGTCTGCTTATTTCTGATGGCAAAATCCTGCTCCTCATAAATTTAAAAGCTAGAAGTGTGTAATGGAAGCCATCCTTACAGCAAACAAAAATCACATCTTAGGATTAGTTTATTCTCTCATTCATTAATTCAGTCTGTCAACTAATACGTAATGAGCAACAACCAGAAACAGAGCTTTGTTAAAAATCATTATGTGAGGGAAGATTTAGCAATCTATGAAATAATCTATTCTCAAGTGCTTACCCAAGTGATTTTCAGAGCAATGCTGATACGCTTTTTATCTAGAGGAAAAGATGGCTGTACACACGAATACACAAACACAGATCAAGGGGTATTTTTATATTAATAGTCATTTCATATACGACTTATAAACTGTACACATAAATAAACACAGAAACACGAACAAAGAATACTATAGCGCACTAGGCAGGATTCTTCAGGTCACAGTTAGAGCTACAAAAGAAATACAAAGTGCATAAGGATATTTTGCTATTAATTCTTTCCAGCCACACATGGAAAGGAATACCTTCAACTGACAAAAAAAAAGTAGCTGGATATGTTCACAGAGGTTGGGATGGAAGGGGAGTACAGGGCTGGTTCTATTCTTTTTATTATGTAAATTAGCATAAATATAAAGGCCCAGAGACTGAAAGGAAAAAAGGAGGTTACTTCTGTCCCCGCAATAGCAAGTACCAGGGCAATTAAGAAATTGTTCACTCACAGTATGGATAATAAAACCCTCCCAATCCTTATTTGGTAAAATCCGCATAAAATTTCCCAAGTTAGGAAAGAGTTGCAGAAATTTTTAAAATGTTCTGTATTATGCAGTTAAAAATAAGTCAGTATTTCAGTGGGAAGATGTCTACACCAAATACATTGCTCCTTGGAGTTCGTTACATTTGAATTAATTTCCATATCACAATTTCTAACCACATTCGTCAGTAACTCAGGGAGTGTTATTTGTGGCTTACCGTTTATTTGGATCCTTTATCAAGAGCCCTGAAAGCAATGATTTTGCATCTGAAGAGAGTGTCCGAGGAAATTTAATGTCTTCCATTAGTATTAGTTCAAAAAGTTTCTCATGATCCTGGTTGTAGAAAGGTAACCTCCCACACATCATTTCATACATGACGACCCCTAGTCCCCACCAATCCACGGCTCGGCCATAGTCATTGTCTTCTAACACCTAAGAGTGAAACCAGTGAAAAGATTCATTATTCCACATGAACTTTTAGAGTAGTGTTTCTAAAATGTAAGACTTTTACATCAAAGTGAATCCTAACCTTCAGAGCCTGGGTAGGCTCTTCTGACATTTTGACATTTAAACTATAAGGTATCCTACAAAAGACATAACTCACACCAGACAGGTGAAATGTTCCATATTTTTCCAGAAGTGGCCAGCGTACAAGAGAAGCCACACAGCAAATTCCCAAGGAATGACTGTCTGAGTACAATGAAAAGAATCAAACGAAAATTTTTGCATATTTGCAGGTTTTCTCTTAGGCCTACTTCACTTTTCATTCTGGTTCCACTAATGTGGCCTTTAACATGGAGCCACGCCGTGCCGACTGCTGAGTATATAACGAGGCTTACACACTCTTGCATAGAGAAGAGCAAAGTCATACAGACCAGAGGGTGGAAGACAGGAGTTATGCAATGGAAAACAGATGAGGTCAGGAAAATAAAACTGAATTTTGATTTTTATTTTTTATCGTCCACCAGGAAAACAAAACTGAAAACTTCTGGAGGCCTCTGGCGTTTCAAGTCTTTTAAGGAAAGAGTCAGCAAAGTGAATATACAAAGGTACACTGTTTGGGCTGTATCCAAAATGTTAGTAAGTCCACAACCAAATTTCTGTTAGATATAAATGACAAAAATCACAGACTCTGGTATATACCCTTAAACTTATTTCCCAAAATACATTACATGCAACATAAACTGGGAAAGATATAGTATGACGTGATCAGTTAGGCCATGTTAGAGCCACCTATTCAAATTGGGGCAGACTAGCTTGCCATTTGTCTTAGGAAAATTCTGATTTTTACCTTTTTATTAGGTATGTTCTTCATCCAATGGAACTTTCTTCATCTGTTTGGATCTGTCAATATTTTATTCTAAGCTGCTATATCTGAATAGTCCTAAAGCTTACTTTATCTGATTCTCTTAGCTCTGTGATAAAAAGATCAAGAAAACCAGACCCATGAAATTCACTGATTAAAAAAATCTTGTAACTGATGACATACAGAATTTGATACAGAACAAAGCAGTGTTCATGTTGCAAACTTTCTTAGTCTGAATTAAGTAAATTAAGTTGACAAAATAAGTTGAAGATTACTCTCGTGTGACTTTTATTTAAAATTTACCAACTATGTCACAGGACTGCACAGGACATTTGACACAGTTACATTATGATTACCTATAAATACTACGAAAGGCCCTTGGGTAGGCAGGGTATTCATTCGTGGGGAGAATAATTTTGAGAAAAAAAACTACGTTAGTTAAAGATGAATTCAGCAGTGGTTTTCAAACGTTATAAAAATATTTTTAGTTCAATTGTATCATTGTTCCAAGATGAACAGGAACTGCATTAGCAAGATAGGAACACAAGTCCACTTCCTATGTTTTTCTGAAAATCTTTTATAGAATAACAAACTGAGCAGAATAATTTGGAGAAGAACAACAAATTCTATTTTCATCATTAGCTAAAAATACTTCAAATTTCTACTTGTTTGAAATGAGTAACGTAAGAACATACAGAAAACAAGAAACAACCTAAGGCAGAAAGAATTCGGCCTGGGTACTTTCTTAAGTGAGGGGAAATGTTGCCTGTACAATTTTTAAATACCAATGACTTCTGAGCATTCAAAAATCTATCTCATGTCCAATTAGTAAATGTGCTGTTTGTGGGCCTTAATCTAACAGATCCAGGATTTTACCTAGTAACAGACAATTTCAAAATCTAAGTCACCTTCTACTGAATTCCTACAATACCAACAAAACAGTGGCGCACGGGAAAAAGAGCCAAATGTGGTTTTTAACCTCTTTTTTCATAAAACCATAAAAAGCATAAAAGCTGGATTAACTGCTTCCCGAACCCACATTTCACCAGCCGGGTTCTCATCCCCAGCTGGCAAAACTGGCATTCCTTTATTTTTGTTTAAATACCTGGTTTGCAGCCAGAAGGGAAAGTGAGTACATAAAAAAGAGGTTTTATTTTGAAGAGAAACAAGCAACTGAAAAATAAAAACTGCATTGTAAAAAAATCTGTTTGATAAAATAAAATTTATTTTATTTAGCTTTGTAAAATGAACACTGATTCTCAAAATAAGTGGTTTTGCTTCCGACCATACGCGTTTTAATGAATATATAGATACGTAACACTACAATTAGAACTGTTTGCTATATTACTTTAAACCGCATAAATCCAACTTAATATATTATCTTATCGACATGTGAAGTCCAGCAACGCCGAGGAGAAAACACCCTAAAGACTCAGCCAGCCCTCTTTATCTAAGAGTCTTTGTTATCAATTAAAAAGAAAGATTTCTGTTCAACTCCCACCTCCTAACAGCTGGAAGATGAAATACACAAGAAATAAAAATGAAAGTGATCCTGACATTCTACTTGTGGATACAGAATCAAAAACACATGACCACTGTCCATAAACAGCTTTTCTCTCTCCATAAATCTAAATTGTCTCAAAGTACAATACTCTGAAATGCTCTAGAAATTCCAGCGTGAGGTTACAATCTACAGCCACTTTTATATTATTTTTTAAAGATAATTTTTCTCGCTTACTCAAAGCACGTATTTCCCCACAAATTACAGTAACACAAAATTTATATTCTTTAACCTACAAGGATTTGCAATTCCTTCTGGCTACCTCTGATGATTTTTTTTTTTCCTAGAAAAAAGGCTAATTTACTTCATGGTTATCATGAGGGCTGATCCAAAGGGTAGTGTAATTGGTAATGCAGAGGTACAACAATGGCAAAGTGCATTTCAAGTCCATTACCCTGTGACTTACCATGTAATTTGGATATAAACGCAGATCAAAACCTGCTCCTAGAACAGCAAACCACTGAAAGACTTATCTTGAAGAATTAATCTAACGAAAGTGTCTCTTTTCCACAAAATCAGTGTTACTCTCATTTTAAACTAAGCACAAGGTTTGAACATAAATGCAGACATCTGGGATTTCCTTCTACCCTACTGTCCTCTGTCACCATGGATGCAGCTTTACTTTATAAGCACTTTTAATGCCAAAGGACAAGAGCTGATTTGGGACACTAGAAGTAACGTAAATATTAAACAATGGTAAGAGGTCACATCAAATCAACACCCAAACAGAACACAAATGCTAGGAAACAAGACTTAGTTTCGATTTTTCCCCCAGGAGCCAGGGACCATTTCACTTCCTGATAGAATAAAACTGACTTCAAGGAAGGCAGAGCTAAATATTCTACTAATATTTGATTACTATTTGGTAATATTTGATGTAGACATTTCCATGTATCAAACAACCAAGCGAGTTAAACAAAAATCACCATGAGGAGCTATCGAATGGTTACTAGTTTCAAGAATGGTATTAAATAATAAAGTATAATTTTAAAATGGAATCACTGATTAAAGTTCCCAATGTAAATAATTATTTGGCTGAGGGGCACTTTCAAAAAAAAGTTATTCATTCCAATGTTCTTTTACCGACTGGGATTTACTGGAAGTTTGAAGGAACAGCTCTCTCAGCCTATCCGCCAGGCCACACAATGCAGCCACGGCAGGCAGTTATAAGGAGGGGACATGTGCCCCGGAGTGGCTTACTGCTCAATCAATAATCCAGACAGAACAGATGGGGGAAAAATTAAACATCCAAACAAACTGTCTGCACACCTATGTTGTGAAAGTAAACTGCGAACTTGGGTGAACCAATTTACCACTAACTCAAAAAAGAAATTTTTTTTCCCTGGTAACCTTGTATTTCAGGTAACGGATACGTGTGTGTGTATTCTATATCAACACGCGTTTAGATACTTTACAATTTATGGAAATCCTTCACATATTCTTAACATCAGAGGAATTTGCCTTAAAAAAAAAAAAAAGACCTGTTAAGTCTTCTAATCCAGATTCTAAAATGTATTCCAGCTTTAGGGGACGTATATATTTCATGAGAATTATGAATCCCATGGTTTCTTGGTATTTTCTTCATAAATAGATATTTTCTACCCAGTTCTCAACTACTCTGTTATTCTTAAGAGACTGAAACTGTAAACGCCATTTGCCCAGAATTAGAAGGCTGTAGGTTTGTGGCTATTTCCTGGAATATGCACGTGAGTCCTCACATATAGCTAACAGTGTCTTCTCAAAAGCAATCTCTGGCTAGAGCAGGCGACATTCCTGAACCAGAGAAAAGTGAATGGCTACAACAATGGTGACTGAATCATACTTAAACACCTATCTTCCTGGACATTTCTATACTGCACTTTTATCCCAGAGCAAGAGTCCTGGGCTCCAAGAAACTGTGTCTTTGTCCCCAAAGTCAGCACAGCCACTGCAAAATACTACAGGTCATCAGTAGTGTGCGCCAAGGGATGCAATTTTGTGTATGTCCTCACGCGTCGGAGAACTTAAAATTAAACTCTGTGCTTAACCTAGAATCATTCCGAAGTACTAAATGCAAATATCCTTACTGTTAAACCCAAAAGACCATACGCCACTATGAAGAACTCTGGGTGACAGGTAGCTACCAGAGAAATTACAGACCTCTGGGAAATAGAAGCCTCAACTTACAAACACTGAGACATTAAATGTTGAACTAAAAATATTACTTTAGCTCATATTCAGGCAATATCCAACCTGGGCGGGGGGGGGGGGGATGGGGTAATTTTTAATATTATCCCAAAACAGTATAAATGGTAAGTCAGCTCAGGACAGTCAGAAGTCCTTAAATACACTTGTCTACGCAAGCAGACAGCTTCTACCTGAACTAATCACTGTGCTCTTTCACTTACTTTTCCTGAGTATGGATGGATCCTTTTCAGAACCATTCAGGAGGATAAAGGTTTTTCAAAAATACCTTAAGAGGAGGAGTGTTACATGAATTGTCATCAAATAAAATATTAGGGACGTACACTGTTTTAGAAAGACTACTAAAGCTTTGTATTTCTACAAAATGCTTAGACATTTCAAGACTTGGTTTCACAACCTGGTAGAAACTGTAGAATTTTGCCCAAGGTCTAAGCAAAATGTAACTATGCTACTGTTTTTTATCTACAGATTATAGGTAACCCTGGTCTCATTCATTTCTCTCAAGATCTCCTGAAGACAATGTTGCCAGAGCCCATCAAATGACGTCTTTTCCATCTATTCTTTGTTGTATTTAAAATAAAGAAATAAAATTCCACTTAACGCATTTAAATCAAGTGAGATCCTAACTGCTACCCCCACCCATACTATCTCAAGCTAGCAACAACCTTTACCCTTAATTTATATGATGCTCTCAGCTCATCCTGAAGAAGCGAATCTCCGGCTTTAAATGTATATAAAATTTAACTCCCATTTGTGCTGTTACCTCTATGGCATCACAGTAATTTGGAGCAAATCTTTTGTTTATCAAAATAGTCAGCAAAATATCCTGGTCTATTTCAGATATTTTCAAATTATACACTATATAAAAGATATTAAAGGTAGCAGGCTTCAAAATAAAAGCAATTAACATGACCACAAGTGGATGTTTTCTAAAACATGAGGTTCTGAAAACTAAGACAACATCAAACAATGCATCTTTAGCCACCGGGAAAAAAATATTTTATATTCACACGAAATAAATGTATCTTTGTCTGAACAGCAACCACAACTAGATACTATGTATTTTCCACCAGCCAAGTCATTTTTGTGCAATCTTTTTGTTAGTTCTAACTTGATTATCAAATAATTTTTATTTTTACACTATTACAGAAGTGCATTTCTCTAGGTTTCCAAAACCACCTTATTCAACCTTCCCCATCTGTCACCATCTGCTTCTTTTTAGCATGTACTTTTTGTGTGATCACATAAGCATGTGAAAAATAACTAACATTCAGATGATTATCTGCTGGTACATTTGAGGACTGGGCATAATAAAAGTGAACTGCCAAAACGTACTTAACACTTTTAATTTTGTTGGGTCTTGCATGTAAGCTACATTTGATTTTCAAACTGTTTTACAGTTGGAAAGTTGATCAGGTACTGCTAACTCAAGAGCAAAGCTGAGACTAAATAATTAGCACTGCATAAAATGGTTTGGATTCAATGAGAGCCAAATCAAATAATAAAAATTTAACAGTAAAATCTTGTATGTGATTTCCAATTTCTTTTACAATTTCTACGTTGAAAAATGCAGTGTGGATTACAAAAAACAAAATTCCCCCAAAATATCTTCTTGTCCATAACGTACGGCAGGTAAAGTTCTTTCTTCTAATATAAGAAAGAGAAAAAACACATTCATTTAAAACCATACAAACTAGTGCACTTCTAAAGATGTATGACACTAAATGCGTATGTTATATCCTGCTAGGACTGTATCTCTCTAATCTCTTAAAAGAAAACACCTGATTTTATTCTTTTATCAATAAATAGCTCTAATTCTTCACCAAAAGAGGCAAGAGAATAGCTGTAAATATTTTTTTTTCTAAGAAAGGGCATTTTTCTACCACAAAAGTCTTCTTTTGGGGGGTTTCTTAAGAAGAAACTTAAGTTTACTTAAAATTTAAGTTTATTTTCAAAATCAGCTAGCAGCCTGACTTATAGAACAGGGAACAATAGGGTTTTGACCTGATCTCTAAGGCTTCTTTGAAGTATCTTTTGATCGCCTTCATGTATCTTTAAGTAGCAAAGCATTTCTGCCGACTGAGACAAGTTAACAGGCGGAGGGTGACTGGGCGGGGTGATGCACAGATTGTACCAAGGTCTCTCCAGAACATGGAAGCAAGTCTTGTGGAGAAAGAGACGATGCTGACAGCGAGCCACTCAGGCTCAGGGACCAGGAATGTATTCTAGGTCCGATCACTCACAGAGTAGGAAGAAGAGTCTTGCAATGACGACGGAATGTGCCAGAAACTTCAAGGTTCAAGAAATGTGAGGGACACCATCTGAAGTAAAGGGGAGACGCTGATCTTGCTCTTGCCCGGGGACTCTGACCACCGGTATCTGATCACACTGTTGCCTTGCTCTCAACTTGAAGCGAGTCTCCAAGAGATCAAACCTAAACTCCTTTGCATTCCAATCCCGCTGTGTGTCCAGCCTCCCCTCCTGTCTCCCTTGAGCTGCCCCCGGACCCTCCCAGCAGGCTTACGCAGCCCGCCTTCTCCCACCACGCCAGGCAGATCCCCAGTGGGATAATTACTTTCTTGCACGGTCAGGACGGTCTTCCATCCCTCAGCACCCCGGGAGACAGCAAGACGCTCGAGGACAAAAACCATTTCTTACTGTCTTTCTGTTCCCTGCCCCCAGCGTCATGCATGACACCTGATAAATGCTCAGGAAGTACCTCTTTAACGAACGAGAGTATTCTATAGTGAAATGGTCCATATCAGAGAGCAGAAAAGAGGACTTCAATTCTTGTTCTTAAAAGTAAAACACATTCAAATTTACCCCTATTTAACAAAAATGCCGTGACTGACAGAAATACTTAAAAATGTAAGAATTTAAATTGCATGAGGAGTTAGAACTGTCATCCCCAAATGGTAACTACCATGATAAAAAATCAGGGCCCGAGACTGTATTTAGAAATCAGCCATGGGGGCACCTGGGTGGCTCAGTCGACTGAGCGTCAGACTTCAGCTCAGGTCATGATCTCAGAGTTCATGAGTTCGAGCCCCGCATCGGGCTCTATGCTGACGACTCGGAGCCTGGAGCCTGCTTCAGATCCTGGTTCTCCCTCTCTCTCTGTCCCTCCCATGCTCATGCTCTGTCTCTGTCTTTGTCTCTCTCCCTCTCAAAAATAAACATTAAAAAAAATATCGGAATCAGCCACGGGTATAGAAATTGCCATTAAAGACCAGACAACTGCAATATTCCTTTAAAAACAAAGAAAAATAGGTACACAGATATGTTTTCTTGCTTTTTTTTTTTTTTTTAAAGAAATGGATTTCTTGGGCATTGTAAAGTTTCTGTTTAGGAACAAATGGACCCTTCTCGCATGAAACCCTAGGTTTTGTTCTTCAGTTGATGATATAAGCATGTAAAACAGTATCTTTGTTTCTTGGGAGATCATCTGCTTCTGAATGAAATGAGATGTGTTTATCTTCTTCAGAAGTAATTTCCCCTAACTGTGACACAACTAATTTTGTTATTCTAAATACAGGATAGTACTATCCATGGCACACAGAGAGCGGGGGTATGAACTCCAGAGAAACAATGAATTTGTTTTTCATGATATTCACAAAAATAACTCTCTTCTAGAAAATATGAGCTTGTATTTGAATAAAGAACAGTGTTCCTAAAATTTTACCTAATTCACCACAGTAAATGGGAGAATCTTAAACTCTAAGTTTTATAACAGAGAAAAATAGTATTTTTGGCACGCCTCAAGAAAATAATACTTGGAAATGTACTACATTTCAAGTTATTAGCACTTATTTATAATTATGCAACAGTCTTGAAATGTAAATTTACTCTCTAATTAAAAAGCTATTATAGTAACAAACTGGCATGACTTATACATGTATAGGAAATGCTAGTATTCTCAATACAATGTATTCCTACTGCCTAATATCTCTTCACCTTTTCCTGTTGAGCATTTATAAAGCATTCATTTTAAAACTGACAATCATTCACATCTATAAGTGGCCTTGCCAGGGTGACTGTTAGGGCCCATCATATCTGTCGTTAAAAAAGCGAAAGTGGCCTCTCTCAGATGGACCTGGTTAGAATCCTGATCCTCTCTCCACCACCTCCCTGCTGCGTACAGATTCCACTGAAAACAAGTTCTGATCCTCAGTCCCCTCACCTTTTAAGAAATATCAAGGACGCGATCACAAAAGGTCATTCCAGACGTGCACCGCACCTTCCAGACGTGTACTGCACCTATACAGCAGGGGTTCAGTCAACTGTAGTCTCCAGCCACCAGAGATCGGATGCCTGCCTCGGTCTGTGGCTCCAGCCACACTAACCTTCCCACACTGGAGTTTGAGGGAAGAACTGGGCTTGTTCCTGCCTAAGGGGTTTGCCCTTGGTGCTCCCTGTGTCTGGAAAGCTCGTTCCCCCCACCCTGCAGTGGATGCCTCCTCAGCATTCCGGTCTCTGGTCAAGCCTCACTTCCCCCAACATCCTATCTGTAGGAGACTGTATCTTCCAAAGAATCTCCCATCTCACATGTTCTTCTACATCGGGGAAGTGGGAGGCAAGGTCACCACACCTTCAATCTGTAGGTTCAGGCTGCTCAATCGGTAAGCACAGGACAGGGACCATGTGCACTTTTGAAACCAGGCCACAGAAGGGGATGCATGCACAAATGTTCACAGTAGCATTAGCAGCCCCAGATTGGAGGCAAACCAAAAGTCCACTGACTGCTGAATGGATAAACCAAATGTGGCATATCCATATGATGGAGTATTATTTGGTCCTAAAAAGGAATGAAGTACACTAAAATGGTAAAAACGTGGACGCACCTTGAAGACCTACTATGTGAAAGAAGCCAGACAATCAGCCCCATATTGTAGGATTCCACTGACGAAAGTATCCGGAATGGGCACATCTATAGATACAGAAAGTGGATTGTAGCTGCTGGGGGGAAGGGGGCTAATGGGTATGGGTTTTGTTGTTGGAATGATGAAAATACACTGGAATTCAACCGAAGTGACAGGTGTATAATTTTGTGAACGTAGTAAAAACCACTGCTGAATTTCATGGTATGTGACCTGTACTTTAATAAAATTATTAAAAATATACTATGAAAAGGAATTTGCAAACAACTACTAAAACATTTCTTAATGGTTTACCAGGTGAACAAAAAGAACAAAAACGGAACAAAGAAAAGGGAAGCAGCTTGTAACTTGTTCCCAGGGACACTCATCACTTTTTTAAAGTTTCTTTTTGTTTATTTTGAGAGAGTGAGAGCACGCACGCGAGCGGGGGAGGGGCAGAGAGCGAGGGAGTCAGGGTTCTGCACTGACAGCACAGAGCCCAATGAGGGGCTCAGACTCACGAACCACATATTCCTATTCATGACCTGAGCCGGAATCAGGGGTCAGATGCTCAACTGACTGAGCCCGCAAGGCGCCCCTAAGACACTTACTTTTAGAACCCAAAGCCAAAGAAGTGTGGCTGCCCTGAAGCCTTCAGGTTACGAGGAAGCCAGCACCACAGAGCGACGTGGAGGCTCTAAATAATCGCCCCCGGTGACGGCCCTGTTAGGATACCAGTGGACAGGAGCATGGGCTGTCAGACACAGGAGTGAAGAAGCTTTCAGGTTCCAGCCTCCAGCCAAACATTCAGCCCACGGCTGTGCGTCCTTCCGGCTGAGGCCCCGATGCTGTGGAGCAGAGAGATAAGCCACCCCTGCTGTCCCCTGACTACTCCTGACTCTGAATTCGAGATCACACAGAACTGTTGTTTTTGTTACACGGCGAGAGGCATTTGAACTCTGTCTGAAATAGCCACCGTGCCACACCCTTCCCTTTACCTAGCTTTATCTTCTCCCTGGCACTAATTCATTAGCTGACATTATGTTATTTACCAATTTTTGTTGTTTCACTCCGTAGAGCAGGGTCTTTTGTGTCTTGCTCCCATATCACATCACCCAGAAAAATACCCAATACACAGTAGACACATAATATGTATTTGTTGAACAAACAAATCAGTGGATTACTGTGGAACCCTCAGCATGGGGAGGTCACTGGTTGGGACTTGCTTTGGCATGAGTTCCAAAATGTGGTTACTGTCATTTCATTTACTTCCCCTATAACAAGAAAGCAAGAAAATTCACAACACTACATATGTGAATTATCACTGTGTCTGTTTCGAAGGGAAATTCAAGGTAGTTCATGAAATGTCATCCAATTACTTGATTTTAATAAGTTAATCAAAACAGGCATAATCAAAAACTAAAACGTATCTGGACAGAAAATAAAAATCGACTTACTCTGTGGAAGTTAGTACCTTTGTGCTCATAAAGTTTATAAAATTTAATTTCTACATATTCTTACTCTGTCATACTACATTCAACCAGTGAGAGCAAAAGAGATGTGATTGCTGTTGCTGGAATTTAAGAAACAAAACAAACAAGCCAAGGAAAAATTTAAAAAGAGGCAATCCAAGAAACAGACCCTAACTGTAGAGGACAAACCGGTGGCTGCCAGAGGGGAGGCTGGTGGGGGGGCGGGGGGGGGCGGGTGAAGTACGCGACGGGATTAAGGAAGGCACCTGTCCTGATGAGGCCAGTGTTTCATCACTGTTTTGTACACCTGAAACTAACACTACACCGTACATTAACAACACTGGAATTACAATTATAAAAAAGCAGTAAGTACTGCAATGTTTTTTAATGCTAAACAGTCTACCCTACAAACCACTCTTATCTCCCCTATGAATGGGGGCACGGCCTACCTCTGGTGCCAGGTACTCTGGTGTTCCACAGAATGTCTTCATGGTGGCCGCATCTGTGATCCCTTCTTTGCAAAGTCCAAAATCTGTAATTTTTATGTGGCCATCTTTATCCAGCATCAGATTCTCCAACTGTGTAGTAAGAAAAATGACATAATTTGTTTTATATTTTTCAGAAACAGGAAAACACGGTTTTGAAAAATGACTGAATGCTGAGTAAGATATTTTGGAAAGAGGACGTAGCTGCAGTTAATTGAACTTTCAGAGCTTACAAACCCCACAGCTTCCTAACTCGTGGAGAAAGAAACAGGTTTTATCAAATACTTCATGAGGATAAAATTGGTGATTAAAAAAAATTTTTTTTAATGTTTATTCATTTTTTGAGAGACAGAAACAGAGCATGAGCAGGCAAGGGGCAGAGAGAGGAGACACAGAATCCGAAGTAGGCTCTAGGCTCTGAGCTGTCAGCACAGAGCCCGACGCGGGGCTCAAACCCACAAACTGCAGGATCATGACCTGAGCCGAAGTCAGATGCTTAACCGACTGAGCCACCCAGGTGCCCCAAAATTAGCGATTTTTAAAACAATGGGAGTAAGAGCCATTATTGTGTAATTCCTGAGAACTAACACCTAAATAACTTTTCAAAGCAAACATCAGTTCTTAATCCTTTTTTTTTCGGTCCTTAAATTGTGATCTAAACAATCCCAAAGAGATGAGCACCTTCTTCTAGATCTATACAGATGGTTTTCAACAATTTCTCTCGGGAATCTATTGCTATTATAAAATATTCACTTACAGAAATGTTTTTTGGTGGTTGTTGTAAATCAAACCTAAATCTTATTTTGTAAGGTAAGGCAATATCCTCTTTTGAAGGTCTTTGTAATAAAGAAATACCAACCCTTTTAAACATAAAAAGAAAAAGAATATCAAAGTCAAACATTCAACAGTTAATGAAAATATAATGCAAATACTATAAAACTGGAATCTCTTTGAATCCACTAAATCCAAAACACCAAAGAGAATCTCAAAGATTTAACCAAGTACCAAGACCATTTGTCTCAAGCACAAATTATAAAATGTAAGGGGACGGAGTTTGTGCAAAGTCAACGCACTTAAAACTAGGAACCATAGCTGATCTTCTCCCGACTTGAGCCTAACCTTATGACTGTCATCACACAAATACATGTGAGTTCTGAGCTGTGATCCTAGGGAGTCACACAAACAGGCTGCCACCCCTGCTCAGTCATCTAGACAGAATCTAAAGGCACAGGTAAGAAATATACACACAAAGAAACACACGCAGAAGAGGTATTAGCAGGATAAATGACAATTCTCTCACTTCAGAAGCACTTCATCTCCTGCACGTGAGGACATGACAGTGCTTACCTGAGCCCAGAAGTCAAGATCAATTTCAAAACAGAACTCCATATAAGAATATGAACAGATCTCAATCACATAAAATGTGACATTATAATTTGTCATATTTTCCAAAGGCTTATAAACAAGAAACCAAAGACAGTTAAGTAAGTTACGCTCACAAAGGAGAGATCCGAACAGACCTCAGTCCTTGCGTAGAGGCCCAGATGCTCCCCCAGCTGAGCTGAATGCTCCGAACCTGGTTCATGTACTGCACTGACTGCAGAGAAGGGCGTCTTTCACTGGTCTACAGAAAGGTGAACAAACACTATATTGTTGAACCTTTCATTTTATTTTAAGTTTGAGAGATGTGTGCACATACATGCAAGAGGGGGACAGGTAGAGAGAGAGAGAGAAAGAGAATCCCAAGTATGCCCCGTGTTGTTAGCACAGAACCCAATGCGGGGCTTGATCTCACAAACCATGAGATCAAGAATCAGAGATTCAATGGACTAAGCCATCCAGGCACCCCAAGACAAAACCAAGTCAAGTCCTTAAAGGTCTTTTAAAAATATTTAAAAATCTCTTTTATTAATATATTACATAAAAATTCTTATAAAAACTTCAAATAATACATAATAATATTGAGGAGAATGTGAACGTGCTATCTACTCCATTACTTTCCTGTTCTTCTGTGTTGGGAGCGTATTATGTTATTCCTCTTAAAATTTTTTTTAATGTTTGTTTATTTTTGAGAGAGAGAGAGGAAGAGAGGAAGGGAGGGACGGAGGGAGGGAGAGGAAGAGGCAGAGAGAAAGGGAGACATAGAATCCGAAGCAGCTCCAGGCTCTGAGCCATAAGCACAGAGCCGGGCTCACACCCATGAAGCATGAGATCATGACTTGAGCTGAAGTTGGACGCTTAACCAACTGAGCCAGCCAGGCGCCCCTACATCAATCCTCTTCATATACTTTATGTGCAACGGGAAGTACTTATGGAAACATGATACCATGCACTATTTCTCCACATTCTGACAAGGCTATTTGGGAGTGGATGGACACAGAAGTAAGAAAATACATAAACGCTATTTTTTAATACCAAGAAGTATACATATTTTTAAAAATCCCGATTGACACCTAATTCTCTAGGCTCATATCTCAGCTCTAAGATGCCAGGGGTTGAGGGACAGGGAATGACCGGAGAGGCAGGCCAGGGCTGGAGTGAGGAGCAGGCTGAACATGACCAAGACTCCCAGTCGGCCCACAACTAAGGGCTTTTCTCGAGACACAGGACTTAGAAGTTGTGTAACTGGGGAAGTCTGGGGCAAACCAGGCAGTGGGTCATCCTACTTATTTTACAAATTAGCTTCGTAAAAAGCCATTACAAGACTATAGTAAGAAAAAAGGGGTCCGTGTGAGAGACGGGGAGAGGGTCACGGAGATGGGTGGAGGCAGTGTACTGCATGGGAGGCAGCAGAGAGCAAAGTGGGTCAGATAACGGAGTCAAGTCAGAGAACAGGCAGTGAATCCAATGGAGTCAAGTCAGAGAACAGGCTGTGAATCCAAGCTTTGCCCTTACTCACTGTGTGACCCTGGGCCTGCTATTGATTTATGTGTCCCTCAAATTCCTCTATGAACCAGAGGTAAATAACGGTAACAGCCAATGAGGTTCCTCTGAGAATTAGAGATACTGAATGCAGAACTTAACACATTGTAAACATTCAATAAATGGATTGATCATTTATTACCTGTGGAGAGTTTAATGGCTAAATTACAAGTCATCAAAATGGCGTGTGCTTTTCGGGATGATGCAGGAAAGTTCAGGAACAGAACCCAATAAAACACCTGGGTCAGCTCAGTGACTTCGTTAAAAACACTTTCAATACTTAATGATTTCTTTTGCATAAAGCAACAAAAGATAAATGCTTTATAATTTTTGAGCCTGTTTTTCAGTTGTATCAACAACAGATGTATCATCTTCCAGAAATGATATCCCCAAACCTACTCTTGTATAAACATAGATCAGGGGTAACTATCCAGTCTTGTTTAAAAAAATAATAATAATTTGGCACAGAAGCATCACAAAGTCTCTGCAAAATGTTAAGAACCATCAGTGTTGTGATTCACAAACGTGAAGGAGGCAGAGAAAACCTGAAAGTTTTCAGAGGGGACAGATAGCTCAGATATAATGAAAAAAACCTGCAAACCACTTCCCCCATGTATTTAACACTGAAGGGGGTTTAGTCACACCTTCTGTGTAAAGGAGAAAGAAAAAATTTACAAATGTTCTCTCTTTGGTTCTCTCTCCCCAAGGCTGTCTTTTCGGTTAGCCGGAAAGTGCACAATTCGCAGCACTACTGGCTGAATGCGCAGCTACTCTCCATTTGTAACCTTCAGATCCACCCATTTTTACCTCCCATCAGTCCTGGTTTCCAGGACGGGGAGCAGGCATTGCATCTATGCGCCATGGATGCATCCACCGGCAAAAGTAACGACGTTGTCTAATAAGAGGCTTGACATAAAAGATTATATATTAAAAATGTGGGTAATGCTTACTATTTGCCCAGTTAGGGAGGGCTGTTACCTAACAGTTCATGCTTTCGGGAAGGGAAAAAAATATTAGATGTGTACCTCACAGAGTTCCATACAGAAAGGCAACATTTGTACCCAGCAGAAGCGGACAGCCATTACCTGCCGGAGGGTCTTGATTCAGCATACATACAGAAAAATATGGTCGATTTTGAAATCTTTTCTCTCTTGTGCTTTGTGGACAAGAAGTCACAGTAATAAAGTACTATGCTCCTTTTCATTCTTGCTGGCGCGTGGCATAACATTAAATGCTAAAGAGCCTCGCTGTCTTTAATACAGTGTTTCCTAACACTTCACAGTACAAAACATGAAATTTGCAGGGCGTACCAGGATCCATGGAGGCTCCTTGAACCACCTTGCGGGCCGAAGGCATCCACAGCCTGGGTGCAGCTGTAAACCGATTTGTGGAGCACAGGCTGCGAAGCTCTACTCTACACCAAGCCGGCGAAGTGTTTTATGCTTCCCAATACAATATTCTAGTATAGATACACATTCTAATGTCTAGCTATCATACGTACATCTTAGGTACATTTTACTTAAATAGCTGACACTGTAATTAAACAAAGGAATGAAAACAACCCTTCCCAAGGGTCTGATGGCTGCTGGAGCAGAACTGACGGTCCCCTCGCTCACTCCCCCCCACTCCCGCTGTGCTACAGCTACATCAGACTCTGCATCTGCTAGATGGCACTATCAAAGTGCCAAAATGTCATACCAGTTCACCTGCAGGAACTGACCATGAAGTTAAGAGAGCGTGCTGAAATACTGAAGGGAACACATCTCACTTTGAACCTGCCCAAGCTAGAAAGGGATTCATAGTACAACTACAGAGAGCTCACTCAGGCGGCCAGGCCACTTCGGGACACCACACGCAGGGGCACCTGGGGGCTCAGTCAGTTAAGCGTCCAACTTCAGCTTAGGTCATGATCTCAAGGTTGAGTTGGAGCCCGTGCTTGGGATCTCTCTCTCTCTCTCTCTCTGCCCCTCCCTACTTGCACTCTCTCCCTCTCAAAATAAATGAATAAACTTTGGGGGGAATAAAACCCTGACTACATATAAGGAACACAGCCCAGTAGTGTAATTTAATCTTAGAGGATGAAGGGGTTCTTAATAGCAGGGGCTTGAAGTTTTTATAGAAGAGGGAATCCACAGAGACTGGTTAGAAGTGGGAGCTGGAGGCTGAGGCCTGAGACAGCAGGTAATAAAGCCAGCATGCTGCTCTCTCCCAGACTGCAGGATTATGGGGCTGAGCACCAGGGGCTGATGAAGACTGGGGTGTGGGTGGGAGGGGGCAAAGCTGTGGGAAGACTCTGAGACCATTCCTCTGTGTCAGCACTGAGCCTCTGAAGTTATCTAAATCTGGGGCACCTGCGTGGCTCAGCTGGTTAAGCATCAAGACTCTTGATTTTGGCTTAGGTCATGATGTCATGGTTCATAAGTTCGAGGATCCTGTGTGGGGCTCTGTGCTGACAGTGCAGAGCCTGCTTGGGATTCTCTCTCTCCCCCTCCCTCTACCCCTCCCCTGTTTGCACTCGCACATGCACCCTCTCACACATGCATGTGCTCTCTCTCAAAACAAATACATAAGCTTAAAAAGAAAAAGATTATCTAAATCTATTTGTGGGTTTCTCATATTAATAATGTAGATGATTAAATTAACCATTAAACTCTAATTGGGTAGAAAACAAGATGACATTAACCACCAACAGAATACAATAGCAATGTATGTACTATTTTCTACCTCTTGCCCTGTTACAAACTCTTGGAGAAATTCTTAATGAATTCCAGTATCATTATATGCACCTTTGCATACGCATATGTCCCTATTCGGCCCATTCTGTACTTGGATGGCATGGTCTTTGAAAAGAAATCTTAAACTTGCAAAATAAGAACTAGACAGAAAAGAAGTTTTTAATATAATCTGCACTACTGATGAAATCTTAGAAGAGATTTCTTCAAATTTTTAGGTGATCATGAAGCTATACAGTTTTTCCTAAGTAACCACAAGGAATCTGGGTCCGTAATAAAACAAAATTTTGTATAACGACATATATTGATAAACAGCAAACTTACTTTTGAGCATGTAACAAAGGCTACAGTAACTTACTGTTGCTATGAACACCAACTTCTTAGGAACTATGGACTGATAAAATATCTTACATTAACTTGCACGTGAAGTAAAGCTTTCCTTCTTGTGATAAATGAGGCATCAGCAAATAGGTACTGATTTATTTGAGAGGCACAGCTATGAGAGGCATCGCAAATGGATTTGCATCTTAGTAAACATAAGGTCATTAGGAAGGAGATGATCAAGACAAATCTGAGACTGATAAAGTGGGCACCTAAATCAGTTTTGGATGATGCTGTTCTTTAACGTATCTGCTGTAAATGTACTTAAAGCATCTATTCTCTTCTCTTCCATGGCATTATTTGAATTTTAGATTTACAAACATCTTCCAGAGTTAATCCAATGTGTTCCCTCCCCAGCGTAGATTTCATTTAGACTCTGGAGAGACAGAAGGGTGTAAGGGGTAGAACACTGGGCCTGGAGCTAAGATTCATGCTGTCTATCATCTTGACTTTCAGTAAGTCACCTGCTAGGCGTCCAGGCTTCAATGACCTCATCTGTCACATATGGACCAACTCAAAGTACTGATGATCCCACGTATAGGGTCTCCTGGATTATGGGTACACGTGACCCTCATATACATTTGAATGCATGGCTTTGAACATTACAGGTACTCTTTTTGGTGTACATTCGTGTATATATTCTGTCCTATGTTATATATGTACTTAGACCTTGAGGCTAATACTATATTAAAAAAATAAACTTAAGAGCAGAGACCACCTAATAGTCTAGTGAAGTTAGTGGTCTATGCATACTTGGACTGGTATTCATACATATGGCCATGGAATAATTTTGATCTAATTCCAACATCAGAAAGGATAGGGAAATGGAAATTCATATTAAATGCAGTTTAATACCAATATGTTGGCTCATTTAATAATGATTAGCAGAGAATATGGACCAAGACCATCCCAATTATAACATTCCTTAGTCAATGCTGCCAATCGAATGGACATTCTTTCCCTTCCTCTTTTAGGTTAATAATTCTATCTTCCAGCTTTAAGCATTCTGAATGTTACTGAGTACTTCCAGATTATGCTGATTTCCTTAAATCGAGGAAACCCCCTGTTCTCCCTACAACTAGGATCCATAAAATATAACACTTTTTGAGGAGGGAGAGCAGACTCAGAGAAGTGCGAACTATTTCTAAGTCTATTTGGAAATGCCATGTAATTTAAAAGTTTTGTCACTCCATATAACTAATTTCTTTAAAAACATATTAAGATTCGGGTAAGGGGCATTAAGGAGTCTACTCTTGAAATCATTGTTGCACAATATGCTAACTAACTTGGATGTCAATAAATTTTTTTTAATAAATAATGAAATTAAATTAAAAAAAAATCAGGATTCAAGACATGTAAACATTAACAGATTATTTGGCTATGCAGACAAATGATACAGAGCATTAATTCCATCACATTCCTTGCCGTGAAAAACTTCAGGCTAAATACAATCACACCATTGACCTGTATTCACCTCTGGTACATTTGGCACTTGCATAGCAGCTCACCCCTAACCTACATGTTTTACAGCTGCTCAGTTCATTTTTCGTAAATACAGTATTTATAGCTTCTTTTAAACTTTAATGCAGAATATGTTATACAAATATACATACTAAATTTCATGATCAGCATGCAGAATGATACTCTGTGAGATGGTTATACCTTACGGTCACTCACAGCATAAAGGTCATGACTAAAAACATCTTCAAAGGTAAGCATTTAAGTGGGTGGTGTAGGAATCACAGTGTTGAAAAGGAGTGGCTCGGAAGTGAGGCTCAGTTGTGATTTCTTTTACATTATTCTAGATCTATACCTCGTTTCATACAGACAGATTTCGCAAAAGACTCCATTAACTTCTATTTCTACAAATCAAATCACACCTTAAATGGGCTAGTATTTAATAAATTAAGCAATTCTGCATCAAATTTGAACAAGTCTATATGATTTACTTTTCATGAAAGCAAGACGGTGGCATTTGCCAGTGTGTTCAAAACATATCATGGGATACACTTCCTTAACGTGGCCAGTCCATCAAAACAATGTCACATGAAAACTACTACTACCTTTAATGAGCTACTCCACGTCTCTGCAAACTATGGCCTGGGAGTGAAATCTGGCTGACTGCCCATTCTTGTGAACGCAGTTTCACCAGAACATGGCCGGCCTAGCTCCCGTGCCTACCGCCCATAGGACCGGAGCGGGGCGGGGCGGCTGCAGAGGGACTCTGGGCAGCAAAGCCTGAAACAGGTATGTCCGCTCTTTATAGAAAGGATGCTAACCCCGGAGTGTTCCGGGGGCCTCGTCAGGAAGGAACTCAGAGAAGTGAAGTCACCATTGCCCGTAAAACAATGTAGTGCTTTTGAAAATGGAAACCAAGCAAACTCATAAAAGGCTGTATAAAAGGCTTCAGGGATTTAAAGTCACCACAAAGTTACTACCAAAATCAAAGTAAGTATTCCCACCCCCCATAAACAGCATCATTATCATACAAGTTTCATCCATCCATCTTAGGATGGTAAGACTATAACAATGAGACTTACTTTAGAACTTCCCTGGCAAAGGCACTTGATTCTTAATCAGATGTTTAACATTACTCACAAAGATCCAGAAAAATGAAACAATTATTGGCAGGTCATAGCTGACCAAAGCCATGAAACAGACACTTGAAACCTCGGACAGAAAGGAACTACGTACGTATCACTGAATGGAATTCCTGTCAAATAAAATAAACGACATTCTTAAATAGAGTGCTTTTTTTTTATTTTGCCAACGAAATCTGCTTTTCTCCAAACTGTGTAACTCCGTAATTACTTTGTGTTTGTCCCTATAGTCTCTGCAAAAACAAATTTTGATTACTTTTTTTTTTTTTTTACCTTGAGATCACGGTACACAATCTTTCCGGAATGTAGATAGTCCAAGGCAGAGACAATTTCTGCACCATAGAAACGTGTGCGGTCCTCGGAGAACACCCGCTCTCTCGACAAATGGAAAAACAGCTGCAGGGTAAACAGCAGGGACAGGATTGTAATAATTACTGATTTAGTGGGGGAAATTAACACAAACATAAAACACCCCTCATCACCATATTGTGATGATAGATAGTGTGCTCTCAGTGGACGCGGAGCACTCTTACACAGCAGCTGGCTTATCTTCTCCAGGTTTCCGAGGGGAGACTGCGAGCTGTTAAATCAGCGTTTTAATCAATATACCAATCTTGTTTAAGGCATTCTGCTTGCTACCCATTTAACCTTCAGTTACCAGAGGAAAAAAGTACGCATCATCAGACTGCATTTCCCCTCACGGTCCTGTTGCTTCACTCTTTCAAGGATTAGGTAGCGAGATATTATTAAAATAAATGAACACAGCAGAGGTAATATTTCTACTTGGGTATTTGATTTGTATTTGATTTCAAAGGAAGCCCTGCTGATTCGCTAAAATGGATCGATGTGAACTTGCTTTCTTCTACCCTGCTCTTGGTTCATGAGATCCCTGGAAATGTTTTCGAAGTTTAAATCAATGTTTTCTACAATGACAAACCATAAGGCTTCAAGTTTTTATTTCAGTAGTGACCAAAGGGGACTGAGGAGCTCCCATTAGTCCCCTTGCAGTGTTATTTCAATAATAACTACACCACCAACCTCTCCTCATATAATCGCTTAAAACCATAAGCCCATCCCCTTCCTGTGAATCAGCTACAGGATTAACGGGTGTCCCCGGGTGCTCACTGTGGCCATGCACTTGGCTGTCCATTTACACCAGCTCCTTATTTACGAAACTGCCCATCTCATCTCTCAGTTCAACACTGCATATGAGGAAGGAGCAGGTTCTGGGCACTATGATTTGACTCTTCATGTACTATTTCACTGTATTAAGAAATCCGCCAAGAACAATGCAGGTTTGTTAATAGCACTGAGAACACTGCTAGGTATCACAGTAAGTACTCAGTACAGGTCTGTGATGAGAGAAATGAGCCAATCAGTCAGTGTGCCCTTGACTATGGATCAGGAATTAACTACACCTTCACAGGGATTATGGACCTGGTGCTCCAACAAATGTGTAACAATTATGGTTAACCAAGATTTGTTCCTCACACAGTGAACCTTAATTTAAACTACATAAAAGAGATTCCCTACAATTTTTTCCCCTTCTTTCTTCTCCACCTCCACTGAAGAGTCTATCACTGTTTTAAGATAAATTTTATGTGCTGTCCACTGTCACAGTGAAGAGCAGAAGATAATATGATGTAACAACTGCCAAAAAAGACTGACTTAAATCAGTTATAGTAAAACTAAAATATTTGGCACATTGTCTCTAAATTCTAATGCTATCTTGTCACATTTTATCAAATCTAAGATGCTCTTGATTGGAACTCCATCACCATTTTAAACAGCAAGAAACAAAAAGTTGGGGCGCCTGGGTGGCTCAGTGGGTTAAGTGTCCAACTCTTAGTTTCGGCTCAGGTCATGATCTCACGGCTCGTGGGATCAAGCCCCACGTTGAGGCTTACATTGGGCTTCATGCTGACAGTGCAGAGCCTGCTTGGAGTCTCTCTCTCCCTCTTTCCGTACCCTTCCCTGGCTAGCACAAGGGCGGTCTCTCTCTCTCTCTCTCAATAAATAAACTAAAAAAAAAAAACAAAAAAGCGGTCTATTAAAAATATAATAAACTGTCAAATATAAAAGTCAATATAGAAGGCATTCTGACTACAGAAATGTTAAGTATGTCTTACAAGTGATCAAATATAGTATGCCAAAAATAAAACCACTGCATACAATTACGCAGGGATATTTCTCAAAATTCACTCACTTATACAGGCAGATATATATTATTAATGCATAACCATTCAAATCGGGACAAGAGGCAAAAAGAAGTTCCCATCATCAGTAAAGGCCTTCTGAAAACTTTCCAGGCCAAATAACTTCTGTCATCCTGTATACAAAATACTGGGATGAAGGAACCCCTGTGATCTCTATGTAGATTTCTGACCATCTTCTAATGGGATGAAAATACTGTCTAGATTTCTAAATTTTCTTCAAACAAAGTCAAGCCTCCCTACACAAAAGATAAAGATCCTCCCTAAATCAATATAATACGTGCAATCTTTCTACAGCTTCGCTTAGACCATATTCTTCAGTTTGTCACCCAGCCAATTTCTATAAAAATATCAGCTAAAAAAAAAAAAATGATACTTAAGGAGAGGACTCTATTTATTTCTCAATCTGCTGTCCTCTGATGTATGCCCTTGTTACCTTATGGAACTCATTCTTGCTATGATAACCCAGAATCTCTTAATTGCCAAATCCAATGATCTATTTATAGTCCGTGTGTCTTCCTGTACTGGAACTGAGGACATCAGCTATTGGCGTCCTTCTGGAACGTGTCCCTTGCCGTTGGTAATACGGCTCTCTCCTGATTTTCTAGCTTACTCTCTGGATAGTTCTTCTCAGTTTCTACCTTGGCTTTAAACCAACTTTCCACTTAGTGAGCATTAATTATTCTCAAGTCACTGTGTTGGGCACTAGGAAAGGGGAAAAATAGCACAGAGATATAGAGAAATCCTATGAAAAAAAATTAAAAGACTAAGACACAAGGAAAAAAGAGAAAAGGACACAGACAATTAAAATGAGAGGAATACAAATGAACACAGCTGATGAAAACATGCCATGTTATAATAATCAATAAAGTGGAGATAAACACGTAAATGAGGCAATTTAGCATATCCAGAAATAGCACCATCAAGGAAAGTATTGTGAGGTATCTTCATATGCTCGTGGCTGGGATGTAAGCAGATAGCAACTCTTCACGGGGCAACTGGCAATAGATACTATGATAATTTTTAAAGCATCACAGTTTCTCTTCTAGAAATTTCCTTTTTAAAAAAAGAAAATGTGTAAGTTTTCCACATTAAGGATATTCCCTGTAGCAGTGTACACAGGACAAAAGTGTGAAAAAAGCCCCCTACCATGCTGAAAAATATCAGATTTCTCATCTAATTCCCTATCAAAACAAACTTCTGATATAACTAATAGTTACACATAAAATATTAAACTAATAATTAAAAAACTAGAAAATTAGAATAAAAAATCCATGGGACAGCCTTACCCTCTTGCCCTACACAACTAGGCAGAAACACATAAAACAAGGAAATGACAACTGAGAAAAATATGTAACAGGATTCTTTTTAAATATTGGACAAGAGGCAGCATGGGACCAAGACCCTTCTGAAAAGAGAAACAAATAGTGAGTCCTAAAGCCACCCGCCTTCTGTCTGAGGGCACTGCATGGAACGTCAGTGGCAGGAAGCATGACTCAAGGTCTCACCACTGGAGAGTGAGAGCAGATTCTGAAGAGGGTGAGGTAGATGGCATTTGCTAAACAGAACACCAGTGAGCAAGAAGCTACCCCAAATCCACATCGTTCAGTATGCCACGGAGTAGTGAGCAATGTGTGTGTGAGGCTAAACTCTAGACAAACCAGCAGAGAAGGAATGGAGACCTGTGTGTCAAATAATTGCCAGAACTCACTCAGAGCTGAGAGACATTCAACTTCAAATCAGCCGAAACAGTGTCCTTACCGAACAGCCAGGCATTCAGTGGGTATTTTGAAAAAATCAAAGCAGAAGTTAAACCTACATTATTATCAAGGCTAACAAATATGAAGAAGACAACAAAACCCAGACATTCGTGTAAAATTCCAATGATCTAGTATGCAATCAGTAATTAGTAAGACATAAGGAGAGGAGGGAAATAGGACCCATAACCAAGAGAAGAATCAGTCATTAGACACAGACCTTAAAAATAGCAGAGAGGATGGAATTAATAGACTGGCTTTAAAATAGTACATAAGATAAGGGAAAATAGAAATAGAAATGGGACTTCTGGAGAGAAAGCATACAATATCTGAAAATTTTCAATAGATGGGATTAACAACAAATTAGACACTGCAAGAGAAGAAAAGCAATATAAAACTACAGTAAAAGAAATGATATAAATTGTAACTAAAAAAAAAAAAAAAAGCTTCAGTGACCAGATGACAGCATCAAGGAGGCTAACATATATGTTAACAGCAGTTCCTGAGAAAGGGAGGGAGACATTTGCAAAATAATGCCCCAAATTCTCCAAACCTGGATAATAATGACAAATGCATACATCTGCATAGCTCAACAAAACCCAACATGATGAAAACTCACAAACACGCATGAACTACTGAAACATCAAAAGTCAGAGCATATTCAAATCACTGAAAAAGTGGTGATAGAAAATCTTTTAAAAATTCTGAGAGTGGAGTGGCGCCTGCATGGCTCGGTTGGTTAAGCGTCCGACTTCGTCTCAGGTCATGATCTTGCAGTATGCTGAGTTTGAGCCCCGCGTCGGGCTCTGTGCTGACAGCTCAGAGCCTGGAGCCTGCTCTGGATTCTGTAATCCTTCCCTACTCATGCTCTCTCTCTCAAAAGTAAATAAACATTAAAATTTTTTTTTTAAATTGTGAGGGTGGAGAAACATTACATACAGAAGAACAAATAGGAGAATAACCCTAGATTTTTCATAGGCTACAGAAGGAAAAAAGGCAATGGAGCAATATGGCCAAGTGGCTAAATGGAAAACAAAAAGGCATCTTAAAATTCTGTACCCAGTGGGAAAATCCATATAGGAGGGAGCAGCAGACGTGAGAAAAAGGCTAAGGCCAGGGAAAGAGACCCTGGAAAAGATCAGTTGGAACAGTCATAGGCTCACAGAGCCCAAAGAACTTTGCATCCTCACCAGGCAGGATGGAAAGGCCTCCTAAGAAACACAGCACCCAGGACAGTCCGTGAGGTTCCTGCCTGTGTAGCGCAGCAATACCAGTGTCACAGCAAAGGCTAGCATGGCCAGTCTAAGCTTCAGAGCAGGCCTGGAAAAGATCACCATTTATGAGTAAGAACAACATCATCCAATTTTTATCAGGCACAAAAAGAATCAGGAAAATATAACCCATTACTAGGAGAAAAATGTGTCACTCAGAAAGCAACACAAATGACAGAGATGGAAGAATACTATGATACAAGAGCTATTACAATATGGTCTACAAGTTCAAAAGGCAGAGAGAGAAGCATAAGGAAATAAATGAGAGATAGGAAAAATTCCAGATTAAACTTCAAGAGATGAAATCTCAGATGTCCTAGGTGAAAACCAAAAAACATCTTTAATTAACGGCATGTTATACACTGGAGAAAAAAATGTAACAGACGTGAAGTCACAGGAAACAAATCTAAAGTTAAAGATAGAAAAACATAATGAAAAAGATGAACAGAGCATTGATAAACTGTGGCACGATATCCTGCAGTCTAACAAACGTATAAGTGCACTCTGAGGCTCAGACAAGAGAAATGAATGAACAGAAAAAAATACTTGAATAATTTCCAAAAAGTTTTCAAATCTGATGAAAACCATAAGCCCGCAGATTCACAAAGACTCAAAAGAAAACCCAACTGAAAGAAATGTGAAGAGGGGCCCCTGGGTGGCTCAGATGATTAAACATCTGACTCCTGATTTTGGCTCAGGTCATGATCTCATTGTTTGTGGAGTTCAACCCCCACGTTGGGATCTGTGCTGAGAGTGCAGAGCCTGACTGGGATTCTGTCTCTCCCTCTCTGTGTGCCTCTCCTCTGCTCGTGCTCTCTTTCTTTCTGAAAATATGTAAACAAACAAAAGAAATGTGAAGAAAATCCTACAAGACACATAATATTTAGAAAGCTGAAAGCAAGTGATAAAAGAAAAGCTTAATGGGACAGGGGGTGGTGGTAAAGGGACACATTAAGGGACACCTGGGTGACTCAGTCAGTTGAGCATCCAACTTTCAATCAGGTCATGATCTCACAGTTCATGAGTTCGAGCCCCACGTCAGGCTCTGACAGCTCAGAGCCTGGAGGCTTGAGACTCTGTGTCTCCCTCTCTCTCTGTCCCTTGCCCACTTGTACTTTGTCTCTCTCTCTCTCTCAAAAATAAATAAACATTTAAAAAATTTTAATTAAAAAAAAATAAGACATGTTAAGCACAGGGACCAAAGAACGGAGAAAGTGGAGAGCCATCTTGATAGTAAATAAATACAGAACAAGCAAACTAGAATTTTACAGACAGCTAAAGTATCTTTCAAAAAATGACAGCAAAATAAAGCCTTTTGGGGACATGCAAAAGGTTAAAGAAATCAGCCCCAGAAACACTACACTATAAATATTCAAAGTAATACTTCCGGCTAAAGTAAAATGGTACCAGATGAAATACTGTATCTACATAAGGTAAAGAAAAGACTATAAATCATAACTTTGTGGGTAAATATATATTGATTTTTCTTGTGTTTTTAATCTCTTTAAAAGACTGCTGGTTTAAAACAAAAATAAAATGCATAGTGGCATTTATAGCATATCTAAAGGTAAAATGTATTAATAGTAGCATAAAAGGTTGAAGGGGGAAAATGAAGGTCTACAGGTCAAAGGGTCTTATGATGTGAAATGGTACAATCTAACTTGAACATGATATGGGGTAAGTTAAGCATGAGTCTGTATTTAAAACCCAAACCCCCCAAAACTGCAGTTCCCCAAAATTTGCAAATAAAATATTAGTGAATGCTACCAAACTTCTAAGGAAGAGATAATAACAATTTCATGCAAATATTTGCAGAAAATAAGAGGAAGAAATATTTCTCAATACATTACACGAGGCCAGCATCATCTTAATACAAAACCAAAGACATTACATGAAAGGTATCAATATCCCTCATAATCAAAGACATAAAAAGTCTTAATAAAACTTTAACAAATCATATCTAATAAATGCTGATAATACAACATGACCAGTGATGGTTAATTCCAAAAGTGAAAGACTGGTTTTACATCTGGAATCAATGTAATTCACTATATTAACAGGTTAAAAAAGGGAAAACCATATACTCATTTCAAGCAACGCAGAAGAAACTGCTCAGAAAACTCGATGGGCACTGATACTAAAATATCTTAACAAAGCAGGAACAGGAGAGAACATCTGCAACTTGATAAAAGGCATGTAAAAATGTATAGCTACTATCACACTTAGTAATGATGGACTGAATCTCTCTTCCCTCTGAGATTAGGAACAAGGATGTTCACTTCTTTACTTGGCATTGTGCAGGAGTTCCTAGCCAACTGAAATGAGGCATAGACAGACAGACAAACAAATATATAAATGTCATACAGACTGGAACAGAAGTAAAACTACCTTTATTTACTGGCAGTAAGCCTATCTGTCTACAAAGACATTCCAAAGAAATTTACCAAAAAAAATTATAAAACTAATAGTAAGTGAGCTTTGGAAGGCTTTGGGATACAAAGTCAATACACAAAACCTCAACTGTATTATATGCTAGCAACAAACAACTGGTAATGGAAAAAACCAGGAATATGTAAGGGAAAAACTGAAGAAAGTCATGTGAGACCTACACAGTAAAAATTACAAAATGTTTCAATAGAAATTAGATAAGACATAAGTAAACAGATGTACTGAGCACACTGATCAGAACACTAATATTGTTGACATGTCCATTCTACAGACTCAATGCAAATGCATCCCAGTCCTAGCAGGCTTCTTCTGTAAAGATTAAGAAGCTGATACTAGATTGATACGGAAATGCAAGGGACCTAAAAGGGCCACCACAATTCTGAGAAACAACAGTATTCTTCCTTAATTTTAAGATATACTTTAAAGCTACATAATCAAGTCAGTATGGTATTGGTGTAAAGAAAGCCATATCAACTGATGTAACACAGCAGGGAGTCCAGAAACATACAAATACATGCAAATTGATTGTTGACAAAGGTATCAAAGTCATTCAGTGGGGCAAGAGTATAGTACTTCCAACAAAGGATGCTGGAATAATTGGGTTCTATATGGGGGGAAAAAAAAAGAAACACCAATCCTTACCTTTCCATACGTATACAAATCAATTCAAAGTAGGTCATAGGTCTAAATGTAGCAGGTCCAATTATAAAAGTTGTAGAAGAAAATATTTATGACTTAGGATAGACAAAGACTTCTTGGAAAGCAGAACAACAACAACAAAAAAAAAAAACACTCGAAAAACAGAAAAGACAAGAATTGATAAATTGGGACTTCAAAACTAAAAATAAGTGTTGTCAAAAAATATCAGTGAGATGACGAAAAGACAAGGTAGAGTATGGGGGAAATAATTTTGATATGTGTATTTGTAAATACACATATCAAACTAATTGTAACCAGAACATATGAAGAATTCTTTAGAAAGACTGACCCCACCAAGTGTTGTAGAATAACTAGAATTCTCATTACATTAATATGAGAAATGTCAAATGACACTACTTTTGAAAATAATTTTGGACTTTTTAAAAAAACGTAAACATACATTTACTACAAATTCAGCAATGATACTCCTCAGTATTTACCCAAGAAAAGAAAACTTGTGCATGAATGTGCTTATCAGACTTCTTACTAGGAAGTAACTGTAGTCTGTCCAAATGCACACCAAGAGCAGGCATACCTTCATCTAACCAAGCAATACGTCACGATTCAGCAAGAAAAGGAATGAGCTACTTAGAAATGTACAAAAAGGGATAAACTCAAAAACCTTAGGCTAAGGGAAAAAAACACACAGAACAGTATATATTATATGATTCCATTTCAAAGAAACTTTAGAAAAGGAAAATCAAATCTTTAGTGTCAAAAAGTAGGTCAGTGGTTGCCTAAGGGCAGGCATGGGTGCAGGATGGGGTGACAGATGGCAAATCAGAACTTTCTGAGGCAACGGAAATATTCCACCTTTATTATAATGGGGACTCCATGCATATAAATATTTGTCAAGATTCATGCAACGTGTATTTAAAGTGAGTACGTTTTATTGTATGTAGATTATACCCAAATAAAGTTGATTAAGTTATAGAAATAATCTAAATGTCCCAAAATTTGGGAAGGATTTGATAAATCTAAACAAATCAGTAGACAATTAGCATAAATTTTAGAATACTTAATAAAATGGAAAATGTGTACAGTATAAAAACAGGAAAATATATTAACAGGGTAAGAGCAATTATTGTTAGATGGTGAGATTTCAAGTGGCTTTTGTCTTCTGGTCTTTTACTTGAAAATCACTTGTAATTACCTGTTTGACATTAATTCCCACAAACACTATGTCTTCCTTATACACAGAGACCATCTGTCTTGTTCACGTCATATACCAAGTACACAGTGACTAGCTTGTAACAAGCAGTCAATAAATTTATTTTACAACTGAATCAAAAGAACTACTTTTTCGGCTTTTTGATGTTCGGCAATGGACGTGCAGTTGTTCTAAGACGAAAAAAAACTTCACGAAGCCTTCAAATACATGTACTCTTAACCCTTGTGACAAATTTAATGCTCTATTAATTTCATTTTCCTGGCAGAAGCACAGGGAAAAGACCATGCAAGTACTCTACAGCTTTGCCTCTTCAGTGCCAAGCCTAATACATAGCACATATTGCACGCTCAATAAATATGTAAAGAATAAAGGGAAATTCAAAAATGCTTTCCAAAGAATTATGGAGAAGAAAAGGTTTATACTTTTCAAAATGAAGCATTTTTATCAGAAGCAAAAGAAAATCATATAAAATAACTGAATATTCTTGTTTTTGTTAAAAAAAAAAAAAAAGAGTTACTTGCCACTCAAGCAAAAAGCTTAGGAAGTTTAGAAATGTAAGCTCCTTCAAGGGAACGATGACATGTCTTTTGTGTGTTGTACTTAGTCATGTTGTTATGAAGATGCTAATGTAGAGGCGCCTGGGTGGCTTAGTCGGTTAAGCGTCCGACTTTCGCTTAAGTCATGATCTAGCGGTTCGTGGGTTCGAGCCCCGTGTCGGGCTCTGTGCTGACTGCCAGCTTAGAACCTGGAGCCTGTTTCAGAGTCTGTCACTCCCTCTCTCTCGGACCCTCCCCTGCTCACGCTGTCTCTTTCTCTCTCTCCTAGAAATAAATAAACAAACAAATTTAAAAAAAAAGAAGATGCTAATGTAAACAGATGATCTTAACCTACTAAATAAGACTATTTCTTCATAAAACCCGTAATGTTCTATTTTGAAAATAAATCGCTGTATTTTGGAAAAGTTATATTCTTCTCCTTGATGGAAGTGTAATTGATGTACAATGTCCCACTAGTTTCAGGAGTGCATCACAGTGATTTGATATTTTTATATATTATAATATGACCCCCACAATAAATCTAGTTATGATCAGTCACCATACAAAGTTATTACAGTATTACTGACTCTATTTCCTATGCTGTATATCACAGCCCCGTGACTTATCTATTTTATAACTAGAAGTTTGTACCGTTTAGTCCCTTATACCTGTTTCACCCGCCCTCCCCTCTGGTAACCAAGTTTATTTACTGAATCTATGAGTTTATTTGTTCTGTTTTTTTGTTCATTTGCTTTTAGATTCCATATACAAGTGAAATCATATGGTATCTGTTTCTCTGATTCATTTCACTTAGCATAATACTGTCGAGGTCCATCATGTCATGAAAGGCAAGATTTCACTCTTTTTCATGAATGAGTAATGTTCCATCATATGTGTATCTGTGTACATATACATTATGTACACAAAGTAATAAAAGTTAGAGAGAGAGGAGAGATCACCTTTATCCATTCATCTACCAGCAGACACTAAGCTTGCTTTCAAATATCCTGGCTATTGTAAATCATGCTGCAATGAGCACAGAGGTGCATATTATCTTTTCAAATTACTGTTTGCGTTTACTTTGAATAAACACCTAGAAGTGGAGTTTGCTGGGTCATACGGTAGTTCTATTTTTAATTTTTTGAGGAACTATTTTCCAGGGTGGCTGCACCAATTTGCATTCCCATCAACAGTGTTCCAGGGTTCCCTTTCCCCTACATTGTTGCCAACAGTTATTTTTTGTCTTTTTGTTAAGAACCAATCAGATGGGTGCGAGAAAGGTAATATCCAATCATGGTTGTGATTGCATTTCTGATGATGAGCAAAGTTGAGCATCTTTTCATGTGTCTGTTGGCCATTTGTATGTCTTTTTTGAAAAAAGTCTATTCAAGTCTTCTGCCCATTATGTAACAGAATTGTTTTTTAAAATGTTAAGTTGTGTTAAGTTTTTCATATATTTTGGATATTAAATCCATATTGGATGGGGTGCCGAGGTGGCTCAGTCGGTTGAGCATCTGACTTCAGCTCAGGTCATGATCTCACAGTTTGAGAGTTCGAGCCCCACGTCAGACTCCATGCTGACAACCCAGAGCCTGGAGCCTGTTTCGGATTCTGTGTTTCCCTCTCTGCCCCTCCCCTACTTGCACTCTCTCTGTCTCTCGGTCTCTCTCTCTCTGTCTCTCAAAAATAAAGAAACATTAAAAATTAAATCCTTATTGGATGTAGTATTTACAAATATCTTCTTCCATTCAGTATGTTACATTTTAGTTTTGTTGATGGTTTCCTTCAGTGCAAAAGTTTAGTTTTAATGGAACTTTTTCAAACAACAACAACCAACAAACTTGGAACTTAAAAAAGTTCCTAAGAATTATCACTGCAGTCTAAAGATTTAGAACACAATTTTTTTCCTAGCAAATACAGCCCTACAGCTTTCAGTCATTCCTTTGTAATAATAGAAACAAACAAACAAAACTTAAGTCCGGAGTAACAAAATCTGTTCAATTTCAATGACTACATTCATTGCCATAAGATCTGTTGAAGTTGAAACCTGAATATCCTAAAGATAACAAATAATTAAGCAACAAGATGTCAATCTGTGCAGGGTGCAGATCAATACATCCCCTGGGTTTACAAAAAGACAAGATGAAAAGAATGGCTCCGGCCCACTACAGAGACACTAATCAATGACGCTGTCTTAGTCTGTTTAGGCTGCTGTCACATAATGCCACAGCTTGGGGGAGGGGGGGGAGGTTATAAACAAGAGAAATGTATTCTCATGGCTCTGGTAAGTCCAAGATCAAGGCACTGGCAGATTGGGTATCAGGTGAGAACTTCCTTCCCAGTTCGTCATGGCTGTCTTTCTGCTAGATCCTCCCACTGTGGAAGGGGCAGCGAGTAAACTCTCTGGAGTCTCTTTTATGAGTACACTAATCCCACTCCTGAGGGTGTCACCCTCACGACTGATCACCCCCAAAGACACACCTCCTAATGTCATCACCTTGGGCTTTAGGTTTCAGCACAGGAGTTCTGTGGTGAGGGGGGCACAAACACTCAGTCCATGGCTGCTACTACCCCACACAACTACAGCAGTGTTAATTACATCATACAACAAACCCTTGAATACGTAGTATTCAAGAACTTCCTTCAAATGGAAAAATACTTCAAGTACAAGTATTCTTACGTTTAACAAGCAATTCATAGAATTATCTTCTAGACAGTGTCTACCCTCTTTCACAGGTTAATTCCAGAGTCTACATTAGTTTTCAAGGAACGTTCTTTCAGAAACAATTGTAATATAGATAAAAGAATAAAAAATGCCATATTTTAAGAACAAAGTTAAATATAAAATTTCTTGAAATACAAATTAAACCTTTACGATGCTACAGAAGAGATGAAAGGGATCTAAGGTCAAAGTTACTGGACACAGCTGGTGGCAGCTGTGTTAGCCATAAATTATCAGTTAAATGCCTCAAGCCCCGCGCCTCTACTTCTTGGCCTCTTCTTAAAAGTATGAAAATGTAAAATGAATTCTGGATCACCAACCAGGTGGTTGATATCTGAAAAAGTAGCCTGTAAACTGGCAATTTAAAAGAATGTTTTTAATGTTTATTTTTGAGAGAGACTGAGTGTGAGCGGGGGAGGGGCAGAGAGAGACAGAGAATCCAAAGCAGGCTCCAGGCTCTGAGCCATCAGCAGAGCCCGACATGCAGCTTGAACCCAAGAACCATGAGATCATTATCTGAGCCAAAGTTGGACGCTTAACCAACTGAGTCACCCATGCGCCCCTGAATGGGTAATTTTTTAAAAAGTAATTCAAGACAAGAAAATTTTCCGGGATTAAAAGTCAACTAATGAAAATACTTAATAATGTGAAAAGTACAAAAAATAATTTCCTTTACAGGATGCCTGTTGTGGCTCAGTAAGATGAGTGTCCAACTCTTAATTTCACCTCAGGTCATGATCTCAGGGCTGTGGGATCAAGCCCCATTTTGCACCCCACACTGAGTGTGGAGCTTGCTTGAGATTTTCTTTCTCCCTCTCCATCTCCCTTTTGCCCATGCTCTCTCTAAAACAATTTTTAAAATGTTAATAATTTCCTTTAAAAAGTAATTTTAAATTCCCAATCTACTATTACAATTAAGATAATTTATATGAAAACATTCAACTATATTAACATGATAAAGAAGAGATCGATCGCTTAGTTCTACTACATTAAATATTAACATATTCTTCATTTGGAAAGTAAAATATACTTTTATAAAGGTAAAAGTTCTCAAGGTAATTATTTTAAAATATTTATATTTATTAGGATACAGGTGAACTATCTATTTACGAAATATATCTAATACCAATACAATAAAAATAATAAAGATTACCATTTTGAGCACTGAGAGCAGTGCATTCTAACAACAATCATAAAAGCTACATCATGTTATCTCCATACTACAGATGATTAAATATAGTAAGTTGAAGTGATTATTTCCATTTATCACATTAGGCACTACTTTTGAGTGCCTCTACTTGCTGGGCACTGTACCAAGTGACTTACATGCAAAATTCTCAAAACACTTCTTATAAAATAGGTAGCCTCTTATCTGCATCCCAGAAATGAGAAAACTAAGGCTTAGAAATGCCATAAAATTCACGCAGCATCACACAGCTATTAAGTGGCAGAGTTGAGTTCAAACTTAGGTCAACTGTCTCTAAGGCACATCATCTATTTATTACACTAAAACTACAGTTTCTATGAACTTGAGACAATCAATGTATAAATTATCCCACTGAGACGAAATTTCACTCGTAAGTCTCCCTCAGAATTGCATGATATGAGCGGCCTGAGAGAAAGAACGGACTACAGAGTAGGGCTCCTCAAGGCGTAGGAGGACAGGAGCGCAACAGCTCTGTGCTGAAAGGTCAGCGCGCCTGTAGCTGTGGGCTGCAGTCTCCTCTCAAAGCTGCTCTCACCGCAGCCTCTGCGCGTGCAGTGCCCTCACCAGTACCCGTGTCCCCAGCCTTTCTGCTGTCACATCCCAGTCAAGTGCAACTTCCTCCAGCCAGGAAACTCAATTTATAGCAGGTACGTTCTCCATCATTCTCTCCCATTGCATCTGTTCGTTGCAATTATAATACATTTGTTGGGTTTATTTTATGACTCTTTTACTCACCCCAGTGCACCGTAAGACTGGGACACAATAAGCACTCAATAAATATTTCTTTTTTTAAATTTTTTATTGTTTATTCATTGTTCAGAGAGAAAGAGACAGAGTGCAAGCCAAGGAGGGGCAGAGAGAGGGAGACACAGATCTGAAGCACGCTCCAGGCTCTGAGCTGTGAGCACAGAACGCAATGCAGGGCTTGAACCCACGAACCATGAGATGATGACCTGAGCGAGCCAAAGTCGGATGCCTGACCAACTCAGCCACCCATACACCCCTAAATATTTCTTAATGAATAAACAAATCTTATTTGGAAAACATATACCTTTAAATAGTCCACTGGTCAAAGAAAACATGCCCTGAGAAATTAGTAAATTTAAGAAAAGAAGAAGAGATCTAAAAAAACATGTAAAAACATATATAACATTGAAAATATGCTATAAATATTCATATGTAAATTTAACATAAAATTGGTTTCTCCATGGAAGTTTATACAGAAATACTTATATCAGAAAAGAAAAAAAATTTTAAATAAATGCTTTAAGTAAGTTTCCACTTTAAGAAACAAGGATAAGAAAAGCAAATTAAACCCACAGTAACCAGAAGGAAGGAAATAATAAAGATAATCAATGGAATAGAAAACCCAAAAATAAGAGAAAAAAATCTGTAAAACCTATGGCTGAAAATGTCAATGAAAACTATTAACCTTCAGGAAGAATATCAGAAATCAAGAGAGACAGGATCCCCTGCTCCTACAGACACTAATGCACTACAAGGGAACATTAACAACATTAAGCAAATATGCTTAAAAAATGAGATAAAAGGAATTCTCGGAAACACATTAACTACCAAAGCTCACTCAAGAAAAAATAAAATGCATGGAAATACATCCGTGTATTTTATTACACATATATATATATGTATGTAATATATATATGTATGTAAGTAAGTATACCCATAAAAAATAGATATATCTTATATATGATTCCCCCTCCCCCAATTCATTGTTAAAAACCTTCCTACAAAGAAAATTCTTGGTCCAAAAATTTCACTGATGAAATCCACCAGAACACAGAAGAGGAAGCAATGCTTCCCAACTCATTTCAAGTGGTCACCATTGTCTGGAGTGCAAACCCAGAGATATCACTTGGGGTAGCAAAAAGGAGAGACATAAACAGTATTACAAAGGAACAAAGGTTTAAAACTCTTAACAAAATCTTGCAGACGATCCAAAAACACATCAAGAGGGTAATACCATACAACCACATTGAGTTTATCTAAGAAATGCTAAGTTGGTTTAATATTAAAAATGCAAATGACAAAATTCAGGATATTAGCAGAATAAAGACGAAAACCATATGGCCATCACAATAGAGAAATCATTTGACAAAATATCACATCCTATAAGGATTTTTTAAAAAAGCGCAGCAGAGTAGGAATCAAAACAATGTCTTTAACTTAGTGAAGGGCCATCTATGAAAAACCTACAGCTAACAACATATTTCTTGGTGAAAATATGAATGCTTTCACTCTAAAATCAGGTATAAGGCAAAAATGTCTGCTGTCACTGTGCTATTTAACACTGCCCTGGAGGTCCTAGATGGGTGATAAGGTAAGAAAAAGAACAAAAATGCATGAGATTAGAAAGAAGTAAAATTGTCTCTATTCTCATGTTATGATCATCTACACAAAGAATCTCAACATATTTACAAAAAATATTTTTAGCAACTGAATGCAAGAGTCAAGGGTAAGAAGTATCAATTGCATTTGTACATACTATCAACAATTCAAATTTGGAAGTTCAAACCAATCACTTACAATAACATCAAAAACGTAAGACAGTTCAGGATAAATTTAACAAAATATTCAAGACCTGTACACTAAAAACTATACAATATTGCTGAAAAAAATTAAGGAAAATATAAATAATGGGAAAGATATATCATGTTCATGGATCAGAACACAATATTATTGGGGCACCTGGGTGGCTCAGTTGGTTAATCGTCCAACTTCAGCTCAGGTCATCAGCTCGCAGTTTGTGAGTTCGAGCCCTGTGTCGGGCTCTGTGCTGACAGCTCAGAGCTTGGAGCCTGCTTCAGATTCTGTGTCTCCCTCTCTCTCCGCCCTTCCCCCACTCATGGTCTGTCTGTCTGTCTCTCTCTCTCAAAAACAAACAAACAAACAAAAAAAGAACACAGTATTGTTAACACGTCAATTCTCTCCAAATTGATCAACAGATTTAACACAATCCCAATTAAAATCCAGGAGATCTCTACATTGAAATCAACAAGATTATTCTGAAATTTATATAGAACTGTTAAGTAAATAGGGTTGTCAAAACAATTTTTTAAAGGAACAGAAGGGAAAGATCCAAACTGCCTAATTTTAACACTTACTCTAAAGTAAAAATGCTAAAGACAGTGTGAAAGGGGTAAGAATGGATACAGATCAATGTAACAAAACAGAGGGTCCAGATATCAACCCACATATACATGTTTAACTGATTTTTGACAAATGTGCCAGGGTAATTTAATGGGGAAAAAGATAGTATTTTCAACAAATATGCTGAAACAGACATGCAACTACATAAAAAAAAAAAAAAAAAAGAAAGAAAAAAAAGAACTCTGAAACTCTGACTCTTCTATAGCACCATACACAAAAATTCACTTGAAATGGATCACAGACCTAAATTTAAGTGCTAAAACATTTAACCCTTTTAGAAGAATACATGGGTGTGGAGGGGCAGCGTGCCTGGGTAGCTCAGTCAGTTAAGCATCCAAGTGACTCCTAGTTTCGGCTCAGGTCATGACCTCAAGGTTGGTGAAATTAAGCCCCTCATCAGACTTCCATGCTGAAAGCACAGAGCCTACTTGGGATTTCCTCTCAGCTTCTCCCTCTGTCCCTCCCCTGCTCAAGCACATTCTCGCTCTCCCTCCCTCAAAATAAATAAACTTAAAAAAAATGGGAGAAAATTATTAAACTTGGGTGAGAAAAAGAGGTTTTAAGTTAAACACAAACCACTCATACACAAAAAACCCTCATGAGATGTATTTCATCTAAATTAAAAGATTTGTCCTTCAAAAGACACTTGTAAGAAACTATTTCAGTGGTTACAAGGAAGGATGGGATGCATGGACTGTAAAGGGGCCTGGGAAGCTTGTTAGGGGGACAGAAAAATTCTCCATTAAAAAAATGAAAAGGCAGACCTTAGACTGGGAGAAAATACTTGCAAAACAGCACATCTATACAATAAAGCACTTGTACCTAGAATATATGAAGAATTCTGACTACTCAATATTAAAAAAGACAAACCACCAAATTAAAAAAATGGACAAAAAGATTTTAGCAGATATTTCAATAAAGAAGATATCCAAACAGCACATCAACACAGGAAAAAATGTTCAATACTATTAGTCGTTCAGGAAGTTCAAATTCAAACTACAAGATACCACTACACACTGATATGGGTAAAATTTTAAAAAGACTAACCATGCAACGTACGGTGATGATGCTGAGTATCATACTCAGCTGCACCTGCTGTGGAAATGCAACGTGGCAGTTTCTTACAAAGCTGGACAGACCAGAGGACACAGAAACTGCATTCCTAGGTACTTACTGAAGATAACTAAAATGTATGTCCATATACAGTTTTGCACTGAAATATTCACAAGAGCTTTTTTTCATTAAAAAAACTGCAAAGACCCCCAAATGCCTATCAACTACTGATTGTTCAAGCATATTATGATACAACAATGTAATGGAGTAAGTCCATAAAAAGAAACAAACTACTGATACATGCAACCATTTTGATGAATTTTAAAATTAATATGCTAAGTGAAAGGTGCAGAGCACAAATGACTATATACAGTGTTTGGTGGAGGGAGATTATACTTTTTAATATTTAGGCATTGTGTTCCAATGCCCTGTGTTTTTTCCTCAAGGCCTCTGATTGTACATCTATTGTGTCTTCTGGTTTCACTCTTCTGCAATGCTCACTCTGGGTAATCCAGCCTTCGTGTAAGGAGTCTGACTGTCCTGACCATGCCGTGCTGTGCCTTAAGTGCATGGGGAAGAATCGTGGAAATAGGCCAATGCCTGCTCAGTTCCTCCAGTCCCACTCACCTCATGTGAGGTTCAAGTAAGCCTCTTAGATGTTGAAACTAGTCAAGGCTTTGAATAATTACCTTAGACGCAGTGATATATTGCTTTAATGATTCCTTTTAGGAAACCATACATATAGTATGTACTAAAGAGTACTAAAAGTATTCCCAAATTTATTTTGCCTTAAACTTTATATGCTAAAGTGAATTTTATAATGTATCTTTCTTGGCTTGGGAAGTTTTGAAAAAGCATTGGATGAAAGCAATAAAATTCTGACATAACCGCATAATATATTAATAATTAAAATGCAGGGCAAAGAAATTAACTTGCTAGACTCCTCTAACAATAAAGATATTTATATACACAGAAGTGTAGTAAAAATTTTAAAATCATCGTTATGAAGATGAAATGATAGTTTTAGTTTAAAAATCACCCCAAATCACGCCTCCATAAATTAGTAAGTAGAACTAAAATTTCTGACTGCTGGAACTTCTGCCTCACATGAATTTAAAATGACATGATTTGAGTTCACCGAAGACAAACATGCCGGGCAAATAATGAAAATCTGAACTATGAGAAGATCTCAAGATTGGTATGACACTGAAAGTCCTATGCAAACAACGAAGTGGGTTTTTTTCGAAGAGATCAATACAGTGTACGGTGAGCACAGTGTCAGTTCATCTGTATCCACATCAAGAAAACAGGAAAGGGAAGGATCTATCGGGTGACTAAACGCTTCTCCACAGCAATTCTCCTTTATCCCCTAACGGATAACTGAACTTCCAATTCCAGCCCGGAGAGAGATTTACTGAGGTCCGGAAAGAAATATGGCTATTAGTAAGACTTTGGGGAAGAATCCTAAATAGATGCCTTCCGGTGTTGTTTTTGTACTTTTATTATTATTATATGAAGACTTTATTTTTAAGTAAGCTTCGTGTGTAGATCAGGTTAACACCCGAGCCAGGGAAAGGCTGACTGGGGTGTGCTGCCAGCAGGGTCACCGGCCACATCACTCCAGTGCTCCTGGAGCACGTCCTCCAGATGCTGGGTGGCTGCTTACCACAGGCTGCCCTGAATTTGCTTCCACGGCCTCTTCCAGGGAGCTCTGAACGGACCCTTGTACGTCCCATCCTATCGCCAAAGTTCAGACCTTGCATCAACCCAAGAAAAAGGAAGAACCCATGCTTCTGCTTAGGAACTGGTCAATGTCAAATCCGAGAACCTTTGTCAACTGTTATCTTGCAGGACTCACTCTACTCTGTTCTATGCGTACTTAGCTGCACAGGCTTCTCCTGCCTGGCTCTTTCTGCCCAGGATTCTCTTCTCTCATCACCAACAGCACTCACATCGGCATCCCCACGCGGCACCATTCTTGGCCACTAATGTCCTAGCTTTACCTGGTTTTCTCACGTTGGACATTTCTTCCCTTCCTTGGTTTCAGCACTGCTGATGAAGCCAATGTGTACCTCTGATCTAACTCCACCTGCTTGTTACCCTCGCTGGGTTCCTCCAATAAAAGATGATCATGCCAGGACTCATTTCCTGTGTTTCCTGACTTTTTGAATGGCCCAGTATCCATATGAGTCCCCCCAAGCAACAAACAGGAAACTGTGTGATGTTCTTCTCTTTGCGTTTAGTCATTAAATCTTAGAATTTTATTCCTTCTAATATTACCTCAATTAATGACTCTACCAGTTTACAACTGGGTTACAGAAGACCTAAATGCAGCATCCCCTCAAGCAGTCCCCTGTTTCCAATTTGGTCTTCTTCAATCCAAGCTTCACATTGCTATGAAGTATTCCTCCAGAAACTTTTTCTTACAGAAATCCTTCTATGATACTCCACTGTCTTCAGGATAAAACCCAAATTGCTTGGAAGATCTATCCCAAGACAACACTGTGTATTTGTTCAGACTCTTCTCTGCAGGACTTTAGCACGGCTGGGCAGATGAGGGAGACCAGGCGTGTTCCTGCACCTTCTACACACTCTATTGCCTTGTTTGGAATGTCCTCCTTTACATTCGTGCTGATCTAACTGAGAGTTAAACTTAAGTCTTAGCTTAGCAACCACCCAAGGAAGGGTTTGTTTCTCTGGCATTCTCTCCTTTTCTCTCCCCTCTTCTTTGGGACTGGTTCAAGTACCCATTCTGTTTCCCATAGCAACCAGTGTCATCATGGCAATAATGCCATTAAGGTATATACACACTCTCTTGTCTAGAACCCCAGGTTAGAGAGTCATCTTTTAAAAGAGAGTGCCAAGTCTTCCTTATTTCTGTATCTACTGAGGTCCAGTCAACAGTAGTTGCTCATTAAATATTTAATAGACAAATGGACTCTAATGGAATAGGTTCTGAAGGTCATCCATAAATTATCAAGTATAATCAAAATTATTCTTGAAAACTCCTGAGGCAGGTACTACCCTGGAGACCGAACACACTGTCTCAGTGTAGTTAAGCTCAGCACTTTTTCCTTTTGCAACAAAATACTACAGTTTCTTTAGATGAGCATCTGTAGTTATGATGCACTTAACAACAGTGTTTTCTGAAAATTGTGTATTCTTAATCACTAGGGGCAGCGTCCCATGAAACTCTGCTGATAGCAAGGAGAAACGAACGTGGAGGAAAAGAACGGCAACCTTACATTTCTCATCTTGAGATGACTGTTAAGTCATCATTTTATCACGAAGAATGGAAGAATCATCAAATCCTTCCTACCTACTAGCTTTCTTTTTTATTTAAAATTTTTTAATGTTTTATTCATTTCTGAGAGAGAGACACTGTGAGCAGGAGAGGGTCAGAGAGAGAGGGAGACACAGAATCCAAAGCAGGTTCCAGGCTCTGAGCTGTCAGCACAGAGCCCGACGCAGGGCTCAAACCCACAAACTGCAGGATCATGACCTGAGCCGAAAGTCAGACGCTTAACTGACTGAGCCACCCATGCGACCCCCTCCTACCTACTAGCTCTCTATCTACCTATGGATCTGTCTACTAACTCTATGTTGTCTTTTGCTGAGTTCTTTTCTTTGAATTCATATATGTTAATTGCAATTATGATGTGATCCCCATTGTACTGATATGCCTTTGATTTTTTTTTTTAACAAGTGATATCTTCTCACAATCCACTTCCATCAGGGTTATTCAGTGCTTTAAACAATACTGGAGAACATAGGATGATAACAAGCATGGCCGCAAACATGCTAAATTCCCATGCCATCTACTAGGCTGAAACAAGTCCGTATATTCATAAAAATGTGAAGAAAAAGAATGTCTCAACTGTTGTATTTATATTTCATGATAAACATTCCAGAACACAGGCTAACAGGATGCTACTGCTAATTAAAAATCAAGACAATAAGCACAAATTAAGTAAAATTTGGGCCAGTTGTAATTATTTCAACAGGCCCACTAAAGAAGTCCATCTCAGGGTACGGGTTGGTAGAGAGAGATCCCAATATGCTGTCGTCTGGTGAGCACCAGGTTTACCAGAACTTACTTTCGACAGGCCGGCCACCCATCCACCTCTCCAGTCACAACCCAGATGTTCCCTGCTGGAAAACTCCTGGTACATTGGTGGGTGTTGGTATGGACCGTCTGCCTGTGTGAGTTTATGGGTTCTCCTGCTTTACCTCTACGTCAACCTTATTTCCAAACAGAAGTACTCTGTTTAGTAGTTTTTCTACAGCAATTGAGCTTTCTGCACTTCTAGGAAGTGCCCTGGGCAGAGTAAGTGTCATGGTGAACCTAAAGCAGAATTAAATAAGTCGCCATAAGGACATACTGAACATAGATCTCCTTCAGAGAAATGATAAATTTAAGAAGAGAAATAAACACATTAAGTTCCAAGAACTAAATAACTATCTGTACTTATGAAATACATTCAAAGTGTATTCAAAAGTGTAACTGATAAAAGAGAAAAATTGGGGAAGTACATATTTGTAATTTGAACTTTCATTTGTACCCAACATGTGTAAATACAATCAAATTTTCCTATGTATCTATATATATAGCAATGCTATAACTGCTGTCCATGCACTTTAGAATTATGTATCACACACAGAATCAGTTCACCTGCTGCAATCCATTAAATAATTCAGTCTTTATCTATAACACATTCTCAAAACAGAAATTCTGAAAAAAGAGAGCTATAATGTAGGAGTTTCAGTGCTAAAGAAAACCATCTGGCTAGTCTGAAAATCTGCTTTTGTGTGTAAAATTGTTTCGACAATCATCAGTTAATTAATCTCAGAAGTATGCTAGAGTGTGGGTGCCGCACCCCCGCCTCACCCGCCCGGAGGCTCTGAAGCTTCCTTCACCCACCACACAAAACCCCCTCCCTCCCCTGAAGTCCCATCCTTCTTCATCTGTTTCTGATACAGGTGATAATTATCGCTCTAAACTGAGTGTGGGCTTTGTACCGTACCTTCCCTACTTGACTATAAACTCTTTGAGGGGAAGATCTATGCTTAATTCAGATTTTATGCTCCACAATACCTACCCTAGTGCCTTGCACAAAGCCCCCAAAAAATGTGTATATTTTATAAATGCATTCAAAGATACTCCCTCCTGAAACAACACTTTCAAGTTTTTGCCCGAAATAAACTGCGTAGTACGTTACTTTCTATTTTTCTTCCTACTTCTCAGCAGTTTCCAGTTTAAAAATCTCTGTTGATCCCTGTTCCTGGAGAGGATTTATTTATCCATTCACTTATTTATTCATTCAAACCATCCAGTAAATATCTGTCAGATTCTTACTCATGCTAGATAGTAAGGTGCTGGATTTTACCAGTTCAGAGTCTAGTAGAAAAGATACAAGTAAATAGGTAATTATAAAACAATATGATAATTGTTACAATAGATGTAAATACATGATACCACGTAAGAGGAGTTCTCCAATTTAAGAGTGTTTCTGTAAGTTTTTGTTTGCTGAGTTTAACATTTTCCTAATACTGTCTTCCCTGGTCATCTATCCATCCATCCACCTACCTGCCTGCCTTCCTTCCTTCATTTTTAAAATGCATAATATTTGGGGCGCCTGGGTGGCTCAGTTGGTTAAGTGTCCAATTTCGGCTCAGGTCATGATCTCACAGTTCGTAGGTCGAGCCCCACGTCGGGCTCTCTGCTGACAGCTAGCTCAGAGCCTAGAGCCTGGAGCCTGTCTTTGGATTCTGTGGATTCTGTGTCTCCCTCTCTTTTTGACCCTCCCCTGCTCATGCGGTCTCTCTCTCTCTCTCTCAAAAATAAATAAACCATTAAAAAATTTTTTTAAATGCATATTTATCTGTAGCACTAAATACAAAAGCTGCTCGAGAACTCGTAATTGAGAAATAAGTCTTCCCACCTGGTCCCCAGACACTCAGTTTATCTTCCCAAAGGCACACACTAACGTCCAGTGCGTAATTCAGAGACAGTTGACGCCCCTACAGACATGTGTCCTGTACACATGGTCCTGCCTTCTTTTAACCATGACAGTGGTGGCATGCTTTATACTCTGCACCTTGTTTCTTTCACTTCATAATGCACCTTAGAAATTGTTCTCTATCAGCCTGTATTGGGCCACCTCATTCTTTTTAATGGATATGAAGTATTCCACTGCATGGATACAGCAGTCTCCTCACCGAAGGCTCACCAAAGGTACTATGGATGCAGCACTAAATAAATTAATCCAAACACCATTCTGTGGTTTATCTGTGAAAATGTATGTGGGATAAGTTCCCGGAAGTGGACCTGCTCCAAGAATATGAGCACTTTCTCTTTTGACAGGTACTAACACAGACTCCACATCAACTTAATTTTCCATGAAATGGGAAATAGCCGCCCCCTCATAACTTAAACTATAACATTTATAGAAATGGCTCCTGAGCCTGTGTCCACAGCTCTGACCCCTTCTTTATCCTCGGTGAGATTTCCACGCTATTTCCACATACTCACTTCCTAGGAACCTTAAGAAAACCCTTTTCAAAACCAATTTTATAATCTTGCCCTCAACACATTCTCTGTAAGTTTCCTATGTTAGTTCTCCCTGATTCCAACCAAAAGCCACTTCTTTTTATTTATTTTTTTAATGTTTTATTTATTTCTAGGAGAGAGAGAGACAGCGTGAGCAGGGGAGGGTCAGAGAGAGAGAAGGAGACACAGACTCTGAAACAGGCTCCAGGCTCTGAGCTGGCAGTTAGCACAGAGCCCGACGTGGGGCTCGAACCCACGAACCGCAAGGTCATGACCTAAGCGAAAGTCGGACGCTTAACCAACTAAGCCACCCAGGCGCCCCCAAAAGCCACTTCTGATACCTCTCTTTCTACCCACAAATAATTAACTGGTTATGAACATGTACCAATTCTGCACAATTCCATGACATTCATTTCCTTTTATTTTCCCATATAACATCTGACCGCATGCATAGGTTATTCTCATCCAACTACTCAAGTTCTTCTGGGCCTGTGGTCATCCTGGTAATTCTGCTCATCCTGGTAATTCTGCTCACATGATCCTCTCTGCTCATGGTATCTTCTCAAATCAGCCCCCTGCTAAAGTCTCATTAAGGCTTAAAGGTCTGCCCTAAATGCTACATCAACCATAAAGGGTTTTCTAATATGACTTTATTAGCGCTTAGGTCTTTCACTATACATTCTAATTTATAACACACTTCTAAGATAAATTCTAAGTTCCTTCATAGAAAGGATGATGTCCTCACACATTCTGATAAACCCACACTGCCTGGCATTTAAAATGTGTTCACCAAATGAATGAATGAATTTTGCAATGAACTAATTCCTACAAGTCAGACAATTCCACAGGAGAAAACATTCTACAGAGGGTATTTAATCCATTACTTTAGAAAAATAAGACTATTTTAAGGTGTGTGAGATACAGTTCTCTATCTAATAATTAAGTTTATTTCAGAAAACCCACAATGTAAATATTTGCAGTTAACTATTCCAGTAAATTGAAATGTTCCCTCACATTGATTTTGTTCAAAAATACGGAGGACAAAGGACAGGGAATAAAGGAATAGATGAAATGTACCACTAAGCTGACTACATTTCTCTTTAAAACTACAAAAGCCTTTCAAATCTTTTTTAAATAATGTTTTTAAATATATATTTATTTTGAGAGAGAGACAGAGAAAGCATGCGTGGAAGCAGGGTGCAGAGAGAAAGAGAGCGAGAGAGAGCGAGAGAATCCCAAGCAGGTTCCACACTATCAGCGCAGGGCCCAACACAGGGCTCTGCCGACCTGAGCCAAAATCCAGAGCCAGACACTCAACTGACTGAGCCACCCAGGAGCCCTGACCCTTTCAAATCTCTTAAAATACAGTCAAGGTTACTCTAAGTACTATGTAAATGAAGAGGAAACTCACCTACATGTGCCTAGAGAGTACTGTTAAACTGAGTTTAAAATGAGTTAAATAATCTTTTATAAGGTTCACAAACACTTGAGAAACTTCCTAAAGCAGCATAAATCCTGTACTTCCAGGTTTTCAGAATTAAATAATGTGATTTCAAAAATCGTATGAGTGATCAAATATTTTACATTTATAAAGTATAGGGAGAAAAAGAATAGGATGATGCTTTCTAATATATAAAAGTAGTTACAAAAAGATTACATTAGATTTCATTAGAAACTCTTCAGTTCGCAGCTATTCTACAGGAGAAAGAACTACAGAAATCCCTACGGGGAAGTAGAGAATGGTTACATCATAACTTCTATTTTAAATAACTTGTAAAAATGATGACAATACTACCACGCATATGCTGGATTGACTTCTTGACTCACCTCTCCCCCATTAACATACTCCATCACAAAACACAAACGGTCTTTTGTCTGGAAGGAATATTTCAAGGACTTGAAATGAAAAAAGAAAAAATGTTACATTATAATCCAGTATTTTTATAACACCACCAAAATAGAATACTTAGAAACAGTAAGCTTGATGTATGAAAGGTTCTTGCCCTTAAGAGTCTACTTACTCCTTAAGATGTGTGTAACTAAGAGTTCTGAGAAACATAAAACAAATTCTGTTTAGATCAGCTTTGGATATTGTTAGGGGAAAAATTAAAATTAAAGTTTTAAGTAAAAATACACTGAGTAATTGTGACGAGCACCTCTCAATCTACTGTGCCGTCTATTTGAAACTTTATTCATACCCAAAGTTCTCATCCATGCAACCTTAGAGTGAGGAAAACTCAGGAATAGAGGTAGATTAGTTATGTTCCAGCTTCTAATAGTTTCTACATCACTTTCTGCAAACTGGGTACATAACGTGACTGAATTCAACAGAGTTGGTTCAGATAGTTATATAAGTCATAAAGATATCAGAACTTTAGATCTTACTACACTGTGCAATAGACACCCAGCAATGCAACAAAGTAACTCTAGGTATCTGGAAATTCCTACTTTACATAATGGGAAATCTTTAAAATGTGCTCCCTCTTCAAAGTTATTTTTAATCTTAATACATGTCATCAGAACCAGGAACATACAGAAACTTGGAAAATTATGTCTCTATTACAAAGAATCTAAGAACAGGAATATAAACAATCAGTTTCCTTAAAAAAAAGTAACATGCATATAAGTCACAGTTTTTACTCTGTCAAGAAAACACATCATGAGTTATCCTACCTATAATTTGATGTATTCAGTACTCCTGTGTTTCTGAGAATACTCTATACCTAAAAGAAGTCTCAATTTCTATAAAAAAATTCAGTAAAGATTTCTGCCTTTCATATTTGAAGACAATGCTGCTTGGTCATTTAAATATTTGCCAGAAGCCAACAGACAAAAGAAACATAAAATCCTCACATTTAAGACTAAGAATTTCTTTTAAGTCTACCATTTTCTCAGTGGTCTGTGTATAGTTGCTCTGGAGTTTTTTGTTTTCGTTTTTGTTTTTTTTTAAGGCACAGAAATTCATGAGGAGGAAAAAAAAGGCTCAAAAAAGTAATGGAGGTGTAAGAGGAGGGATTACAAATGCATACGTACTGCAAACTTAACCCACACACTGCAATGATTTCCAAGAAATAAGACGTCTAGTGTTCCCACAAAGAAAATGGCATACCTAAATGAATGTTACTTAAAACGTTATTTTTCATGGCTTCGTTTCTGCACAACTCCCTTAAATTTAAAATGTTATGATTGTAACATCTGCCCTTCAGTCACTTACTGTTAAAAAGGGATGTCTAGTGTTCTTTAACACTCTGCTCTCAGTGAGAGTGTGTGCCACTTCATCCTACAAAAGAAAAAGGCAAACCTTTAATACATGCACTAAGCACCAGGGATATAAAATTTTTGCTATTTCTCTAAGAGCAGACGAGGTTAAACCCAGAGGCAGAGAAATATTTGAAAAGCCAATGACATGTTTCCTTTATTGGTAGGCTTCTCCTCCACACTTCCTCCAGAAACAGATCTGATTACTGATTTAAATCAGATGGCTGTAAGGTATAATAAACCCATATGAAATCAGTCAGGCTTAATCAAAATATATTGATAATGATACGAAAACCACCAAAAAGTTATCAGGGACACGGATCATTAAATAGCTAAACCTTTCGCCTTGAAGGCAATGCCTTTGCAGCTAATATTTAGGCATGGAGTAGTTATTATTTCCATGTTCGTAATATATTTTATTCAGGGGGACAGAAAGGATATATTTCAGGAAAGATCACAGAATTTGTACGTCTCCCACTTAAAAGAAAAATCAGTTACTGAAAATAGGAACACAGAATATATACATTAAGATTTAATTTTCAATTATACATTTTAGAAATAGAAACAGAATATAAAAATTGTATCTTTTTGCTTGTGGCTTTTTAACATGCTTCTTTAAAAAAAAAAAAGGAAAGTCACAACCTACTTTAGGTGACACTTAAAAAATCTGGGTGTATTTCAAACCAAAAATAAGTGTATTTCCCCAATTTTGTACATAAATCTCATCTTGACATCAAAAGTGAACTAGGAGAGATTTTCTTCAACATATGGAGAACTGGAAAAATGTTTCGTATTTCAAAAATAACACCATCTTAAAGAAGAAAGGAAAGAAAGATCACTGCTGAAACTAACACAGCATCTCCGGTCTCTGCTTCTAGCAAGATCCGAAACAAAGCTCTTGCTGGATCCATGTCTCCACACTGTCAGCAAATCACAATTTGCTTAGAAGATGTGAAGAGCAAAACATTAGGGCACCACGTTAATATTTATCATCTGACGGTAGTCAGACCTCGGAGAAAAATGAGAAATAGACTGATCAAAGACGCTAAGACCCCAGAGCCGTTCCAAGAGGGCGGGACCAGCCATGTCTGAACAAGGCCAGCGTAATTAACAACATGGTGCTCAAAACTAGTAAGACAAGGCATGGGGGTGAAAGCACTCCCATCCTATTTGTTTAGTAAGTATCAAGCTTTAGTGCTCAAACAATCGGAAAGCCTCTGTCATATCACACTAGAATTTCTAAACGAATTAGAGTAAGAGCCCACATCTTAATACAAAATAAATCAGAAGCAGAAATGATACCATAACTTACTGATTTCTATACCCACAGTCCCTAGCATTGGGACTTGGAGTCATGGAGTCCAAGGCTACTGGAAAAGGCGTAACAGATGAGTAAATATCTAATGTAATAAATAATTACTAATTCTGATAAGAGATATTAAGAAAAAATGGGGGTATCCACTATCGTAAGTGGAGTAATTAAGGAAAATTAACATTACTGGGGGGACAAGGTGGGGAGCAGGAGGGGCGATATAATCTGATTTCTATTTTTAAAAGTTTACTCAGGCTCCTCTGAGTAGGACATAAAAAATAGGAAGGATGGGGACCCCTGGGTGCTAGGTCAGTTAAGCGTCCAACTCTTGATTTCTGCTCAAGTCATGATCTCACCGTTGAGACTGAGCCCCTCCAAAGCAAGGAGCCTGATTAACATTCTCTCTCTCTCCCCGTCCCTCCCTCGCTCACTCTCTCAAGAAAAAAAACAAAACAAAACAAAACAAAAAAACACACAAAAAGGAGGGATAAATCAAGAGACCACAGTATTCCGAGAGAAATGAGGATGACTTAGCCTACTATGGTAGCAGCGGGAACAGGAGAAAAGGGGAGAGTTTTAAAATCTTTTTGATGCATAAAATTAGCAACAATAATCCAAAAGATACCTGCTTCCAACAAGAGGGTGAATAAAAAGAAACCCCTCTTTACAGGCAGTCAGAAGGAGATTCGCAGAAGAGACACCATTTGCGGGTTATGCTGGAGGAGGCAAAGTGACTGGGGGCAGCAAGCCAGGAAGAGACCACGGAAAGGGAAGTAGACACCCATCTGGAACCAGAAAAGGTATTCTGGTGCTTCAGAAAATATTTCCAGAGGGTAGCTCATTCTGCTTTTTAAAACAAGCTCAGCACATAACAATAGTTATTTTCGTAAATCACTTAGTACCTTTCAGGAGAGAAGATTCGTTTTTTCTGGGCTCTGCAATCTGCCTGACCGCACTGAAGGCGCGGAGTGAAGACGTATGGAAACAAATGCTAACACAAGATTTCTTTGTCAGGAGAATGGAAACGGAATTAATACCAAGTACGTATCTTGCAAAACTATTAAAATATATTTTCTGCCATATTTTACATATGATCAGATTAGAATTCTTCCCCCTTTCTGCAGATTTGATGGTACTGTATTTCACATACTAATTAGTTTCTGCTATGAAGATAAGGTAGGCACAAGCTAAAAAGTAAACACAGATGCCAATAATTTTTAATTACAGTTAAAAGCAACATGTCAAAACAAAAAGTTAAAAATAACAGCGATAAAACTTAGTGGCTAAAACAATGTGATGCCTTTTAAAAATTCCACTCGTTGATTATGACTATAAACGCGGAACGCTAAACAGGCTTGGGTGTGCAACAGAAGTGGCACGTTTTCGTGAAAACGCTTCTGAAATCCAGTTTCATGTAGATTCATCCCCGGTAAAATACTAACTAGTGAAGTTTTAAACCTAGCTTCACGGGAATGCGCTCCGATTTCCTGGGTTTGTACGGCAGAGAACAGCGCTCCTCACACTTACTTTCCCAGTCGCGTCCCACAGATCGCCCTTCGACTACGCGGGGCCCCGCTTCCGCTTTCACCGCCCCCCCTGCTGTGGAGCGGTGGCTGGGGGCTCCGTGGGGGTGTGAGGAGTACGAGAAGGGGAGAGCAAGCACGTCGCGTCCTTTCATCCCTGCACCAGTCTGTAGGGTGGCAGCAGGCTTGGATCCCCCTCCTGCGGGCAGGCACGGGGGCCTGCGGGTGCGACAGTCCGCACCGACGGCGCCCGTGAGGCCGCGTCCCGCTCGCTTCCGTCCACGCGGCACCACCCCCGCCCCGTTTGGACGCCCGGCGTCTACGTAACCCGGCACCGGCACCGTCCCCACCCTGGTCATGGGACTTGGCCAGCGACCATCACCCCCCCGATGGAACCACCCCCTCCCCGCCACAGCAAGAACCTGGAGCAGGGGGGCGGCGGGGAGGAGGGGCAGGACCCGCGGGAACGGCATCTCCACGCTTCCCCACGGGAAACACGTCTCCCTCGCACGCTCCGAACTCGGGGCCCGACCCCCTCCGCCGCACACCGGGCCTGCCCACTGCTCTCTGTCCGCTTTCGGGACCACTCCGTCCCCTGATGGAGAGAGGGCAAGCACAGCGGGTCCTCTGCGGTGTGAACACGTCACCGTTCCCAAGCGCTGTCCTCTGACACTTCGTCCCGGATGCTCCCGTCCCAGGCACTGCTTGGACGGAGGCCTTCCGTGGGCTCCATCCTACCACTCGGGAACCCAGTCTTTCTGAACTGACTGAGCCCCAGGCGCTCTGAACCTAGTCTTCTTAAACTGCGGGGATGCTGCTTGTGGACACCGCCCTTCACTGCACGGCCTTCTCTCCTCCTGCCCCTTCGATTCCCAACACTGGAATGAATCGGTCTCTATCCACTTGCCCACCTTTATACCCCACACCTGAAGGAAGAAGTCACAGAAACAGACTGACTAGAAGCACTTAACAATTCCCTCTCGGATCTCTGTAGAATCTTCTGGAGGTGCCTTCGCCCATCTCCACGAGGTCACTCTTCCAGGCCGCACTACGGCGGTCCTAACACGCTGGCCGGGCTCCTACCACGCCTGCGCACTCAGCCCGGCGTGCGGCCTCCTACCACGCCTGCGCACACAGCCCGGCGTGCGGCCTCCTACCACGCCTGCGCACACAGCCCGGCGTGCGGCCTCCTACCACGCCTGCGCACACAGCCCTGCGTGCGGCCTCCTACCACGCCTGCGCACACAGCCCTGCGTGCGGCCTCCTATGAGCTGGGATGGCGCTGGCACTGCGCCCAGGGCCGAGGCCTGTCCAAGAGCTTTTCATTAAGTTTCTCTCTTTCTCTCAACTTCGCTCCCTCACACTTTCAAAATGTGATTTACTTCCTTTGCAGAACAGAAGTCATTAATAACATTTGACGTGTGCGATCACACTCCTGAAGACGTTCTTCTCTTGGTTTCTAGAACATCATCTCTCTCCTCATCAGTACTTCTGTTTTCTCAATCTTTTGCTGGCTCCTTATCTCTGAAGCCTTATTCTGCGAGTGCCACCAGGACTCAGTCCTCAGGCCTCCTGTACCCCCCAGCCCCCGGCACCCGTCATTCAGACCATGGCTGCTCACACTCTGTGGTGATGGGCTTCCACACGGGTCCCTCACCCCCAGAAACGCGTATCCGCCGTGGTTGTCTAGTAGAGGACTTACACTCGGATGTCTGACAGAAACATCATATTCGACATGTCCAAAACCTAGTGTCTAATCTGCGATCAAAAAAGCTGGTTTCTCCCACAGAAAAGGAGACAGAAATGCCCATTGCAGTGGACGGCACCACCTTCCCTGTGGTTGCTCAGGCGGGAAACCTGGCAGTGATCCTCAACTCCTTTCTCTCAGGGGTGGCATTCGATCTGTCAGGAACCCTGTTGTCTCCTCGTCAAAATACCACCAGGATCTGATTGTCCTTCCACCTCCACAGCCACTACCCTGATGCAAGCCGCTGTCCTCGATTATCCGGATCACTGCAGTTACCTCCTCACGAGCTCCCTGCTTCCTCCCCAAAGTCTACTCCCAACACAGCAGCCAGAGTGATGCCATTAAAATGAAAACCAGATGATGTTATTACACTGCTTTACAACTTCCAAAGGAGGTGCCTGTGTGGCTCAGTCAGTTAAGCGCCCGGCTCTTGGTTTCAGGTCATGATCCCATAGTTTGTGAGTTTGAGTCCCACGTCAGGTTCCACACTGACAGTGCAGAGCCTACTTGGGATTCTGTCTCTCCTTCTCTGTCCTTCCCCCTCTCGTTCTCTCTCCTTCTCAAAATAAATAAACTTAAAAAAAAAAACAAAAAACTTCCAATGGCTTCCCACTTCATCTAGAGTAAAAACTAGTATTCTTACAATATCTGCAAGTACGTTAACAATACTCTTCTGACTCAATGCAAACCATGCTAGACTGCTAGCTAGTCTAAGAACATGCTAAGTATGCTGTTTGCTCAGAGCCTTTTCAACTGTGATTCCCTCCAGCTGCAGCATTCTCCCTCCAATACCTCAATGGCTTGCTTCCTCACCTCCTTTGAACATTCACTGAAATTTCACCTCCACAGTTGATCACCCTCTGTGATCACTGTGTTTAAAACCAGAACCCACAATCTCTACCACCACCTTTCCTTATCTCCCTACCCTACTTTAATTTTCTCCATGGGTATATATTAGCTTCTCACATACAATAGGATTTACTCATTTCTGATGTGTAGTGTTCATTGTCTCCTGACTAGAATGTAATTTCCATTGGGGGTGTGTGGTCAACTTTATTCACTCACATGGTTCCAGTGCCTTGAGCATGCCCAGTAAGTAATCAGGTGTTCAATTTATATTTATTGAAAGAATGAGTGAATGAATCAGCAAATAAACAGTGAATAACCTCAGCATATGTTGCTAATTAATGAAGGACAAATTCCATAAATTCCAAGAAGCAGCTTTGAATCTATGAACTCACACCTCCAACAGCACAATGACAGCGTTAGAAGGTACAGCAGGTCAAAAGAGCAAATATACAGGGCACCTGGGTGGCTCAGTTGGCTGGGCGTCAGACTTCGGCCCAGGGCTCAGGTCATGATCTCAAGGTCTGTGAGTTTGAGTCCCACCTCAGGCTCTGTGCTGACAGCTTGGAGCCTGGAGCCTGCTTTGGATTCTGTGTCTCCCTCCCTCTCTGCCCCTCCCCGACTTGTGCTCTGTCTCATTCTGTCTCTCCAAAATAAATGTTAAAAAAAATCTTTTTTTTAAAAAGCAAATAAACAATCTGCCTCCCACAGTAAACCACAATCATGGGCACAATGTTTCATACAGAGATTCAAGAGAATCTGGAGGAATGGATCAAAGAAGCTGGCAGAGGACGTTAAGAGCTTCTGGCTAAGGTCCACCAGCAATAACTGAAGAGTCTCAGGAGATGGAGATGCCAGCAGTCAAGCCAAAGCACCGGGTTGATATTTAAGTAGGTACCTGTTCCGGACAGGATTGGTGTGGTGGGCCTGGGTCGCTCAGGCATTCACAAGAACGCACAGAGCTCCTGAGAAATAAGCTCTGATGCCTTGGAACACTCTGTGTGACAAGGCGTGTTTGTATGCCGGAGACCCTGGGGTACCTGGTGCAAGTCTGACAGGGCGGTTTATAAAAACAACAGGACAAACGGTGGGTGCTACATGCCTGACTCTGCTCAGGGCGGCAGGAGTCTGGGCAGCTGAGGGGAGTCAAGCAGTGCTGCCTGCCTACCTGGCTGACCTACAGCAAAATTCCGGGACATCCAGGCTTGGGTAAGCTGCCTTGGTTGACAAGGCTTTGTACACGTGGTCACACACCGTTGCTGGGTGAATGAAGCATGTCCGAGTGACAGCACTGGGACAGGGCGCCTGGAAGCTAATACTTGGTTTCTCCTGGACTTTGCCCCATGTGTCTTTCCTGGTGATGATTTTAATCTGTATCTTTTTGCTATAATGAACCATAACCACAACTATATCAGCTTTTCTCAATCCTGTGAGTCCTAATGAAATACTGAGCCCAAGACTGCTCTTAGGGACCCCTGACACAGCTAGCGTTAGAAGCAGGGTTTACTAGGAAGTAAGACAGAGGCTAGGAAGTCCCAGTGCTAGTATCCCCCACAAAAACAAAAACAGGGAAACAATGAACAACTACAAACTGAGGAACATAGCTTTGGACTACCATGATATCAGCAGAAACCCTATTGAATTAAAAACAAACAACAAGAAGGATGGCAGATAGAACTGCGTAGGGAGCATTCTGTAACACCCCAACCCCCAGTCCAGAGGAGCTAGGTACCAAGAGGGATCCCCTCAGGAGGACTTCACCCCGCGAGGAAAATCAGAGCAAGAGAACCTGAGCAAGCCTCGTCACCACCAGGCGGGTTTGCTGCGGTGGCCACTGAGGACGCCCACAGTCTTCACTAACGTTGGAGTTGGCTGACAGTTGCCAAAAGTCCCCACCACTGCCCCTCCTCACCAGGACTGGCATGCTGTTGCGGGGAGGCCTACCCCTGGGGGCCCCGGTCTCTGCTGTGCCCCTCTCCAGGATTCACCACCCAGAGGACCGAGCTCCAGCTGCCCTGCTCCCCACCTCGGAGTCCTAAGTCAGGGCTCTCCCCGCTGCAGGGATGTGCCCCTGCTGTGCACCCCCCCAACTTCCCCAATCCCTGACCCAGCCCCACTACGTGCCCCACCCCGCCATGTGTCCCACCCCCAGGACCCAGCTGCAGCTTGGGCTCCCCATAAACGAGGCTGTGCCGCTCATGCTCTGTGCCCGATGCTGGATGCCAAGCTGCAGCTCTGACCTGCAGCTCTGACCTCTGTCAGTCACAAAGGGCTGAGCTGCCACTGCTCTGACCTCGCCCCTAATCCGGAGTTGGGGCTCTGACCTGCAAGAACGAGTGTAGCGTAGCACTGCTGCTGCTCTGTAACCTCCCGTGGGGGGCCCAGGTTGGGGCTTTGACCAAACAGTGGTGCTGTGACTGCTCTGCCCACTGCCACAGGGCCCGGAGTCATAGCTCTGACCTGTCATGGCATGGACCACCCCTGGGTGCTGGGGTCTTGAGTCAGGGCTCTGGCCTACCATCACCACACTGGCAGGTATGGCTCTGTGACCCACTCCCTGAATTAAGAGTTGCAACTTGACCCAACACTGCTGGGGCAAGTTGGTTTTCTGACTGACCACCCACAAAGGATGCACTACTGCCATTGGGTCCTAAGGCCCCCCTGTACTCTGACATCTTACAGACCCTGCTCCTGCTGCATCCCTCTCCGCCCCCAGTCACTGTGGCAATCCCTAGAGGCCCAGACCCCAGTTCTACAGGAACCGTGCGCATACCTGCATCTCGGACACCAGCATCACCCCTACAAATACAGCTTCACCTCTGAGGACCCCAGTAGCCCTAGCCACCAGTGCCACCCATGGGAGCTCTACAGGCTTGGCCATGGAAGACCCCCACAATCTTCACTGATGTCGGTCTCGGCTGACAGAGCTGCATGGGGACTGCTTCGCTGTACCCTGCCAGCAACCAGCCATCAGCCCACACCCAGCTGGCGGACTCACAGAAGCCACTCCAAAAAGGCTGGGAGCGATGGCTACCCCATTCAAATGCTCAGATAGCAACTCAAAGACATTAGAAATACACAAAAAAGGAAGAAAACAATAATTTTCCAGTAACTGACACCAAAGAAATGGACTTGATCGTTTTCTGACCAAGAATTCAAAATAATTAAAGAAGTTCAGGAAGATTCAAGAAAACACAGAGAAATAATTCAATGAACTCAGAAAGACAATACATGAACAAAACCTGAAGTTCGACAAAGATATAGAAACCACATAAAAAAAACAAACAAAAATTTCAGAGTTGAAGAATACGAAGAATAAAAAATGCAGTAGTGAGCTTTAAATCAGGCTGAATCAGGCAGAAGAAAGAATGTACAAACTCAAAGACAGACTTCTTGACATTATCCAGTTAGAGGGAAAAAAAGAGATGTGAGAATGAAAAAGAGTGAAGAAAGCTATGGGTTATGAGATACTGCCAAGTGAAACAATATTTACATGGGGGAGTCCCAGCAGGAGAAGAGAGAGAGAGGGAGGAGGGATAGAGAACTTATCTAAAGAAATAACAGCTAAAAATGTCCCAAATCTGGGGAGAGTTATGGTCATTCAGGTACACAAAGCTCAAAAGTACCCAAGGAGATTTAACCAAAAAAGATCTTTATTGGGACACATTATAATCAAGTTCTCAAAAATCGAACACAGAAAGAAATTTTGAAAGCACCAAGAAAAAAATACATTCATCAAATACATGGGAACCCGAATCAGGCTATCAGTGAACTTCTGAGTAGAAACTTACTATAGCTACAATATTTTGCTACTGGACACACAGGTAAACTTGGACATCAACAACATACAATGCTGGGGTGAGAAAGTACATGTGTAGAACTTTTTCAATCAATTGAAGCTGCTATCAGCTTGAAATAGACTCTTATAACAGTAAGATGTATTATGAACAGCATGGTAATCACAAAGCCAAAAAATTATAACAGATTCACAAATAAAATGAGAAAAGAATCAAAGTATACCACTACAAAAAATCCTCAACTCACAAAAAAGCAAGGATGAACGAACGAAAGAAGTACAAAACAATTAGAAAACAATACACAAAATGATGATGGTCAAGTCTTGAGCTATTAATAATTACTTTAAACACAAATGGCTTAAATTCTCCAATTAAAAGACACAGAGTGGCTGAATGAGTTACAACACCAAGATCCAACTACATGCTACCTAAAGGAGACCAATTTCAGCTTTAAGGACACTCACAGGCTGAAAAGTGAAGGGATGAAAAAAGATGTTCCAGGCAAAAAGAACACTGGTAGCTATGCTTATGCAGACAAAAGAGACTTTAAGTCAAAAGCTGTAATGAGAGACAAAGAAGATCTTTATATAATGATATGAGTATGCTCATCAAGGGGCTGTAGTAATTATAAATATATATAATTATGCAAATCTGAAAACTGAAATAGTAATATGAAAGTAGTAGGGAACTCAAGTCCCACTTTGGATATGGGCTAGATCCCATCAATGGACAGATAGATCATCTTGATACAACATCAATAAGGAAATAATGGACTTGAACTACACTTTAGCTAAGTGGAGCTAACAAACAGATGTAGAACATTACATCCAATGGCGGCATGATAATACACATTCTTCTCAAGCACACATGGAACATTCTCCAGGATTAATCATTTATTAGGTCACAAAACAACTCTTAACAATCTTTTCCAACCAATACAGTATGAAACTAAAAATGAATTACAGGAAGAAAGCTGGATAATTCACAAATATATGGAAATTAAACAAAATACTTCAGAACAAGCAATGGGTCAACGAAGGGATCAAAGGGAAATTTTGAAAATCTTGAGATAAATGAAATGGAAACAAAACACACCAACACTTATGGAACACAGCAAAAGCCATTCTAAAAAAGAAATTTATAGTCATAATTTCATAGATTAAGAATGATGAAAGATCTCGATAACAATCTAAATTTACACCTTAAGTAATTAGAACTGGTTCTTTAAAAAGATTTTTTAAAAACTGACCAATGTTTAGTGACACTAAGATAAAAAAAAAGATGACTCAAATTAATAAAATTATAAATGAAAGAGGAGGCATTATAACTGATAAGACAAAAATATAAGAATAATAAGAGACTGCTATAAACAATTATCATCAAAATATTAGGTAACTCACAAGAAGTGGATAAATCCTAGAAACATACAACTTCTCAAGACTGAATCATGAAGTAATAGAAAATCTGAACAGAGCAGTAATGAGCAAATGTTTATATTAGTAATCAAAAATCTCCCTACAAAGAAAAGCTCAAATTCTCACTGGAGAATTCTATCAAACAGTTAAAGAAGAATTAATATCAATCTTGCTCAAACTCTTTCAAAATTGAAGAGGAAGGAACATGTTCAGACTTGTTTTATGAGGCTAGTATTTCTCATACCCAAGCCAAACAAAACACTACAAGAAGAGAAAATTATAGGCCAACATCTATGATGAACATAGATGCAAAAATCCTCAACAAAATACCAATGAAACTAATTCAAGAGCACATTAAATGGATTATACACCATGATCAAGTGGGATTTATCCCGGAGATGCAAAGGTGACTCAACACAATTCAGTAAGTGTCATATACCACATTAATAAAAGATAAAAAGCATATGATCATTTCCACAGATGCCGAGACATATCTGACAAGAATAAACACCCTTTCATGATAAAAACTCTAAATAAGCCAGGAATAGAAGGAATGCACCTCAACATAATGAAGGCCGTGTATGATAAGCCCACAGTTAATATCATACTCAGTGGTGAAAAGTTAAAAGTCTTTCCTCTTACACCAGAAACAAGATAGATACTCACTGTCAGCACTTCTATTCAACATAGTACTGGAGTTATTAGCCACAACAGTTAGGGAAGGAGGGAAGAAGGGGGTGAGAAGGGGCATACAAACGAAGGCGGGGGGGGAGTAGAATTATCTTTTGCAGATTACATGATCTTATATACACAGAAAACCCTAAAGACTCCACTGAAAAGCTATTAGAATAAATGAAGTCAGTCAAGTTATAGGATACCAAACCAACAGACAAAAAATCAACTGTTGCATTTCTATTCACTAAAATAAAACTGAAAGAGAAATGGAAGCAATCCTATTTGCAACTGCAGCAAAAAAATAAATAAAATACTTTGGAACAGATTTAACCAAGGAGGTGAAAGACCTGTGCACTGGAAACTATTGGAATTGACCACAGAAACTGAAGAACACATACACAAATGGAAATATACCCCATGTTCTTGGATTGGAAACATTAATATTATGAAAATGTCCAAGCCACTCAAGGTGATATACACAGATTCAATGCAACCCCTATCAAAATTCCAATGGCGTAAAAAAACTATCCTCAAATTTGTTTGTAATCAAAAAAGACCCTAAAAGCCAAAGCGATCTTGAAAAAGAACAAGGCTGGATGCTTCACCCTTCTTTATCACAAACTATATTGCAAAGCTACATTAAGAAAAACCATATAGTAAGCAAAACACTATGGTCAAAGCAATGAAAATGTACTTTTATCAAGGTGCCTGGGTGGTTCAGTTGGTTAAGCATCCTACTTTGGTTCAGGTCATGATCTCGTGGTCAATGAGTTAGGGCCCCACGTCAGGGTCTCTGCTGACAGCTCAGAGCCTGGAGCCTGCTTTGGATTCTGTGTCTGTCTCCCTCTTTCTTTGCCCTTCCCCTGCTCTGCCTCTCTCTCTCTCAAAAATAAAGATTAAAATTAAAAAAAAAAAAAAAAGAAAAAGAAAATGGACCTCTATCTTAAACCAGTCACAAAAATTAACTCCAAATAGATTAAAGACAACTCTGAGACCTTAAACTACAAAATTCTTAGAAGAAAACATAAGGAAAAAGCTCCTTTGACACTGGTCTTGGCAATGATTTCTTGGATAAGACACAAAGGGAAAAGGGCAACAAAAGTTCAAATCAACAAGTGGAACTATATCAAACTAAAGAGCTTCTGCACAGCAAAGGAAACCATCAATAAATTGAAAAGGTACAGAATAGGAAAAAATATTTGCAAGGCATGTATCTGATAAGGGGTTAATATCCAAAATACATAAAGAACTCACAGAACTCAACAATAAGAAAGCAAAATAATCTGACTAAGATGGGGCAGCCATTATTCCAAAAAGACAAACAAATGGCCAACAGGTACATGAAAAGATGATCGGTATCATTACTCATCTGGGAAATGCAAATCAAAATGCAGATACCATTCATACCTGCTAGAATGGCTGTTATCAAGAGAAGAAATAACAAACACTGGCGAAGATGGGGAGAGAAAGAAAGCCTTACACTTGAATGCCGTTGCTGGGAATGTAAATCGATGCAACCACTGTTGAAAACAGTACGGTGGTTCCTCACAGAAGTAAAGGTCGAACTACGAGTTGATCCAACAATCCATCCTCATATTCAGCTGAAGGAAATGAGGTCAGGATCTCAAAGAGGTGACCACACCCCCACACTCACTGCAGCATCACTGACAATAGCTAAGATATGGGAACAACCTAAATGTCCTTCAATGAATGAACGAATGAAGAAACTCTGGCATATAAATACATGGAATATTATTCAGCCATAAAAAAGGAGATTCTGCCATTTGTGACAACATAGTGAAACTGGAGAGCATGCTGCTGAGTGAAATAAGCCAGACCGAGAAAGACAAATACTGTATGGTGTCTCACATGTGAAATCTAAAAAAACAAAAACTTAAAATTAAAAAAGCTGATTTCATAGAAACAAAGGGTACTGCGGTGGTTTGGCCAGGGGCTGGAGAGGGGAAATGGCGAGGCGCAGGTCAAAGGGCACAAATGCTCAGTTACAAGAACTCCATTCTGCAGAGCTCTAACGTGCAGCACGGAGACCGCAGTACATAATCCCGTATGTTCTACCTGCAAGCTGTGGAAACTAGATCTTGGGAATTCTCCCAGACACACACAAAAGGTCACCCAAGAGGTGATGAATATTTTAACTAACTTAATCTTGAGACTCATTCCACAATTCCAAATCATCATGTTGTATATTTCAGATACATTTACATTTGTCTATTATTTCCCACAAAGTTGGGGGGTGGGTAGAATTTATTAGAACAATTCTGAGTCACTAAAACACGGCAAGAACTTTGTGAGGGCAAAGGAAAGATGACAGACAAAGCGGTGATGATGAATGGGCAGTGGCCATCTGCCGGGCCATATGGGCAGTCTGGTGGGCAGTGGGAAAAGCAGACTCCTGGAGGGATGGGCAACTGATTGGGGCACAGCCCTATGGAACTCATTATGGGAATTGAAGGGTGCACTAAAGTAGGGCAAAGCTGATGCCCCTCAGGAGTACCTGTTCCAGGATCAGATCAGAAGGTGATGAGAGCCAGCAAGTGCACACCTTTGTACGCTTGTGTGAGGTGGCCACTGAATCCATAAAATGATTAGATACAGGGGAGCTGGAGAGCAATGCAGAGATAGCTTGACCATCAACATATTCCTCTGCACTCTCTGAGACACAAAACGCCAGTAGGAACCATCCAGTCTGTCAGACAGCAGATGCCTAGGGTGGCAGATTCCCCAGGAGGAAGCCCCTCCCTGCTGCATATAGTTGGCCAACTACACTATAGTGGACCACCACCAGGATTCCTCAAGGCTATAAATGGGACCTGACAGGCAAATGCACTCTGCACTGGGCTTTGCATACTTAGTGGTAGGTAAAAATTCAAAACACTTTATAAAAAGACTAAAACAGAAGATACTGTATCAATTTGGATTACCAAGGTACATGTCATCAGATGAAGAAACATTACAGCCCATGGCAACCAACAATGGGCAAAGAGGCATCATCATATCAAATGGAAACATCAGGTCCATTGCATCCTGAGTAACAGTCTGATCAAGAATTAGGATGGGGGAAGGGGACGCCTGGGTGGCTCAGTGGATTAAGTGTCTGACTGTTGATCTCAGTTCAGATCACGATCTCACGATTGTCTGATTAAGCCCTGGGTTGGGCTGACAGTACAGAGCCTGCTTGGGATTTTCCCTCTCTCTGCCCCTCCCTCATTCACCCTCTGCTCTCTCAAACAAATAAACACTAAAAAAAGGAGGGGGCACCTAGGTGGCTTATTGGTTGACTTTGGCTCAGGTCATGATCTTGCAGTTTGTGGGTTCGAGTCCCATGCTGGGCTCTGTGCTGACTGCTCAGAGCCTGGAGCCTGCTTCAGATTCTGTGTCTCCCTCTGTCTCTCTGTCTCTCCCTCACTTGTGCTCTCTCTCTCAAAAACAAATAAACATTAAGATTTAAAAAAAAAAAAAAAAAGAATTGGGATGGGAAACTAAAACATGTGTTCTCTAAAATGGGAGGAGATAAAAGACATCAAGGGCTGGAGTACATGCCTTCCCAAGTGTGCTGGTGGATAGATTTCTCTACTTTTCTGGAGGACATAGGGAATGGGGGCGGGGGGGTAGGAGAGGATGGTGTTAGGACTCTGCAATTCACACTTTCTTGTTTCCTACCCGATGCAGTGATCCTGGGCCCGGGGCTGCTACTGTGGGTGCTAGAAAGCAGGGCTCAAACCTTAGCGAGAAACTGTAACCATACCTCGAACTGCTATGACAGAATTTCTCAGGGCCTGTGGGACGGACTGGGTCTTCACCCCATGCAGGAAAAGCGGGGTTGGCTGTGAATGCAGCTGTGGTGCCTGGCGGCGGGCGGTGGAGAAAGTGCCCCAGGTCCGTGACTAGGTAACTCCGCCCACCAGAGTGGGACTGAAGGTGTGGTAAACTCCTAGTGCTGCGGACAATCTGAATCGGCACATACTGACTCCAAACGGGAAAGTTCCTGTCTCTGGGTTACTTGTCTGTGTTAAATTTCATGTCACTGCTGTAACAAATTATTATGAACCTGGTGGCTCAGAACAACACAAATTTATTCCCTCCCGGTTCTGGAGACCAGAAGTCCAAACTCCAGTCTGGCAGAGCTAAGCTCCCTTCAGAGCCACTCTTAGCTCTGGGAGGTGCTCCTGGAAGGTGCTGAAGCTCCACGCTTTGCAGCCCCGTCACTCTGTTCAGTCTTCATGCTACCTTCACTTTCTACCCCCACCGTGTAAATCAACCCCCCTCTGCCTGACTTTACAGACAACTGTCACTGGCTGCAGAGCCGCTCAGATCACTGAGGGCCATCTCCTTATCTTGAGATTCTTCATTTAGTTCTATCTGCAAACACCCTTTTCCCAAACAAAGTCGCATTAACAGGTTCCAGGAATTAAGATGTGGAAATCGTTGTTCTGGGGTTCAATACTCAGCCCACTACAGCTCCAACCCTGGTCCCCCAGATTCCATTTTGCTTCACATGCGAAACATATCCACCCATCTGAACATCTCCAAAAGTCCTGACTCACACTATCAACTTTAAGGCTAAGATCTCACAGAAACACCATCAGCTCCAAAGTCTGAAATCTCATCATCTAAATCGTGAAGTCAGGTATGGGAGAGGTGGCTGGAATGATCCATCCTGGGGCAAAATTCATCTTCATGTATAGGTACATGTACATCTATGGACCCCTTAAACCAGAAAACAAGATATCTGCTTCCAAAATACAATGGTGTGACAGGCATAGGACATTCTCATTCTGAGAGGGAGAAACTGGAAACTTTAATAAAGGGATCGCCCATCTCAAACACGTTAAGCAGAGGAAATTCCTTTAGATCCTAAGGTTTGAGAAATTCTCTGTATTTGCATTTCTTTTTTTTTTAAATGCTTATTTATTTTTTAAGAGAGACAGAGATGGAGAGATTGTGATCAGGAGGGGCACAGAGAGAAAGAGACAGAGAATCCCAAGCAGGCTCCGCACTGTTGGCACAGAGCCTGACTCGAGGCTTCATCTCACGAACTGTGAGATCATGACCTGACCTGAAGTCAAGACTGGGATCCTTACCCACTTAACCAACTGAGCCACCCAGGCGCCCCATGTTGGCATTTCTGCCCTCAAGGGTCCCTTCTGCCCTGCAGCCTCTGCATCTATGCCCGTGGCTCTGGCCTGAGTCCCACTCCCTTTTCCTGTAAAAGTTTGCAGCTCACACCCAGCAGCCACAGCACTTCTCTTACACTGCGTGGGCTTCTAGCATTTGTCAGTCTATTCTGTAGCTATAATTAAGATGCGTGTGCTTTGTCTGATTAATTCTGAAAACCAAACACCAATACAGTGGCTGCAGTATTATAAAAGGAGGCAAATATCATTTATAGCAGAACCAAACAGTATAGTTAATCAGTAAAAAAGGAAGCCCTTTTCACCAACAGTCCTGAGTTCCTCTCGGGATGATGCTTCACGTGTCTGGGCCAAACTCCTTCTTACACTACATCCAGTACTCACAAGCCTTCCGTATTTCACTCTGCCTCACATTTGGACTAGGTCTTTTTGGAACAAACATTTGTTTTTTTCTTGAAGTTCCTAAATCCCTTTTCCTCCTCCTTTATTTTACCATTAGAATCGACCTTAGTCAAATAACCTGCTAGGGACTGACTGGCTATTTATACATATGTCATCTTGAGATCTGTTCTCACTCACACTAAGTGTTACCAGTTCTACTGTTTCAGGGACTCCATCTCTGACTCTTTGTTGAACTTCCTTCTAAAGTTTGCTAAAATAAGTATGACACAACTTTACCATCATTCCTTTATTGGGAGGTAATCGGTTTCTTGGTTTCTGAAGGTTTCAAGATGATGTTTTTAGCCTTAAGGCTCAAAACATTCCTGAAGATGTAAGAGAAGGTCTAGGATCCATTTCCTCTATTTCTTTAAGATTTTACTTTTAAATAATCTCTACATCTAACGTGGGGCTCAAACTCACAACCCCGAGACCAAGAGTCACATGCTCCACTGACTGAGCCGGCCAGGGGCCCCCATTTTCTTTTCTCTGGCTCAGTACTCAGTAGATACTTTCAATCTGAAGACTTCTTCAGCTATGATTAATTTTATTTTCTTTGATTAGTTCTTCTGGTCTCTTCCCTTTTCTCTTAAAAAATTTTAATGTTTATTTATTTTGAGAGAGGAATGAGAAGGGGAGGGAGAGAGGGGAAGCGGGGGGGGGGGAGAGAAAGAGAGAGAGAGAATGAATGAGAGAATTCCAATCAGGTTCCACACTCAGTGTGGAGCCCGATATGGAGTTTGATCCCACGAGCCTGGGATTATGACATGAGCCAAAATCGAGTCGGATGCTTGCTTAACTGACTGAACCACCCACGCGCCCCCACTTAAATTCTTACACATATTGAGTTTTTTTTTTCTTTTTTAAAAAATGTTTATTTTTGAGAGAGAGTGAGAGAGAATGTGCAAGTAGGGAGGGGCAGAGAGAGAGGGAGACACAGAATCCAAAGCAGGCTCCAGGCTCGGAGCTGTCAGCACAGAGCCCAGCGTGGGGCTCAAACCAACGACTGGTGAGATCATGACCTGAGCCAAAGTCAGTTGCCTAACCAACTGGGTCCCCAGGAGCCCCTTCTACATATTAAGTTTTCTTGATTGAGCTTTTATGTCCTAACTATTCTTTCAATATTTTCCATTGCTGTATTTTTGGCTCTTCATTCTCAGATATTCCCCCCAATTTGTTTACTATCTTTATATTAAATGTTTTATTTTAGCAATCAAGATTAAATTTACAATTACTTTTTCTTGTGCTCTATTTCTTTTTCAGTGTATTTTTGTTTTGTAGGACATCTTTCCCTACTTCTCTACAGATACTAATTAGAGATTGTGAATGTATCTTCAGTTCTCTGTTTTGTCTCTGTTTTCACTAGGATCAACTATTCTTTTGTTCTTCATCGTTCTCTTTTATTCTGTCTTTAGATTTTTCTCATGTTTGGTGATCCTCAGCATTCCATTCATATTCTTGAATGACTAACGAGGTAGATTAATAGAACATGGGTTCTCTTGCTGAATGGGAAAGCTAAAAATAGATTCTGCTCTGTGGATTAGGAAACATGCTGGCACATTTTAAGAGTCTGAGATAGAGAACGGAAAAGCAATTTGACTACTCCATTCCGACCCCAGAAATGTCCAAGAAAAAGACGGTGCCAGCTGCCACCACTGGGAACCTAGCCTACCTAGGTCAGACTACTTAACACTGAATAACACTGTAAGGAGAACAGCTATATTTTTATCCTGACATAGACACTGGACCCAATCACTCTGTATGGCTGAGGCTATGAGTGGGATTAGCGGGACTCAGCTGACCCAATTAGAGCGAGGCAAAAATGCTATATAGGCATACCTCAGTTTTTCTGCTTCACTTTACCATACTTTGCCGATTGTGCTATGTTTTTCTACAAATTGCGGGTTTGTGGCAACCTTGCATCAAGCAGTCTATCAGCGCCATTTTCCCACCAGCGTTTACTGCTCACTTTGTGTCTCTGTATCACATTTTAGTAATTTTTGCCATATTTCAAACTTCATTACTGTTAATTTTTTTTTTACGGTGAACTCTGATCGGTGATCTTTGATGTTATTGTTTTAATTATTTTGAAGAGCCATGAACTACACCCATATAAGAAAGTGAACGTTAATTAATAAATGTGTGTGTTCTGCATGCTCTCCTGACCATGCTATTTAGTCTCGCCCCCTCTCCTTGGGCCTCCCTATGACTTGAGACACACAATATTGACAATATTCAAACCAATTAATAACCTTAGAATGGCCTCTAAGTGTTCAAGAGAAGATGTGCATGTCTCTCACTTTGAATCAAAAGCTAGAAATGGTTAAGCTGAGCGAGGAAGGCACGTGGAAGCTGAGAGGCTGAAAGCCAGGCCTCTTCACCAAGCAGTCAGCCACGCTGTGGTTGCAAAGGGAAAGTTCTTGAAGGAAATGACAACTGCTACCCCAGTGAACACACAGATGACAAGAAGGCGAAACGGCCTTACAGCTGATGGGAGGAGAGTCAGGGGCCTGGACAGAAGACCCAACAGCCACAACATCCCCTTAAGCCAGAGCCCACCCCGGAGCAAGGCCCTGGCTCCTTCCAGGGTGTGAAGGCAAGGAGAGGCGAGGAGGCTGCAGAAGGGGGGTCTGAAGCCTAGACAACAGCTGCAGCACAACTGACTCTGAAACGCCCTGCAGGCTGTAGAAAAGACCTCCCACAGTTCACTGTGGAGGGAAAGCCACGTCAAAAAGGGTACGAGGGGTAGAGACACAGTTGGGACCCACACTCCTGGCAAGACTCCCCACGAACAGGACAGACTCCACAAGCACAGCCAAGCAAGAAGATGGGACAGGAGGTGCCTGCCCTAGTGGGATGAAGCCCCAGAGCACCTGGCTTTGAAAACCAACGGGGCTGAACTTCAGCAGGTTTTACAGTCAGCGGGGCTGAACTCGAGGAACTTGACAAATCAGCGGGCTCACGCACCCTTGAAGAGCCAGATAGTAAATAACTCAGGAGACGCAGCACTTGGAGAAGGGCCTGGGGGACGTGAAGATTCATTTACCAGTCTCGGGGCAGGGAACTTCTGGAGGCTTCTCCAGGAACAGAGGCGCTGCGGGCACCGTTCTCCTCCCTCCCCGAGCCTTGACAGCCGAGCTTGAGGGACCCAGCGTTAGAACTCTCCGCCTGTCTCGCCCACAGCAGCGCTCTGCGCTCTGCAGACCCGCCGCATCCGCCCCTCCACAGCGACTTCCGCCACGGACGCAGGGGAGACCACCCAGGCGCTAGTGCGAGCGGCGGGCCTTTCCGCTGGTCGCCGTTCCGCGTGCCGGCGACGGGGGGCCTGGACTCCGTGCAGACGGCCCGCCCCGCCCGCCTGTGAGACCCCACTAGCTGCGCCGGGGACCTCAACAGCCCGGGGCCCAAGTCCCGCCCAGCGCTCCCGCTGCGGGCAAGGGCAAGGCGGTCACTGCAGCCCCGCAGACGCGGACGGAAGGCGCGCACGGCTTAGCCACAATAGTAGGTGACACCCCGGGCGCACTCCAGGGCATCACAGGACCTCTTTCACATAAGGCCACTACTCTGGAAGCGGGGAGACCTGGCTGATGCCCCAACACACAGAAACACACACAAAGTCAGATACAGTGAGGAGAGGGAAGAGTACGTTCCAAATGAGAGAACAAGACAGAAATCACACAGAGATACGTAAAATGGATGTAAGCAATATGCCTGATAAAGAATTCAAAGTAGTGGCCATAAAGATATTTGCTGGGCTTGAGGAAAGGCTGGAAGATCTCAGCAAGACCCTCCAGACAGAAAACATAAAAAGAACCAGTCAGAGACTAAAACCTGAATAACTGAAATAAAAAAATACACCAAAGCCAACCAACAGCAGATTAGAAAATGCAGAAGAACAGATCAGCAATCTGGAAGATAGTAACGGAAAGCAACCAGTCGAGCTGCAAAGAAATAATAATGAAAAGTGAGAAAAGGTTAAAGGAACTCAGCAACTCCATCAAGTGTAATAGTATTCGCATTACAAGGATCCCAGAAGGAAAAGAGGGAGAAAGGGGACAGAAAACTTATTTAAAAAAATAATAGCTGAAAACTTCCCTAATCTGGTGAAGGAAACAGATACTCAGATCCAGAAAGCACAGAGAACCTCAAATAAAATCAACTCTGGGGCACCTGGGTAGCTCAGTCTGTTGGGCAGCCGACTTTGGCCTAGGTCATGATCTCACCGTTACTGAGTTCGAGCCTCGCGTCAGGCTCTGTGCTGACAGCTCAGTGCCAGGAGCTTATTTCAGATCCTGTGTCTTCCTCTCTCTCTCTCTACCTCTCCCCTGCATGCGTTTTGTCTCTCTCTTTCAAAATAAATAAGCATTAAAAAACTAAAAATAAAAAAAATAAAATCAACTCACAGAGGTCCATACCAGGACATAATGTAATTAAAGTGGCAAAAGTAATGACAAAGAGAGAATTTTAAAGTTTATTTACTTATTTTGAGAGGAAGGGTGTGGGGGAGGGGCAGAGAGAGAGAATCCCAAGCAGGATCCCCACTGTCAGCACCAAGTCCGATGTAGGGCTCAAACCCATGAACCACGAGACCATGACCTGAGCCGAAATCAAGAGTTGGACACTCAACTGACTGAGCCACCCAGGCATCCCAAACAGAATTTTAAAAGCAGCAAGAGAAAATAAAAGTTACGTATAATGGAAACTCTGTAGGGCTATCAGTTGAATTTTCAGCAGAAATGTGGCAGTCCAGAAGAGAGTGGCATGATATAGTCAAAGTGTTCAAAGGTAAAATCCTGCAAGCAAGAATACTCTACCCAGCAAGGATACCACTTAAAGTGAGAAATAAAAGAGTTTCTCAGACAAAAGTTAAAAGAGTTCATCTGTAAAAGCATTATAAGGAAAGGGAATTGAGTGGAAAGAAAATGCCATTAATCAGGATTAAGAAAATAATGAAAGGAAAAAATTTTCAGTTAAAAGCAAACATACATGGGCATGGAGGGGGGCACTTGTGGGGATGAGCACTGGGTGTTATATGGAAACCAACTTGACAATAAACTATTTGTAAAAAGAAAAAAAAAAGCAAACATACAATAAAAATAATAGATTAATCACTTATAAAGCCAATATGGAGGTAAAAACACGAGAGAATTATATCCAAAAAATCAGTCAAGGGATACACAAAATAAAAAGATGTAAACTATGACATCATATAAATAAAAAAAATGGAAGAGGGAGTAAATATTTAGTGCTTTTATGTGTTTGAACTTATGTAATAATCAACTTCATACAGACTGCTATACACATTTTATACATGAACTTAATGGTAACCACAAATCAAAACTCTACGACAGATACACAAAACATGAAGAGCAAGGAATCCAAGCATAACACTACATAAATACGTAATACTACATAACCACAAAAACAGCCAGAAAAATTTAAAAATGGCTGTAAGTATATACCAATCAATAATTACCTTAAACACAAAAGGATTAAATGCTCCAAGCAAAAGACGTAGGGTAACACTCACCTACCTATATGCCACCTACAAGAAACACACTTCAGACCTAAAGACACATACAGACTGAAAGTGAAGGAAAAAATACGCCATTCAAATGGAAGTGGGAAAAACAAAACAAAACAAAAAAAAGCAAGCTTAGCAATACTTACATCAGACAAAATAGACTTTAAAGCAAAGACTGTGGTAAGACTCAAAAATGGCACAGCATAATGATAAAGGGATGAATCTCACAAAAGGACAGCACCATTATAAATTACAGAAGTCACAACTATAAATCACATAAAGCAATTACTAACAGATACAGAGGAAGAGACTGACCATGATACAACAGAAGGGGGCTTTAACACCCCACTTACATCAATGGAAAGACCACGCAGAAAGAAAATCAACTGGAAACAGTGGCACGTTAGACCAGATGGAGCTAACAGACAAACCTAGAACATTTCAGCCCAAACAAACAGAATATACATTCTATTCCAGTGCACATGGAACATTCTCCAGGACAGATCCCATGTTAGGCCACAAAGCAAGTCTCAACAAACTTAGGAAGACTGAAATGTTGGCATGCATCTTTTCTGACCACAGTGATAAAAACGTAGAAATCAACCGCAACAAAAAGTCTGGAAACAACAGAAACAGGAGGGGGCTAAACAACCCGCTACTGAACAATGAATGGGAAAACCAAAAAGTCAAAGAGAAAATTTTTAAAAAACCATGGAGACAAATAAAAACACATGGTCCAAATTTTGGGGACACAGAAAGAGGAGTTCAAAGAGGGACACTTATATCAATTCAGGCCTACCTCAAGAAATATGAAAAACCTCAAATTAACAACCTAACTTTACAAAGAGCTAGGAAAAGAAGAACAGGCCCCAAAGCTAGTAAAAGGAATGAAATAATAATTATTAGAGCAGAAATAAATGAAATATAGACTAAAAAACAAACAATCAATCCAACAAACAAGCAAACAAGATGAAAAAAGATTGATTAGGCCAGGAGCTGGTTCTCTGAAAACATCAACAAAATTGATAAACCTTTAGCCAGACCTATCAGGGGGGAAAAAAGGACTCAAATAAATAAAATCAGAAACAAAGGAGGAGAAACAACTGCCAATACCACAGATATACAATGGATTATAAAATTATTTTATAAAAGATTATATGTCAACGGGGCACCTGGGTGGCTCAGCTGGTTGAGCATCCAACTCTTGATTTCAGCTCAGGTCATGATCCCAGGTTTGTAGGATCAAGCCCCACATAAGACTCCATGTGGAGTGTGGAGCCTACTTGGAATTCTCTCTGTCCCTCTGCCTCTCTCCCCTGTTCACACTTTCTGTCTCTTCTCTCTCGCAAACAAACAAACAAACAAAAACCTTTAAAAAATGATATGCCAGGGGCACCTGGGTGGCTTAGTCGGTTAAGCGTCGGACTTTCGCTTAGTTCATGATCTCGCGGTTCGTGGGTTCAAGCCCTGCGTCGGGGTCTGTGCTGACTGCCAGCTCGGAGCCTGGAGCCTATTTCAGAGTCTGTGTCTCCCTCTCTCTCTGACCCTCCCCTGCTCACACTGTCTCTCTCTCCTAGAAATAAATAAAAATATTTAAAAAAAAATGATATGCCAACAAATTGGAGACCTAGAACAAATGGATAAATTCCTAGAAACATAATCTTTCAACTGAATCAGAAAGAAATAGAGGATCTAAATCCGTCAATTACTATGACATTGAATCACTAACCAAAACATCCCCTCCCAACAAACAAAAGTCCAGGACCAGATAGCTTCACAGGTGAATTCTACCAAACATTTATAGAAGAATTAATACCTATTATTCTAAGCTATTCCAAAAATAGAAGAGGAAGGAAAACTTCCAAATCCATTCTATGAGGTCAGCATTACCTTGAGACTAAAATCAGATTAAGACACTAACAAAACAAAACAAACTTTACAGACCAGTACCTCTGATGAAAACAGATGCAAAAATCTGCAACAAAATATCAGCAAACCAAATTCAACAGTACATTAAAAAAAATTATTCATCATAATCAAGTGGGATTTATCCCAGGGATATTGATTCAACAGTTGCAAATCAATCAATGTGATATCTCACATTAACAAGAGAAAGGATAAAAACCTTATGATCATATCAATAGATACAGAAAAAGCATTTGTCAAAATATAACTTCCATTCACGACAGAAACTCTCAACAAAGTAGCTTTAGAGGGAACATACCTCAACATAATAAAGGCCATATATGAAAAACCACAGCTAACATCATAATGGTGAAAAACTGAGAGCCCTTCTTCTAAGATCAGAAACAAGACTAGGGTGCCTTCCTCTCTCCACTTTTAATCAACACAGTACTGGAAGTCTGGCCATAGCAATAAAACAAGAAAAAGAAATAAAAGGCATCCAGATCAGCAAGAAAGAAGTAAAACTTTCCCTATTTGCAGTGACATGGTACTATATACAGAAAACCTTAAATACTCCAAAGAAACAACAGAACTGATAAATCAATTCAGTGAAGTTGCAGGATACAAGATTAACATACAGAAATCTCTCGAATTTCTCTACACTAATAATAAAGTCATAGAAAGAGAAACTAAGAAAACAATCCCATTAACAATTACACCAAAAAGAGTACAGATGTAGTTTATGACATCAATAACTTAAAAATGTTGAGTATAGTCGCAGAGGAGTAGAGAAGCAGTTTTTGTATGTTATTGAAGTTAGGGTGGTATAAATTCAAATTGGAGTGCTATAATTTTAGGATGTTAAATGTAATCCCCATGGTAACCACACAGAAAATAGCTACAGAATATATAGAGAAGGAAATGAGAAGGGAATTAAAATGTTTCACAAAAATAAAATGAAGTATACATAAAAGAAGTCAGTAATGCAGATAATGAGGGACAAGGGAAGTATAAAGCAAACAAAATAAACAGCAAAATGACAGAACTCCCTCCTTAACAGTATTTATTTTGATGTAAATGGATTAAACCCTCCAATCAGAAGATAAGAGATGGCAGAATGGATTTAACAACAACAAAATGATCAAAACATACACTATCTACAAGAGACTTACTTTAGAGCCAAAAACACAAATATATTGAAACTGAAAGGATGGAATATTTCATACAAACATAACCAAAAGAGAGCAGGGGTGGTTTTACCATTATCAGACAAAAAAATATTTTTTAAAGGTTACAAAAGACCAAAAAAAGATATTAATAAAAGGCTCAATCCATCAAGAAATTACAATTATCAACATTTATGAACCTGATATTAAGCCCTCAAAACATATGAAGCAAAAATAGAATTGAAATGAGAAGTTGAAAGTTCTATAGTAATAACTGGATACTTCACTGCCCTACTCACAATAATGAGAGAGAACAACCAGATGAAAGGTAAGTAAGGAGAGGACTTAACAATAAACCAGCTGGACCTAACAGATACACAGAGAACATTTTACCCAACAACAGATAACATATTCTTTTCAAGTGCACATGGAAAATTCTCCAGGATACACCATATGTTAGGCCACAAATTAAGTCTCAATAGATTTAAAAAGATAGATATCATACCCAGTATCTTCTCTAACAGCAGTGGGATGAAGTGTGAAACGAAAAACAGAAGAAAATTAGAAAATTGACAAATTTGTAGAAACTAAACAGTAGATTCTTAATCAGTGGATCAAAGGAGAGATCACCAGGGAAATTAAGTGAAATGAATGAAAAGAAAAATGTAACATACCAAATTTATGGGATTCATCACAAGTAGTGCTAAGTGGGAAATTATAGCCTTAGACACTTACATTTAAAAAGAAGACAGATCTCAAATCCTCAAGCTAACTTTACAACTTAACGAGTAAAAAAAGAACGAAAGCTAAAGTTAGCAGAAGGAAGGAAATAATAAATATTAGAGATAAATAACAGAGAGAACAGAAAAAGAGAAAAATCAATGAAAGTAAAAGTTGGTTCTTTGAAAAGATCACAAAAATTGACAAACCTTCAGATATAAAAGCACAAAGAATAAAGACCTAAAGAATGAGGGGAAAAAGAAAATACTATTAGAACACCACAGTAATAATTACTGTAGACAAGATCCGCTGATGGAAGTTAAAACGAGGAGGCAAAAGTTTAAGAGAATAAGGACACTTGTATAGTGTCCCTAAGATAGTTACTAAGATCAAAGAGGAAAATGGGGATTCTACAGTGGAGAATGCTGGTAGCCGATACTCTAATCAGGGGGCCATTGTTATCATCAACAGTAATAAGGCACAAAGACACCATTCACTCCTCTATATGAGGCTCTGAGATCAGCAGATCAGGATTCATACCCCAGGTCTTGGCAGACTCTAAAACATTATCCTGGTTGATCATTTTTCTACAAGTGGACATATTTTCTATTAAGAAATGGATAAATGGATTTGTTGGTGAACACATCAAGGGTAGTACACCAATCTGGATATTCTATCGCTTGTGAAATATAACCAGTTCTGTAGAGTTAGTCAGACAAGTGTAACTAATTAGTAAGGAAAGACAGGCTCTAGGTGAGGTTAATGCACAAAAGGAAAAACAGAATGGAAACGGTATTTTTACTGATGCCTGACACACAGCAGATGTTAAGAGTGATAACAATCATAGCAAATCCTTATAACAATAATAGATTTTCATTTAATACTATTTCAATCTTGGGGCGCCTGGGTGGCTCAGTCCGTTAAGCATCCAACTTTGGCTCAGGTCATGACCTCACGGACATGGGTTTGAGCCCTACATTGGGCTCTGTGCTGCCAGCTCAGAGCCTGGAGGCTGCTTCAGATTCTGTACCTCCCTCTCTCTCTGACCCTCCCCTGCTCACGCTGTCTCTGTCTCTCTCTCAGAAATAAATAAAAACATTTAAAAAATTTCTTTAAATACTATTTCAATCTTAATTTTATTTACAGCAAATGCTATTACATTTACTCATTTAATCCTGACAACAACTCCATGAGACAGGCATTGCTACTTTCCCCATTCTGCAGATGAGGAAACAAAGGAAACAAGTTGAGCAATTTGTCTGGGCTCGTTTAGCAAGTGGGGAGCCTACTACACGGTGCTGCCTCCGGGAAGACACTATGCGGATTATCTGAATCCTCATTATTCCTGCCCAGAAATTTCTGTTTTCTTTTAACAAGTGGAATTTTACAAATGAAAATCCCAATGCTCTGTTGGGCTACTCAACACGTACTCAGCACGCATGGCCTCCACGTGGCGACACTCGGTGGTTTCTCTTCCCCGATTCAGGGTCATAAGTGAATACACTCTCCCAAAACATTACGAATGCCTCTAAGGGAGCAGTACTCCCCCCGACTCCGTGTGTTGAAGGTCATTAGGTGGTAAATACAAAGCTGGAGGTGAAGCCAGGCCTGTAGGACTCCCAGGTCAGTGTTCTTTCCAATACCAGACACAGACTTACGTAAGAGTTGAAATTAAAACAGACGTACAGACCCGGGGGAGCCCAGCTTCACAACGTGTGTGGAGCAGCACGCTCCAGATGAGGAAACGACAACGTGGGCTGGAAGTGTGCGGGTCCACTTATACACAGATTGTTTTCAACAAATGCAGGACAGTCCTGTGAATGTATTTTCTGCTCCTTAATGATTTTCTTAATAACGTTTTCTTTACTCTAGCTTACTCCATTGTAAGAATACAGTATATAAGACACATGACATATAAAACATGTGTTAGTGGACAGTTCATGATACCTCGAAGGCTTTCAGTCAACTGTACACTGTTAGTAAATCTGGGGGCAGTCAAAAGTTACACGCAGATTTCTGAGTGAGCAGGGAGTCACCTTTAACCTCCATCTTGTTCAAGGGTATCAATGGTGGTTGCAAATAATGGAAAGTTAAAGTCTATAAAGTATAATAATAATATTATGTATCATTTGTTGAATTAAGCAAACCGTAAAGCATGAATCGATCTGTAAAGTACACCAAATCTGTCTATTGAGGGAACAAGGATTCAGTTCAGAACTCTTTTTTAAAAAAAAAATTTTTTTTAATGTTTACTTATTTTTGAAAGAGACAGAATGTGAGCATGGAAGGGGCAGAGAGAGAGAGGGAGACAGAGAACTCAAAGTGGGCTCCAGGCTCTGCACTGTCAGCACAAACCCCAAAGAGGCGGTCGAACTCACGAACCGTGAGATCATGACCTGAGCTGAAGTCAGATGCTTAACTGACTGAGCCACCCAGGCGCCCCTGAATTCAGAACTCTTGACTGAGAACTAGCATCATTAACATGCTAGTTTTCTGTATGTGTCAAAGCTGGATGAATTTACAGAGATGGGGGTTAAGGCTTCCTGAAAGAATTTCAAAGACTACTATTTCTTTTAGTTTCATGATTCCTATATTTTCAAATCTAGTAAAGACGCTCTTCCGTTCATTGTTATATAAGCTGTATCATGTATGGGTACAAATCATCTGTGCTATCCTAATCACTTTTTTATTTAAAAATTAAAAATTCAGAATGTTGGGAAAAAATATTAAAAGCAACACTAAGTATATAGGTCACAAATAGAGAGTAAAACATTCCCCCAAACACACATAAATATTTCTATCTCCTCAAGGAAATAAAATACCTTCAGTATACAACTTTCCAATAGTATTATAAACTTTTGAAAATGTTAACGTTATAAATAAATATTGATATACAGATACTACTGTAGCAGTAACCTACAATCTACATTTTGGTTATTTAATGGAATTTGTACATTGCAGTCATGTGTATGCATGAACACACACGTGTGCATACTATAAGCAAATATTTAGTAATCAACTCTATTAATCAATTACCTTTGCAATAATAACTTCTTTCTTCAAAATCTTCATAGCATAGTATTTCCCACTTGCCTTCTCTCGAACCAAAATAACTTTTCCAAAAGTGCCTTTACCTAGTAGTTTCAAATAGTCAAAATCATTCATTGTCTGAAAAATATAAATTAAAAAAACATAATATGAAATATTTGATGCAATTTATTTATAAACATATAAGTATATGTTTGCAGCATCTACTCAAAAGTAAATTTCACCAATTTCTAAGCACACTTAAATGAATAAGAATCAGACTGGCAACAGCTGCCTCACCAGCAATCATGGATGCTGGAAATAATTTAAGCAATTCTCAGATACTGAAGGCAAGGATTTTGAACCTCAAAGTCCTCAGCTAGTCAAACTATCAGTCAAATGTAGGAGTAAAGGAAAAAGAGAATTATTTTCATTCACTTTTAAGGACTCAAGGTTTTTTTTTTCTCTTTTTACTGAAGTATAATTAACAGAGTGTTTTATTAGCTTCAGGTGTACAACATAATGATTCAACAATTCTATACACTTCTCAGTGTTCATCAAGGTAAGTGTACTCTTAATCCCCTTTATCTATTTCATCCATCCTTCCTACCTGCCTTCTCTCTGGCAACCACCAATTTGTTATCTGTATTTAAGAGTCTGGGTTTTTTGTCTCTTGTTTATTCATTTGCTTTGTTTCTTAAATTCTACATATAAGTGAATTCATATGGTATTTGTCTTTTCTGACACTTCATTTAGCATACTACCCTAGATCCAGCCATGATGTCACAAATGGCAAGGTTTCGTTATTTTTTTATGGCTGAGTAATATTCCATCATGTACATATACCACATCTTATCCATTTGTCTACCAATGGACACTTGGGCTCCTTGAATATCTTGGCTATTGTAAAAAACGCTGCAATGAACATAGGGGTACATATATCTTTTCAAATTAGTGTTTTTGTATTCTTTGCGTAAATACCCAGTCATGGAATTATTGGATCCTATAATAATTCTATTTTTAATTTTTTGAGGAACTTCCACACTGTTTTCTAAGGACTCAGGTTTTTAAGGATTTGGTAGTGCCACTATCCCCCAAACGACATGATCATCAAAAACACCCCCTCAGATACATCTAAGGAAGCAGTCCTGTTCAGGGAAGCTATTTGAGAATGCACTCTAGCAAATAAGGATGGAATCCTAGAAAGTGAAAGATATGTGTGTAAGAAATGTTGAAAATAACCTGGAGCAAAAGGAGAAGAAATCTAAGGATTTAGATGTGGGCAGTACACATCTGAGAATGCAAGTCGAGCAGTCAGAGCAGAAAGGAGGGAAGTCTAAGAATGCCTTTAATTGATCTGCCCATGTGCAGTTTCATTTCTCATTCCTAAGGCAGGTGATCCCAGGATTTTGCCAAGCTGACCTGCTACTTGCTCTTTACAGCCACCCGCATACATGCTTTCCTGTTCTATGAACATTCTTCCACAAGCTTCCTGAATTTTGATGCTGCTTGTGCACTAATGCATTTCCCCCACCCAGCTTTTTGTTTGTATGGACTTGCCTCTTTTTAAAAATGCCTTTACTGGGGTGCCTGGGTGGCTCAGTCCGACTTCGGCTCAGGTCACGATCTCACGATCTGTGGGTTCAAGCACCGCGTCAGGCTCTGTGCTGACAGCTCAGAGCCTGGAACCTGCTTCAGATTCTGGGTCTCTCTCTCTCTCTCTCTGCCCCTCCCCGGCTCACTTTCTGACTCTGTCTCTCAAAATAAAGACATAAAAATTTTTTTTCAAAATGCCTTTACTACCATTTTAATGAGCTTTTAAATGGAAGGGGAGATAACTGGGTACGCTCAGTTTATCATCTTAAATTTCAATTCAGTTCAGAGGGCTTTATGAATAACAAGTTCAGAATCTGGGTTTTATCCTACAGATGATCACAAGTTATTAAAAAATTTTGTGCCATTTTATAATTGTATTTTCTCTTATTTACTACCCATCTGAAGTAACTGTCAAGAATGTCTCAAATCAATGATCTCAGCTTCCACATTAAGAAACTGAACAAAAGTGGGGCACCTGGGTGCCTCAGTCAGTTGGTTAAGTGTCCGACTTCGGCTCAAGTCATAATCTCACAGTTCGTGGGTTCGAGCCCCGCATCAGGCTCTGTGCTGACAACCAACTCAGAGCCTGGAGCCTGTTTCAGATTCTGTATCTCCCTCTCTCTCTGACCCTCCCCTCCTCATGCTCTCTCTCTCTCTCTCTCTCTCAGAAATAAATAAAACATTAAAATAATTTTTTAATTAAATGGGGATGAGCACTGGGTGTTATGTGGAAACTAATTTGACAATAAACTATTTGTAAAAAAAAAAAAAAACACATGAAACAGAAAAAAAAACTGATCAAGAGCAAATTAAACTCAAGAGAAACAGAAAAAAAGAAATAAAGATCACAACAGAAATCAATTAAACATTTTTTTTTAAAAAGTAGAGAATCTCAGTGAAACCAAAAGCTGGTTCTTTAAATTGAATCAGTGATCAAAAATCTCCCAACAAATAAGAGCCCTGGACCTGATGGCTTCCCTGGGGAATTCTACCAGACATTTAAAACAATTAATCCCAATTCTTCTCAAGCTATTCCAAAAAAATAGAAATCGAAGGAAAACTCCCGGACTCATTTTATGAAGCCAGCATCACTCTGATTCCCAAGCCAGACAGAGATCCAGCAAAAAAAGAGAACTACAGGCCAATATCCTTGATGAATACAGATGCAAAAATCCTCAACAAGATCCTTGCAAATCGAATCCAGCAGCATATAAAAAGAATCATCCACCAAGATCAAGTGGGATTCATTCCTGGGTTACAGGGCTGGTTCAACATTCGCAAATCAATCAATGTGATACATCATATCAATAAAAGAAAAGATAAAAACCATATGATCCTGTCAATAGATGCAGAAAAAGCATTTGACAAAATACAGCATCCCTTCTTAATAAAGACTCTAGAGAAAGTTGGGATAGAAGGAACCTACTTAAACATCATCAAAGCCATCTATGAGAAGCCTTCAGCTAACATCATCCTCAACGGGGAAAAACTGAGAGCTTTCCCCCTGAGATCAGGAACACGACAGGGATGTCCACTCTCACCACTGTTGTTTAACATAGTGCTGGAAGTCCTAGCATCAGCCATCAGACAACAAAAGGAAATCAAAGGCATCAGAATTGGCAAAGAGGAAGTCAAACTTTCACTCTTCGCAGATGACATGATACTCTACATCGAAAACCCGACAGACTCCACCAGAAGCCTACTAGAACTGATCCAAGAATTCAGCCAAGTTGCAGGGTACAAAATCAACGTACAGAAATCGGTTGCATTTTTATACACCAACAATGAAGCAACAGAAAGAGAAATCAAGAAACTGATCCCATTCACAATTGCACAAAAAACCATAAAATACCTCGGAATAAACCTAACCAAGGATACAAGAGATCTGTATGATGAAAACTATAGAAAACTTATGAAGGAAATTGAAGAAGACACAAAGAAATGGAAAAACATTCCATGCTCATGGATAGGAAGAATAAATATAGTTAAGATGTCATTACTACCTAAAGCACTCTACACATTCAATGCAATTCCAATCAAAATTGCACCAGCATACTTCTCAAAACTAGAACAAACTATCCAAAAATTTGTATGGAACCACAAAAGACCCCGAATAGCCAAAGTAATACTGAAAAATAAAACCAAAACGGGAGGTATCACCATCCCAGACTTCAGCCTCTACTACAAAGCTGTCATCCTCAAGACAGTATGGTATTGGCACAAAAACAGACACATAGACCAATGGAACAGAATTGAGAACTCAGAAGTGGACCCAAAAGTATACAGCCAACTGATCTTTGACAAAGCAGGAAAGAATATCCAATGGAAAAAAGACAGCCTTTTTAACAGATGGTGTTGGGAGAACTGGACAGCAACATGCAGAAGAATGAAACTAGATCATTTTCTCACACCATGCACAAAAATCAACTCAAAATGGATAAAGGACCTGAACGTGAGACAGGAAACTATCAACACCCTAGAGGAGAAAGCAGGAAACAACCTCCTTGACCTCCACCGCAGCAACTTCTTACTTGACACATCCCCAAAAGCAAGGGAATCAAGAGCAAAAATAAACTGTTGGGACCTCATCAAGATTAAAAGCTTCTGCACAGCCAAGGAAACAACCCAGAAAATTAATAGGCAACCAACGGAATGGGAAAAGATAGTTGCAAATGACATATCAGATAAAGGGTTAATATCCAGAATCTATAAGGAACTCACCAAACTACACGCCCGAAAAACAAACAACCCAGTGAAGAAATGGGCAGAAGACATGAACAGACACTTCTCCAAAGAGGACATCCAGATGGCCAACAGACACATGAAACGATGCTCAGCATCCCTCCTCATCAGGGAAATACAAATCAAAACCACACTGAGATACCACCTCACGCCAGTCAGAGTGGCTAAAATGAGCAAATCAGAGAACTCTAGATGCTGGCGAGGATGTGGAGAAACGGGCACCCTCCTACACTGTTGGTGGGAATGTAAACTGGTACAGCCCCTCTGGAAAACAGTGTGGAGGTTCCTCAGGAAACTAACAATAGAACTCCCTTATGACCCAGCAATAGCACTGCTAGGAATTTACCCAAGGGATACAGAAATGCTGAGGCATAGGAGCACATGTACCCCAATGTTCATAGCAGCACTCTCCACAATAGCTAAAACATGGAAAGAGCCTAAGTGTCCATCAACAGATGAATGGATCAAGAAGATGTGGTTTATCTATACCATGGAATACTACATGGCAATGAGAAACAATGAAATCTGGCCATGTGTAGCAACATGGATGGACCTTGAGGGTGTTATGCTGAGCGAAATAAGTCAGGCAGAGAAGGACAAATATCATATGTTTGCACGTATAGGAGGATTAGGAGGAACTTGACGGAGGAACAAGGGGGAGAAGAAGGGCGGAAATGGTGGGGGAAAGGGAGAGAGGCAAACCATGAGAGACTCTTGAATGCTGACAAAAACTGAGGACTGATGGATGTGGGGGGGAGGAGGGATGGGCATGGAGGAGGGCACTTGTGGGGATGAGCACTGGGTGTTATGTGGCAACTAATTTGACAATAAACTATTTGTAAAAAAAAAAAAAAAAAAAAAAAGCTGGTTCTTTAAGAAGATCAATCAAATTGATAAACCTCTAGCCAGACTGGTCTGGAAAATAAGGACAGAAGACATAAATTACCAATGTCAGGAATGAGAGAGAGCTGACATCACTACAGATTCTATGATACTAAACAGAGCACATGGGAAAATTGTAAACAGCTGTAAGCCGATAAAATTGACTATATACATGAAATGAAAAAATTTCATGAAAGCCTCAAACTCCTGAAGCCCGCTCAAGAAACAGATACCTTGATAGCCCGATGTTTACTAAGGAAATTGAATTTGTGGTCAAAACCCTCTTAAGAAAGAAAACTCTAGGGCCAGATGGTTTTACTGCTGAATTTTATAAACATTTAAGGAAGAAATGATACCAATTTTATGTACACTCCTACGGAAGAAAGTTGAAAAAAAAAAAAAGAGGATACTTCCCAATTCGTTCCATAAGGCCATCATTACCCTGATTATCAGAACCAGACAAAAACATTACAAGAAAACTACAAACCAATATTCCTCATGTACATAATATGTAAAAAAATTCTAAAAGTTTTAGAAACAAATGCTATGTTCACTTTTAACTTTATCTGCTATCTATAATTTTGAAAAATTTTCCAAACATCAAATTGTAATGTCTTAACCATTCAAAAATATCTTTAGTTCAAGGGGTGCCTGGATGGCTCAGTTGGTTAAGTGTCCAACTCTTAATTTGGCTCAGGTCATGATCTCATGGTTTGTGAGATCAAGCCCTACATCAGGCTGTGATCTGACAGCACCAAGCTTGCCTAGGATTCTCTTTCTCTTTCTGCCCCTCCCCTGCTCTCTCTCCCTCTCTCGAAAAAAAAAAAAAAAAAATCACTAGTTCAAAAAAAAGTAGCAAAATGTATCAAGGAAAATACATAGTACATTTATTAATTCAACTAAAAATCAAACATGTGGCACTAACTATACAGAATATAGTTAACAAACTTCGTGTCATTTGAACAAATTGTGTTTTCATTAATAGATTTTTACGAATCAAGGAATACTATATAACCACAAAGCCGTCCATGCTACGTAGTCTCCAACGGTGTCACCACGAGTCCCCTGGCTCCCCATTTGCACATTCTTCTCCTGGAGAGGCAGCCTCTATGTTCCCTCTCCCTGGGCCAGCCTTGTGTCGTGCTCTGCACACAGAATATGACCAAAGTGACACCATGCCTGTTCCAGGTCCAGCCTGTAAATCTGGTAGCTTGTGTTTTCACCTCCTGGAAAAGTCTTAATTGAAAGCCAGCTTTCATGCCATAAGGAAGACCAGGCCATCCTTCTGGGGAGAGGGGCCACGGAGAAAGAACCTGGATGACCATGGACATCCATGGAGGAACCTGGACACCACGTGCTAAGAGATCATAAGGAGGAGAACCGAGTATCCAGAAATGGGAGGAAGCCTTTCGTGGGTTTTCCAGCCCAGCTGACGTGCTAACTGAATGCAACTGCTTGGGAGACCCACGGAGGCCCCACAGAACTGCCCACACAAGCCGCAAAATCAAGAGAAACAGGCTGAAATATATGGTTATTGTTTTAGCATTAAACTTGGGCAGTTTAATTCCATGGCAATAAGGAGCTGAGAGACGTTATTCTCATAACTAGGCTAGAATGTTATTTTTTGCTCAAAGCTTCATTTGAGCAGTACCCTCCTCAATTTTGAGCTAAATGCCCTGAAAAATCATACTTGCTGCATCCTATTATTAAATATCACATAAATGGAAACTGAATTCGTAGGGATAAAAGTCAGAAAAGAATCTGTAAATTGCCTTGTGACATTTCCAGATGAAAAGCACTATGTAATTATAATATATTATAGTATATAATATATAATATATTCCTTAAGATTGCAATTCTTAGAGGAAAGGAGGTTCAAAGAAAAGTATAATACTTCTATCTTTGTATTTCACAATTTGACTGCCAACCTTAAAAAAAGAGAACCTGCACGGAAATTAATATTAGTAAAGCATTCTATGGGAGAAAATCAGAAACAGTTCGTATATATTTTGACAAAACTTCAGAAAATTTAAAAAGTATCTTTGATACCAAACGTTCACGTTCAGCATGGTACACACAGTAATTATCTGGTCTTTACAAGTGAAATGTAACCTATCACAAATGTTTTCCTCTTTTAGATGGTGTGAAGGGACAAAACTTCAGTAAGATGTTAATAAAACATGAGAGCATGGATATCCTGCAGAAGAATTAATCCTCTAAAACCCAATCCCCCAAATTTATTGAGTAAATATTTTACATAGTTACACTCTTTTCTTCACGTTAATATGGCCGTTTTAGGTTAAGAGACGCCCGGGCATACATAACAAATGCTTAATAAGTGTATTCAAATACACACTAGAAGATAATAGAAAGACCAATTGTAGCATCCCAAACTTAGGTTAAAGAATATGCATATATAACTGAAGATGAATACCAGAAATGGCTCAGAAGAGAATACAGATGTTTTAACGCATTTGGTCCAGGAGGATCAATCCCACGTTGGTAATGTTAAGAGCTAAACCAAACAAAGCCCCATGGGGCACTAAGCAAAAAAGGGGGTTCTCAAGAAATCTACCTCTTTGCCTAGCCAACCTCTCCCACTGCTGAGGCTACCGTTCCCTCTCGGGACAGGCGGGGAGGGATCGTGATTTCTGCAGGTCACAACGAAACTGCTTTTCTTCACTCTTCCTCTGCCTGCCCGCCAGTGCTCTGAGTTAGTGTCGCTAGGCATTAGGTGACACAATTCCAAGAACTGGGGCCAGACTTCAGGGGAAGGTACAACATATTGCTTATACTTTCTACCAAGTCAGGAGATGGTACGTAGCCGTTTCTCAGAGGGGCCTACATTGGTCACTTAAAAATTAAGCCGAACACGGGGCGCCTGGGTGGCTCAGTTGGTTAAGCTTCAACTCTTGGTTTCTGCTCAGGTCATGATCTCACGGTTTTGTGAGTTCGAGTCCAACATCAGGCTCTGCGCTGGCGGCCTGGAGCCTGGATAGGATTCTCTCTCTCCTTCTCTCCCTGCCCCGATCCGGCTCACGCTCTATCTGTCTCTAAATAAATAAACGTTAAAAATAATTTAAGCAGAACTCTGACTCTCATTGGCCTTTTATGCTGGGCCCCTCCACATACCTGATGGGGTATAGGGAGTGGCCGCTTGGCAGACCAAGATTAGACACTTCTGAGTCCTCTAATCAAATTCCTTTGAAAGATCATCTTTTCGTTTGACACAGAACTGCCCACTAATCTTATGAGGCATCTGCTTCTTTTCCACCACCCAGCATCTTTACCTAAAGGAGTCTTCGCCCCACGCGGCAGGTTTGGGGTAATACCCTGCCGCTAAGAGAAGTGACCATCTGGCTGGCTGAGACAAGAGGAAACAGCTGCGACCATTCTCAGCGGAGCTACCACAGTCAGTAGCTACTCTCTTCATCCTGTCGCTCGTTTTTCAAAAAGCTAATGATGGAGAAAATGCACACTGTAAATTATGAGAAAGGCATTCTTATTTCAGAATATCTGTGTTTACAGTTTGGAATTAAAAATAATCTGAACTTCTACCACTCTTTTTATGATACCCGAGTCACAGAAAGGATGTAGTTTTAGGGAACTAGGGAAGTGATAGTACTATTTGACTCTCTTGAACCAACTGGTTAGAACCATCACAGAATAGTGTCACTTAAAAGAGTTTCGTACTACTTAAGATGAAATGAGATAAAAAAAAGAACAATGGGATCAGATACGGTCAAATAAGCCAACGGATCCCCCCATTTTCAAAATACTTTTGACCGTATCAATTTTTAATTTTGGAGACTCAGTTTCAGTGAGAGATTTCTTAGAGAATCTGCTTTAAAACCTCACTTTCGGGGCACGTGGGTGGCTTTGTTGATTAAGTATCCAACTTCAGCTCAGATCATGAACTCATGGTTCATGGCTTTGAGCCCCATGTCAGGCTCTGTGCGGACAGGTCAGAGCCTGGAGCCTGCTTGGGACTCTGTGTCTCCCTCTCTCTCTGCCGCTCCCCAGCTTGTGCTCTGTCTCTCTCTCAAAAATAAACAAACATTAAAAAACGTTTTGAAAACCTCACTTCAACCACTATTCTGTAATCTTAAAATTCTACCCATTTTCCCAAGAGTTGGCCATATAAATGAAATTAACTAATACCGAAACACTGAGTAAATGCAACAGCTTGACACAATTATTTTCAGAAACTGACTACAATCGTAAGAGAAAATATCTGTCTAATTTTGTTCTCTAATATGTTTTGGTCATGTAATGAGTATAATAATTTATAGTGATTATAAAGGCTCAAGATATATCAATCAATAATAAATAAGTGGCATACTGAAGTTATACAGTGTATAATTAAGTCTTTACATGCTTGAACAAAAGATATCTATCTGAATGTCAGATGAATCACTAAAATGGGATAATAATGGTACCTAACTCATACGATATTTGTGAGGATTAAAGGAGATAATACATAGAAAAGTACTTCTGAGAGCATAGCATGAAATAAACTTCTAATAAACATTTACAAGTGATAGTTGGTGAAGGTGATGAAATCTAAGTTAATCCGCACTGGTTAAGTGCAAAATGAGAAAACTGCATTGTGCTTTTTATGATGATTTATAAACAGTCTTAATGAAAAAATACATAAAATCTTCCATGTTCTTCCATTTTTCCATCTTTGAAAGCATTGGCTGTCTCCATTCAAAATTCTGCTGGTAAGTTTCCATATTCACTTCCAAATTCTCTCACCCATCAGTAACAGTATTGCTTGTTAGGGTGTTATAAACTCCCCACTTTCATCCCGGAACTGCCCCAACGGGTAGCTTCTTAGAAATACAGGTTATGAAGCAGAGTTTCAGCGATTCCAAAGACCTAGAGCATAGCTGGTATCATCTGCGGTAGTTTGTAACTCTAAGGATGAGATTAACTGGGATCTGATTTTAAATTTATGAGTGTAGTCAAATTTTACATTCATCGCGTAGACATGCACATAAACATGCCAAAGCAGCTTTCTTTTCTCGGAGTAGGTGAGGAAAACTAGATCGTGGGGTTTTTTTGTTTTTGTTTTTTGCAACACCTGAAGAACAAGGCAGGTGTTAAGGTGATAAAAGAAAAGAGGGATTCGTTTCAACTAACAAACAGAGGATAAGTCTTCAATGAAGACACAACTTTTAGCCAAGATCAAGCATAGGATATTATTATAATTCGAACAGAAGTTTCAGGGGCACCTGGTGGCTTGGTGGGTTAAGTTTCTGATTCTTGATTTTGGCTCAGGTCATCTTCTCACAGTTCGTGGGATCGAGCCCCGTGGCAGCACGGAGCCTGCTTGGGATTCTCTCTCTCTCCCTCTCTCTCTGCCCTCCCCTGCTTGCACTCTCTCGCTCAAAATCAATACAATAAACTTAAAAAACAAACAAACAAACAAATTTCAGAAAAGGAGAGAGTAATTAATGAGCTGTAGGTTGTGATGGTGTAACTTCATCAAGTTCATACGTGTAGCAAGTGGGAAGAGGAGGATCTGAACTCAAGAAGCCTAACTCCAAAGAGTTCTTAATCATTATGCTAATAGCAAATTCCATGGGTAATTACCTTAAAAATTAGTGTTTTCCTACATGGAGATTAAATTTATAATTTATTATAACAAATATATTCTAACAGGATAAATGGCATGTTCATGGACTTTGAACACAGAGACCTTCAGATTAATCTTAAAATAGCATTTTCACACAAGGAAGCTGCTTTTTAATTTTCTGTAGCAATGAAAAATGTAATTTATAATTCCCATCAATCTATGAATTGGCATTTATTAATCTGGAGCACTCAGGGAAGTAAAGTCTGTTTCCCTCATTGGCTCAGGAGCAGCCATTAAAATAAGAAGCTATTATTTCCAAGACTCTTCGCGCGTTCCTGCTGATAGGCTGGGGCTCCAGGTAGTAAGCACACTACAATCATTTCTGCTTCTGCCCTCAGGGCATACAAAAGAAATACCGCATGGAACAGGACCCAATCATTAGGGAAAATATTATTGCCAAGTTCTAAAATGGTATTAAAAACAGTAAGAGAAAAATGCGAATTATAAATTAGCATGAGGACACTTCAGTGAACAACTACCTGGGAAGTTCTGTTAGCAGTCAGTGCGAAGTGCTGAACCACGAAAACAAGGTGACGTTTAAATTACTTGGTTTTAAACAATGACAGGTAGTTCAGATATACCTGGATAAACACCACCCCCACCCATATATTTGGAGAACCTAAGATTACTGGCCAACACTTTTTTCAATTTTTCGTGTGTTTCCTTCCATACATGTAAAAGTGCCGTGCTGAGGAGGGGAATAAGTTACTATTTTCTACCTTTCTTTTATGATGGGTTGTGGAAGCGTCCATCTCTTCCTCCCCTATATTATCAATTTGTGAAGTTGGACTACAGTTCATTCTCTCCTCTTCTTGTCTCTGAAGTCTGTCTGCTACAGCCTGAATAGCTTCTGTCCACTCTTCCCTATAAAAACAAGTACAATTTCCCATTAAAAAAGAAGGGTAAATGAATCAAATATGTCCCTTTTGTAAAATATGACATCAACACAAATAAAGTCTATTCTGGGATAATACACGCATATACACAGAGATAGGTCTTCCCACCCTTACTCAAAGGTGAGATGAATCCCCAAAGCACTTAACATTACTGACCTTAGGGTTGTAAGAGCATTTATTTAAGTGTGGATTAAAGAAAAAAAGGAAAGAATTATAAGAAAATTCAGTTAAAAGTCCCTAAAACTACAATTTTATTGCCTAGAAATATAAGGTAAAATTGACCCCTAAAAGCTTGCTGCACCTTGAAAAACGTTTTTGTCTAGTCATTGTTAAGTTCGTCATTGAAATAGTCAAGGTCTATACTGTAGTCTAATAGAAGTTCCAAGGGGCGCCCGAGTGGCTTAGTCGGTTAAGCGTCCGACTTTCGCTTAGGTCATGATCTCACGGTTCGTGGGTTCGAGCCCCGCGTCGGGCTCTGTGCTGACTGACAGCTCAGAGCCTGGAGCCTGTTTCAGTCTGTGACTCCATCTCTCTCTGACCCTCCCCTGCTCACGCTGTCTCTCTCTCTCTCTCTTAGAAATAAATAAAACATTTAAAAAAAAAAAAAAAAAAAAAAAGTTCTAAGAAAAGGTTTTCAAAGCCAAGCCTTCAACTGTTCCCAAATCACAGATAAGTTAAAAAAAAAGCCATAGTTCATAGGTAAGAGTAAGTCACAGGGGCTCCAATTGATAGTTGTTATCAGATCAAGAATCATGTCTTTCCATGTAAGTTTTTAAAACAGTGTGTCAATTTCTTAAAACAAAGTCTGTTAGAATTTTGAGTGGAATTGTGTTAAATCTATGGATCAATAGGGGGGAAATTACTACCTCAAAAAATCAAATTTTCCAATCCATAAGCATGGTATAGTTCTACGTTTATTTAGGTCTTTAAATTCCCAATGCAATCTGTGAGTTTCTGTGAAAAGGTCTTGCATATCTTAAATTGAATTCATTCTAAAGTATTCTATTTTAAAAAATATTTAGTTTTCATTGAAATATATTTGACATACAGTATTAATTTTAAGTGTACAATATAGCTATTCAACACTTACACTATGAAATGCTCACCACCTAAGTAGAATTACCATCTGTTACCATACAAAGTTATTACACTGCTCCTGACTATATCTGCTATTCGATATTTTACTTCCCCATGACTTACTTAATTTATACCCAGAAGTTTGTATTTCTTAACCTCCTTCACCTATTTTGACCATCATTCCATCCCTTTCCCTTCTGGCAACTACCAGTTTGTTTTCTGTATTTATTTATGAGTCTGTTTGTGGTTTTATTTATTCATTTGTTTTGGTACTTGCCTTTCGCTGTATGACTTATTTCACTTAGCAAAATACCCTCTACATCATTCATGTCACAAGATTTCATTCATTTTTATGGATGAATATAAATGTATCACTTCTTCATCCATTCATCTATGGATGGACACTCACATTGCTTCCATACCTTGGTTACTGTAAATGCTGCAATAAACATGGGATACATAGGTATATACATATAAAATATATGTATCTTATTGAATTAGTGTTTTCATTTTCCTTGGGAATACCCAGAAGTGGAATTACTGTATCACATGGTATTTCTATTTTTAATTTTTATAGGAAACTTCATACTATTTTCCATTGTGACTGTACTGCATTACATTCCCACCAGCAGTGCATGAGCGTTCCCTTTTCTCCACATCTTCACCAACACCTGTTATTTCTTCTGATACTAACCACCTGACAGGTCTGAGGTGTTATCTCACTGTGGTTTTAATTTGCATTTCCCTGATGATGAGTGATATTTAGCATCAATTCATGTATCTGTTGGCCATCTGTATGTCTGCTTTGGAAAAATGTCTATTTAAGCCCTCTGCCCAATTTTTAATCGGATTATTCTGGACTTTTTCAGCTTTGATTTATGTGAGTACTTTATGTATCTTGGATGTTAACCCTTTATCAGATATCTCATTTGTAAATATCTTCTCTGATCCAGTAGGTTGCCTTTTAATTTTGTGACTATTTCCTTTACAAAAGCACATAAGTTTGATGTAGTTCCAATAGTTTATTTTTAATTTTGCTGCCCTTGCCTTAGAAAACAGATTAAAACCACACTGCTAGAACCACTGTCCAGAAGTGTACTTACTACTCATCTTTTCTTTCAGGGGCTTTATAATTACAGTTCTTTAATTAGGTATTTATTCCAGTTTTTTTTTTTTGTATATGATGTAAAAAAAAGAAGTGGTCCAGTTTCCTTCTTTTGCGTGTAGCTTTCCTGCTTTGCCAGCACCGTTACTGAAGAAACGGCCTTTCCCCGTCGTGTACGCTAGCATACCTTCTAATAGATCAGACAGATCCAGTGTGGGTTTATTTCTGGGTTGTCTGTTGTGTTCCATCAGTCAAGGCGTTTGTTTTTGTGCCACTACCATACTGTTTTGCTCACCACAGCTTTCTAGCATATCTTGAAATACGGTACAGTGGTATCTCTAGCTTTGTTCTCGCTCAAGAACGCTTTGGCTATTCAGGGTCATTTGTATGTAGTTCCATACAAATTTCAAGATTATTGTCTCAGTTCTGTGAAAAGATTATTGGTATTCTCATAGACATTGCAGTGAATCTGCAAATTGCTTTGGGTAGTATGGACATTTTAATAATATTAATTCTTCCAATCCATGAACATGCCATATCTAATTATTTGTGTCACCTTCAATTTCTTTCATCAGTGTCTTACAGTTTTCAGAGTGCAGGTTTTCAACTCTTGGGTTAAAGTTATCCTTTTTTAATTAATTGTAAATGGGATTATTTTAATTTCTCTTATTGATAGTTCCTTGTAAGTGCACAGAAACGCAAGACACTCCTGGATATTAATTTTGTATCCTGCAACTTTAATGAATTTATTAGTTCTAACAGTTTCCTTGGTGGAGTTTTTGGGTTTTCTATATACAGTATCATTCACCTACAAATAGTGACAGTTTTACTTCTTTCTTGGCGATTTAGATGCCTTTTATCTCTTTTTCTTGTCTGACTGCTGGGGCTAACACTTCCAGTATAGTGTTGGTCAAAAGTTGTGAGAGTGAGCATCCTTTTTTAATGCTCCTGTTCTTAAAGTAAGAGCTTTCAAATGTCCACTATTAAGTATGATGTTAGCTGTGTGTTTGTCACATAGAGACTTTATTATGTTGAGGTACAATCCCTCATATCTACTTTGTTGAGGGTGAATGGAGTTGTATTTTGTCAAATGCTGTTTCTGCATTGAGATGATCATAGGATTTTTATCCTGCATTTTGTCAATGTGCTGTATCACACTGACTGATCTGTGAATACAAAACCATCCGTGTACCCCTGGAATAAATCCTACTCGATCATGGGGAATGATCCTTTTAATGTATTTTGAATGTGGCTTGCTAATGTTTTGTGACAATCTTGCATCTATGTTCATCAGAGATATTGGCCTATAATTTTCTTTCTGTTGCGTATTTGTCTGGTTTTGGAATCACAGTAATGATGGCCTTGTAGAATGAGTTTGGAAGCAATCCTTGCTCTTCAATTTTTTGGAATAGTTTGAGAAGAACGAGTATTAACTCTTCTTTAAATATTTGACAGAATTTACCTGTGAAGACATCTGGTCCTGGACTTCTGCTTGTTGGGAGTTTCTTCATTGCTGATTCAATTCTATTACTACTAGTCTGTTAAGATTTTCTATTCTTCCTGTTTCAGTCTTGGAAGAGTCTATGTTCTAGGAATTTATCCATTTCTTCTAGGTTGCCCAATTTGTTGGCACGTAATTGTTCATAGTAGTTGCTTTTAATTCTTTCTATTTCTGTGGTGTTGGCTTAACTTCTGTTTTATTTCTGATTTTATTTGAGTCTGGTCCTTTTTTTTTTTTTCTTTTTTTTCGCTATAAAAGTCTGACTAAAGGTTTATCAAATTTGTTTTGCTTTTCAACAAACCAGCTCTTAGTTTCACTGAATCTTTTTTATTGCTTTTTAAGTCCCTATTTTATTTATTTCCACTCTGGTATTTATTATTTCCTTCCCTCTGTTGACATTGGGCTTTGTTGATTCCTTTTTTCTTTTTCTAGTTCCTTTAGGAGTAAGGTTAAATTGCTTATTTGAGATTTTTCTTGTTTTTGTTTGTTTCTCTTGCTGTTGTAGCTTTTAGGTAGGCCTGTTTCATTGTAAACTTGCCTCTTATAACTGCCTTTGCTGGACAGCAAAACTTTTGAATTGCTGTCTTTCATTTTCATCTACTTTTTAAATTTCCTCTATGATTCCTTCAGTGACCCACTGGTTGCTTAGGAGAGTGTTGTTTAGAATCCACATTTGTGATTTTTTTCCATTTTTTTTTCTTGTAAATGATTTCTAGCTTCATGTTGTTGTTGTTAGAAAAGGTGTTTAATATGATTTCATTCTTAAATTTATTGATTTGTTTTGTGGCTTAACGTGTGATCTGTCCTGGAAAATGTTCCATGTGCACTTGAAAAGCGTGTGTCTTCTATTGGTTTTGGGTAGAACGTTCTGTGTATATGTTAGGTCCATCTGGTCTAATGTGCCATTCAACTCACTGTTTCCTTCCTTACTGATTTTTTTTCTGGATAATTTACCTGTGGACGCAAGCTGGATGTCAAAATACCCTCCTCTTATTATACTGCTGTCAATTTCTCCATTTATGTCTGTTTATTTGCTTAATATATTTAGATGCTTCTTTGTTGGGTGCATAGAAATTTACAATTGTTATATTCTCCTGTTGGATTGATCCCTTTTTCATTATAATGTCCATCCATGTCTCTTGTTAAAATCTTTGTTTTAAAGTCCATTTTGTCTGATGCGGGTATTGTTACCTACCCCAGCTTTTCTTTTCTTTTTTTTTTTTCACTTCCATTTGCAAAGCATGTATTTTTCCAACCCTTCTCTTTCAGTCTATAAATGTCTTAAGGCCTGAAGTGAGTCTCTTCTAGACATTTGGTTGGGTCTTATTTTGTTTCCTCCCCATTCAGTCACCCTTTATCTTTTGATTGGAACATGTAGTCCATTTAAATGCAAAGTAATTATTGATAAGCATGTCCTTATTGCCATCTGTCGGCATATAACAACGGGCACATATAATTGTTTTCTGGTTGTTTTGTAGTTTTTCTCGGCTCCTTTCTTCTTCTTTTGCTCTCTTCCCTTGTGATTGACTGACTTTCTTTAGTGCTATGCTTGCATTCCTTTCTCTTTAGGTTTTGTGTATCTATTATAGGTGTTTGGTTTGTGGTTCATATGAGGTTGGTATATAACACCCTATGTATACAGCAGTCTATTTTAAGTTGATACTCGATTAACACATTTTAAAAGCACCAGTTTTACTACAGCTCTCCACATTTTATGTATTTGACTTCATATTTTACATCTTTATTTTGTGTATCCACTAATTACTGTAGAAATTACTACTTTCATCTCTTAATCTTCACACTAGCTTTATATATGATTGATTATATATATGATTTATATATGATCTATTATCTTTACCATTTGTTTGCTTTCACCAGTGAAATTTTTCTTTAATCGTTCTCTTAGTTCTAATTATGGTCTTTCTTTTCTTCTTAAAAAAATCCCTTTAACATTTCTTATAGGGAGGGTTCAGTTGATATGAAGTCTATTTTCAATTTGTCTGGGAAACTCTTCATCTTTCCTTCCATTGTGAATGATAACCCTGCTGGGTATTGTTGGTTGTAGGTTTCTTCCTTTCATCACTTAGATTATATCATGCCGCTCCCTTCTGGCCTGCAAAGTTTCTGCTAAAAAGTCAGCTGATAACCTGATGGCATTTCCTTTTTATATAACTTGTTGCTTTTCAGGTTATTTTTTTATATTTTACTTTTGACATTTTAATTACTATGTGTCTTGGTGTGGATCTCTTTGGGTTTATCTTGTTTAGGACTCTCTGCACTTCCTGGACTTGGTAGTCTGTTTCCTGCTCCAGGTTAGCGAAGTTTTCAACTATGATTTCCTCAAAGAAGTTTTTCTCCCCCTTTTTCTCTCTCTTCTTTTTTAAGAAGCTTATAATGCAAATGTTACTAAGTTTGATGTTGTCCCAGAGGTTCCTTACCTATGTTCATATTTTTAAGATTAAAAAAAAATTTTTTTTATTGTTTTATTTCTGAGAGACAGAGAGAGACAGCATGAGCAGGGGTGGGTCAGAGAGAGAGGGAGACATAGAATCTGAAACAGGCTCCAGGCTCTGAGCTGGCAGTCAGCACAGAGCCCGATGCGGGGCTTGAACCCACGAACTGTGAGATCATGACCTGAGCCGAAGTCGGACGCTTAACCGACTGAGCCACCTAGGAGCCCCAAGATTAATTTTTTTAATGTTTATTTATTTTTGAGAGAGAGAGTGCGTGTGCACACAAGTGGGTTTGGGGCAGAGAGGGAGACATAGAATCCAAAGCAGGCTCCAGGCTCTGAGCTGTCAGCACAAAGCCCAGTGCAGGGCTCCAACTCACAAACCATGAAATCATGACCAGAGTCAAAGTTGGATGCTTAACCGACTGAGCCACCTAGGCGCCCCAAGATTAATTTTTTTAATGTTTATTTATTTTTGAGAGAGAGAGTGCGCGTGCACACAAGCGGGTTTGGGGCAGAGAGAGGGAGACACAGAATCCAAAGCAGGCTCCAGGCTCTGAGCTCTTAGCACAAAGCCCAATGCAGGGCTCCAACTCACAAACCATGGAATCTTGACCAGAGTCGAAGTTGGATGCTTAACCGGCTGAGCCACCCAAGCACACTCTATGCTCACATTTTTAGATTCTTTTTACTTTTTGCTGTTCAGCTTGGGTGTCTTGCACTACGCTGTGTTTCAAGACAAATCAGACTGCCACTGATTCCCTCTGAGGGATTCCTACTGGGTGTGGAGGGGCAGGAGTGACTTTGTAGGGGCACCTGCCACAGCAGGTGCACATGAGTCCTAGCAAAGTAGAAGGAGAGTGTCAGAGCCAGTGCCTGCCAGCATAGGACCAACTATGCTGAAAGAAGGTCAGAAAAATGGCATCTGCCAGTTCTTCCACTCCCAGAGAAAGTTCCTACCAATCCCTCAGCCTCCAGCCAAACCCTACAATTGGTCAATAAAGCTCCTTCATCTACAGCGCAGAGGCTTTCAAACTACCGCCTCTGTGCTGGGTCTCAGAGCAAGTGGTACTGTGCACCCAGTAAGAGCAGTGTCTGTTACCTATGGTCCTCCAACGTTCCTGGAATTAACACCCACTAACTTTTAAAGCTCTTGAGTTAAGCCCCACTGATGTTCAGTGCCAGAGGCTATGGAGACCTGCCTTCCCAGTGCAGCTCCCCGGGGTTCGGGGTGCCCAATATATGTGCTCCCAGAGGGCCTCTGCACCGAGCCCTCTTGCTGTGGGTCAGGGTGTCTGGGGTTTGGGTCCCAACTTTGTCTCCATAACTCCTAGTCCTTTCTAGGTGGTATTTAAAATATAACTTTAGCTGTGAAGAGCTGCTCTGCTAGTCTTCAGGTTTTTCCCAAAGCGAGTTGTACTACACGCAACTGCGGTGCTGGCGTGCCCGTGAGTAGAGGTGATCTCTAGATCTCCCTACTCCGCCATCTTCCTTAAATGAAATAGGTTGAATTGTTTCCTCAGGACAATTCTTTCTTTGGCAACATTCTTCACTTTCTTCAGACCTCTTTCTGAGTTACCTATACTTTATTCTATTGTGGAGATTTTTTTTTAATTTAATTTTCTAATTTTTCTTGGCAGCACTCACAAATAAAGTTGGCTTCTATATGCTGACCTTGTACCCCAAAGCCTCACTAAGTTGACGTATCAGTTCTAATACCTTTCATTTTTCTGGACTTTTTACACATGTGAACATGTCTACAAATAAGGGCAGTTTTACTTCTTTTACAATCTATTTGCCTTTTACTTATTTTTCTAGCCTTACGTCAGACCATCATTACAATGTTAAATAAAAATGGTGAGAAGAGACATTTTTAATGTGTGCCAGATCTTAGGGACAAAGCAATAAAGCTTGTATCTTTGAGTACTATATAAGCTGTAGGTTTTTGATAGATATCCTTATGCTTTTTCTGTATCTGTTGAGATGACCATGTAGTTTTTCTACTCTATTCTACTAATACAGTGAATTTAGTTGACTGCCTTCAGAAAATGCAACTGAGTTCTTGGATAAACTCTATTTGGTCATGATGTATTATTCTTTTTCCATATTTTCTGAATTTGATTTATCAAACTTTTGTTAAGAAATTTTGCACTGATATTCACAAGTATATTAGACTATAGTTCTATCTCCTTATGATGACTTTGCCTGGTTTTTGAAATACGGGTGACCTCATAATAAAAGTTGGAAAGTGTTCTCCTCTCCGTTATTTTCTGAAATAGATTGTGTAGGACTGGTAATAAAGATTTCTTTACATGTTTGATAGAATTCACCAGTGAACCATCTGGACGTGGGAGTTTTCTCTGAGGAAAGGATTTTAAGTTATTAACTCAATTCTGTTCATGGATATTGGCTATTCAAGTTTTCTAACATTTTCTTGGGTTGATACTGGTAATTTGTGTCTTCTCTCTCTCTTTAACAATCTTCCAAGATATTTTTAAGTCTTTCAGGTTTTTTCCCCAAAGAATTCTCTTTGGTTCATTGATTTTTTTTTTAAATTTTTAAAATGTTTTATTTATTTCTAAGAGAGAGACAGCATGATCAGGGGAGGGTCACAGAGAGAGATACAAAATCTGAAACAGGCTCCAGGCTCTGAGCTAGCTGTGAGCACAGAGCCTGATGCGGGGTTCGAACTCACAAACCGTGAGACTGTGACCTGAGCCGAAGTTGGACGCTTTGGTTTATTGATTTTTATTTTTGTTTTCTATTTCACTGATTTCTGACCTCTACTGTTTCCTTTGATGTTTAGTTTGGGTTTACTTTTCTAGTTTCTTAAAAAAGAAGCTTAGGTTATTGGCCTAGCTTTGTTCTTTTCAAGTATAGGCATTTAATGTTATAAATTTCCCTCTAAGAACTCATTTAGCTACATCCCACAAATTTTTATATGCTTTGTTTTCATAATCATTCATTTAAAAACAATTTTCTAATGGCTGCTATGAATTTTGTTTTTGACCCAATGATTTTTTTTTTAATATTTTTTTATTTATTTCTAGGGGAGAGAGAGAGAGAGAGAGAGAGAGAGACAGCGTGAGCAGGGGAGGGTCAGAGAGAGAGGGAGATACAGACTCTGAAATTGGCTCCAGGCTCTGAGCTGGCAGTCAGTACAGAGCCCAATGCGGGGCTCAAACCCACGAACCGTGAGATCATGACCCAAGCGAAAGTCGGACGCTTAACAGACTAAGCCACCCGGGCGCCCCAACCCAATGATTTTTAAGACGTATAATCCACTTATTTTCAACTTAGCTATGTCTTTTCTTTTTAGTTTGCTTATTTTGAGAGAGAGAGTGCACACACGTCAGCAGAGAGAGCGAGGGAGAGAGACAGAATCCCAAGCAGGCTCCACACCATCAGTGTAAAACCTGATGTGGAGCTCAAACCTATGAACTGTGAGATCATGACCTGAGGTGAAATCAAGAATCAGATACTCAACCAACAGAGTCACCCAGGTGTCCCTATTTTCAACTTAGCTCTGTCTTTATACTTCAAGTTCATTTCTTACAGATAGCACGTTAAGTGGTCTTCATATTTTTAAATTCTGAAACTCTCTGCCTTTTAACTGGTGCTTAACCCATTAATATCTAATGCAATAATTTATATGCTTACATGCAAGTCTACCATTTTACTGTTTCCTACGTGTCTCCCTTCTTTTTCCCTGCCTATTTTTGTTTCATTATTTTAAATTTTTTCACGATTCCATTTCAATTTTCCTGTTGGATTCTCAACCATTTTTTAAATATGATTTTTCTATACAGCATTAACGTTACACATGCCTGTGTACCTACATAATGTACTCTGGATTAATTTTTTATGATGCTATTTCTCCTCATATTAGCATTGCAGTCATCAGATGCTTGCTTTCCTTTTAGCAATTATTCTTGAAATTGTAACATTCATTCTCAACTTGGCAAAATCTAATAAAGCAAACATGTTCATACTTTTAAGTCTTCTAAGAAAATGCAATGACATAAGATGCTAACTCCATTTTTCCCTCAACCTCAATTTGTATCTTATTACTTCAGATTTTTTATTCTTTATACAATTAAGCCACAAAATATTATTATTCGTAAGATCACTATTCCTTTGGTTTTATCAGCTTACTTACCATTTTGTTTCTCATTCCTTCCTGTATCCTCTTCTCCCATCTGGGATTATTTTTATTGTGTATGAAGAATACTCCATTGTATTTCCTTTTCTGCAAGTCTGCTGGTGAGGAATTCTATCACTTCTTGACTGAACTTACTAAAGTATTTGACTGAAAGATTTTCATCTTCCTTTCATTTCCAGAATGTATTTTTGCTCATTGGCACTTATTTTCTTTGAGCACTTTGGGAATATCATTCCATTATCTCCAGTTATCATTCTATCCCATACATTCCAGGTCAACTATCTCTACTTCTATCACCTTTTAGTCTAACTGATGCTCCTTTGAAGGTAAATTATCTTTTCTCTCCATCTGCTTTGAGGATTTTCTAATTGTCTTTGTTTTCTAAAGTCTAATGGGACTCAGCAGGTTTTCTCTGTATTTGTTCCTGCATGGGCTTTACTGGTCTTCTTCAATGTGTGGTTTGGTATCTTCAGCCATTTTAGAAATTTTTCAGCAACTATCTCTTCAAAGACTTTGTGTCCCATTCTTTATTCTTCTTTTTCGAGACTCCACTTATGTAAACATTAAGACCTTCTCACTGCATTCCTTTTGTCTTACATTCCACTCTGACTTAATTTTATTCTCTATCCTTTTCATGCTGGAATATTGTTATAACCTAGATATGAGTTCCTAATTTTCCCCAATGTTAGGCCTAATCCACTGTTGAAACCATCCACCAGCACAAAGAATTTTAAGTATCTTACTCTTTGATTTTAGAATTCCCATTTTATTCTTTTTTATAACTTCTAGCTCTCTGAATTCCCCAGCCTTAATGTTGATTTCCTTGAAAGTACTAATACAGAGTTCATTAATTTCTGTCTGATAACCCCATTGTCTAGAGCACCTATGAATCTGATGCAGTTGTCTGTTTCATCTCTGTGGTTTGTGAATCTTTGTGTCCTTGTTTACTTTTTTAATGTAATTCGAACAATGTATATTAAAATGTAAATAGTCTGAGAGTAGTTATATTTGCTTTTTAAAAGGTTCCTAGGAGGCTAGTGAAAGCGGATCATGTTAACCAAATTTAAGACCTGGAATAATTGAAAGCTAGACTTCAATCTTTAAAAGGTAAATCTAAATCCAGTTTATCCTTTCTTCTGGTGCCAGCCTACAAAGTATTGAGGTACATGACCCCTCTTTGGTAGGCCCTGGATTCCAGAATATGACTCCTAGATTTGACGCCTACTCCAAATATTAACATCTCAGACACTTCTAGAATTAGCAGGCAACCGCAGTAAAAAAAGTGGACTAATCTCTCTGGGTTTCACTTCTCCATAAAGCTTTGATCCCATAATTCTTCACAGCCTAATTGGCTCTTATATGCCTTTTGTTTTGTTTTGTTTTAAAACATTTTGTCCACCTTTCCTAGGAGTTCTTAGGTGGACCACTGACCTAAATTACCTCATTCACCATAATTTAAATATATATGTATGCACTGCAAAACAGTACTGGGCCCAAATATCACACTAATGAAAGAAAGCACGGATCTTCTAATTTCTAAGTAATGTCAGAAAACGTACTTCCTTAATTTGGAAAACAGAATGCAGACTCCAATGAAGCAAGTAAACTTATCTTCTTAATTTAATGTAATACACTACTTAATATGAAAACTAAACAATGTTCACAAGCTGATCGTTTATTTAAAAATAAACATTTAATTAAAACATCTAATACAGGTATGCTACTAAGGCTCAAATAAGCCATGGAGTCGTATGAATTAGGGTAATGGGGAAACCCTGGTATTGTGAGGAAGTATAACAAAGCGTTGTAGGTAAAATGATAACAAGTATGCACTAAGAACAGCGGTTTTCTAAGAAAAACACCGTTAAGTTTCGAGTGGGGACAAAAGAAGAGGAGGGATTTGTAAACAGAGACGTACAAGATGAGCCAGCACAGAAAGAAACCAGCAAGGGAAGGGACTTCTGGCGCGGGGGCGAGAGAGCCAGAAAGAGCCACGGGAATGTGAGAGCCCACTGTGTGCTCAGCAGTTGGGAAACTACAAGGATAGGTCACCACGCCTGTAACACAACGGGGTGTCCGTGCGCACACGAACGTGAACCTGTGGGCGCGCATGCAGTAGGGCCATCATGGCGATAATGAGAGCGATTAGCTCTAAGGAAGGAAAACTATCTGGGTCTGTAAAGCGGATGCTCTGGCATGACAGAATAAATTATATACGAAAAATCATACTTAACAACGAATGATGTACATTCATTAAAACCAAAGAAAAAACAAATGTATCTGCTATCGTGAAAATGATTAAATACTGTTTAAAAACAAAAAAGTAGGGGGGCGCCTGGGTGGCTTAGTCGGTTAAGCGTCCGACTTTTGTTTAGGGCATGATCTCGCGGTTCGTGGGTTTGAGCCCCGCGTCGGGCTCTGTGCTGACTGCCAGCTCAGAGCCTGAAGCCTGTTTCAGTCTGTGACTCCCTCTCTCTCTGACCCTCCCCTGCTCACGCTGTCTCTCTCTGTCTCCTAGAAATTAAAAAAAAAAAAAAAAAGTTCTTAAAAACAAAAAAGTAGGGGCGCCTGGGTGGTTCAGTCGGTTGAACGTCCAACTTTGGCTCAAGTCATGATCTCCCAGTTCAGCAGTTCGAGNCTGCCAGCTCAGAGCCTGAAGCCTGTTTCAGTCTGTGACTCCCTCTCTCTCTGACCCTCCCCTGCTCACGCTGTCTCTCTCTGTCTCCTAGAAATTAAAAAAAAAAAAAAAAAGTTCTTAAAAACAAAAAAGTAGGGGCGCCTGGGTGGTTCAGTCGGTTGAACGTCCAACTTTGGCTCAAGTCATGATCTCCCAGTTCAGCAGTTCGAGCCCCGCGTCAGGCTCTGTGCTGACAGCTCAGAGCCTGGAACCTGCTTCCGATTCTGTCTCCCTCTCTCTCTGCCCCTCCCCCAACTGTGCCCGGTCTCTCTCAGTCTCTCAAAAATGAATAAATGTTTAAAAAAACTTTTTTAAATAAAATAAACAATAAAAACAAAAAAAAGTTCTTTCAGAAAGGAAGAGATAAAATTACTATTATCTGCAGATGCTATGCCTGCAAAAACTAAGAACATTTTGAGAAAAAAAATAAAACAGCAATAATGGAAGCCTTGCTTTACTATATCTTTCCTTTTCCATGGAATTGTTTTTCTTAATTTTCTTACTGCTACTTATGGCCTCTTCTTTCCATTAAAAGTTAAAAGCTTTATAGGGCCTCTGTAATTAAAACCATGTGGTCTTAGTGCTAGAATGACAGAAATCAAAGCGGAGGGGTAGAAAAAACCTAAAAATACAAATATTTCTGTATATATGCCATCCACAATGAGTGAGGGCAGAATGGATTATTCAATGAAAAGAAATGGAGAAAAGAAGAGAGCTGAAACAGTGGTCTCATCATTTGGGGGAAAAAAAATAGGACTCCACACTTCCATCATGCAATAAAACAGATACATTTTTTTACACAGATTAGAGATACATATTTCATTTACAGCAAGGATGGATTTTAGACTGGCAGACGGAACACAGAAAATACATAGCTTTTCTACTTTTCACTACATCTTTCTAAGTCTTCATTAACATTAAAGTCGTATAAAATCTCCAGACACCAGATTCGAGATGAATATAGAAAAACACACTCCAATGGTAAATCTAAATATGCTGTTTTTCTTTTTACTAAAACCGCCTTCTTCTAGTCACAAATGCAAATAAAAACTGATTGTTCAGAAAAGTAGTGTGATATAATTGCAGGAACTATTCTGAAGTCTTAAGATATGGTGTAAATCCAGCTTTGCAAAAACATAAATGGCAAAATTAATCATGCTTCAATGGGATGTTATAAATCCACTAAGAATCATATTTTCAAAGAATATACAGTGACATGGGAAAAGTGCCATTCATTCAGCCAGTCAACAAACACTACGTCAGATCCCGGACTGTGCTATAAAGATAGAATACTGAGCAAGGAAGATAAGATCTTTGCTAATCAAGAAGCTCGTAGTCCAGTGGGAAAAGCAAACGGAGATTACAGTGGTGATACACCAGACATAAAGGTTGTAGGGAGATACGTAGTATACAGAAGAGGGGCTGCCTCGTCGACAAGACTCCAAGGTTTTGTAGGAAATGTGTTATCTTAAGCTCAGATCTGACAAATAAATGGGAATTAGCTCAGTCATGCTTATGAGCAGAAGCAGAAGCAAACTGAGGACTTAGCATCTAGAAATGCTCAAGGAAGACCAGGTGGACAGGGGAGAAAAGACACCAAACTGTATGTATACTGGAAGAGCCAGGAAGAAAGTATTATCCATCTGTAACTCTGGATATAAAATTATGAGTGATTTCTAGTCTGCTTCCATGTTTCTTTCTTTTCTAAAGTAATCACACATTACCATTTACTGTTTATTGATCAAAAGGGTATTATTAAAATAATACTTTACTGTTTATTAGGTCTTGGGGGAGGCTGGTTTCGTTTTTTGTTTTAAATCTTAGACAAGTCTCTTCAGGCCTGATTTACTCACTGGGAAAACAGGGCTAATAACATTTAACTTCAGAGTTGCTGATGTGGATCAACTATGATAACCTCCGTGCAAGGGAATGACTTTGTGGTTGTGGCTGTTGGACCTAAGTCAGCACCAGACCACCAGATAAGAGGTTATGAAGACAGAAGGGGGGGGGGGGCGGCGGGGGAGCAGCTGCAGAAACGCATACATCAGGAAGATGGAAAGCTGGCCCTGAGAAGCCACTGCTCTCCTCTTGCACAACCAGGACGGCCCGTGCCAATCCATCCTGGCCTCTTCTTCTCAAGGAGCTCAGCCCCAGTCTCGGGATCCTTCTCAGTGTCACACTCCCGGCACAGCCACAGCAAAACGTCATGCCACTTGAAACCTTCTGCTGTTAGCAGGCTCAGGATTCCAAATATGGACACAATTCTACCACTATTGAAGTGATAGTTTGGTTATAAAAAATTTTTAACGTGCATTTTAATTGTTGAAAGTACTGTGTTTTGCTAAGAAGCTGGATCTCACAGCAGTCCCAGAGGCTCTGACTTAGGGTGTTGCCAAGCCTCTGTTACTCACTGGTTACACCAGAAACAGAATTTTTAAGGGACTATCAGACTTTACAAATATGTGCACATATATTTACAAATGGTGAAGTCAGACACACAGAGATCTTTATATCGATTGCAACTTTTTCACAAAATAGGAAAAACGAATTTCTTACCTTTCCTCTGGAGTGTCTACATGAAACGTTCTTTCTATAACAGTGGTCCACTGAAGACATCTGATAATAAATGTGTTTGGCTTTGGTCGTTCTGTTTTCATTAACTGGCATTCTAGAAATGACATAAAATGTCTCTTTGAATATACTTAACATTTAAACCAGGAAGTAAAGCGTCGAGAACTACAGAGTTCTACTCTAGGCAGCCTCTCTGCTTTCCAGGGATCTCCGGTCAGCGTAGCTCACGCCCTGACCTCAGTATCCCCAGTCCGTCATCCATTCTGGCCACGTGCTCCATTAACCAGCCAAAATGGACTACTTAACTTTCCCCAAACACATCTCGCTCTGTCCTGTCTCTGTAACTGTGCCCCGGCCGTTCTCACGATCTGGAAGGCTGGCCGCTGATTTCACCCCTACCCACGTTGTAGTCACTTACAGTTGAAAGGTCCAGATCCAATCCCACTCGTTCCATGAAGCCTTTTATATCAACCTGGTCTTAAACCCAACATTCACCTCTCCCTATTACTTATTATTGCATCTCTCATTTTTTCACTCAGTATAGACCTATCTTAAATTTATCATTTAAGAAGGTATCCTTCATCCTCCAGATTATAAGCCTTTTGACAGTATATACTACCTAAAACTCTTCGTAAGCATAGCCCATAGAGCCAGTTCGTATAAATTAAGTCAGGGAATATCTCAGAAGACTTCCAAGAAGAGGAGGAGCATTTTGTAGTGGCTAAAGGTGTGGATTCTAAGACCAGTATTCCTGGACTCAGTTTCTTTTCCTACCATTAACTATGTAACCTTGAACAAGTTAATTAACCTTTCTGGTCTTCAAGTATCAAAGGGGAAACAAGAAGTATCTACATCTTAAAACTGCTGTGGGGATTAGTAATAAGTCAGGAGAACATGGAGGATAGCACGTAACACACAATATGTTGTCAATATATGTCAGCTATCATTAACAGGTGTATATACACTGAGCTGTACTGTAAGGATATGCGATAGCGGCCAACAAGACAGAGTAGGGTAGGGTTGTTTACTGACACTGCTCTTTAGAAAGAAACAATTTCCCCGCAGCCCCGCAGCTGACAAAGTCAACTGTGTTTTCTCAGTGTTTATCTGTTCTGTCGTCCCTCCGTCATTAGCAACTACTGACCTCCATCTCTGTCTTTATAGCACTCAAGTCATTGACCACATTGGACCAGCTCTTTATTGACTCCGTATACCCAAAAAGATTATTCACCCAGGGGTCTCTGCTTAGTTTTCTTCTCATGTCGAAGAAGATTTCACGGTTTCGGCCATCATCTCTTGGTTTACTGATCTAAACGTCCAAACTTCTTTCTACCTTGGATCTGTATTTCGTGACACCCGTGATTAATTCTATAGTGGATTGATCTACCTGGTTGGATTCCTGGTACCACACCTAACATCTACTCTCTCTTCTCCTGATTCTGTTCCTCCTCCTGGCTTTGCTAATTTTTCCACCATCCAGACTCACATCATGGGGTGCTCCTCTTTGATACTGGTAGTATTTGCCAGGACATGACTTTTCCAGCGATGCAGTCCTACTTTTGGACTCTCACTGCCAAATGCCTCAACCTCCCCAGGGGCCAGAAAACCAGTTCTTCCTACTCAGAAAGTAATGGCTAGATCCGTTACTGAAAGTAGAAACCGTATTCTAAAAGACATCCGAACTCGGCACCGGTCAGATGAGCACAGGGTGAATCACTATTTTATACACCTGAAATTAATATTTCACTGTATGTTAACTAACTGGAATTTAAATAAAAACTAACAGAAAAAGACATCCGAACTCATCCAAAAGTGAGCCAATGGTCTCTCCCCTTGCCCCTCTGCCACCCTCCGCTCTAGCTCTCTCCAGCTCAGAAGACGGCACCTCCATCCTCTTAAGTGTGGGGGTCACAAGCCCTGGAATCACCCTGAAGTCCGCCTCTCTTTCCTCATATCTCATCCTGGATATCCTGTTGGCTCTGCTTTAGAAATGCATCTAGGATCACTTCTCACCCCTTCCACTGTATGGGGACAAGCCATCATCTTTCACGTGAACATGCCCAAAACCCTAGAGTAGCTCTTTCTGCCCCTTGCTGCAGTCTGTTCTCAACGAGAACAGCCAGAGATCTTAACATGATCGTCCGCAAGAATAAATTCTGCAATACTGCAGTCTGTTCTCAACGCGAACAGCCAGAGATCTTAACATGATCGTCCGCAAGAATAAATTCTGCAATACTTCCGATTCACTAAGAATAGAAGACAAAGGCCTTCACATGATCAACCAGGGTCCTGTGTGATCTGTGTCTTCCACCGCCTGCTTAAGTTTCTGACCTCCCCGCCCCGCAGAATTCTCTCCCAGGCCATCCTGGCTTTGGCGCGCTTCCTCAGATAGGCGCTACACCCTCTCTCCCAGCCTTCTGTCTAGATGTGCTCTCTGCCTGGCATCCTGGCCCCTCATACGGCCCACAGTGGCCCCCCACCACCTCCAAGTCTCAGATCAGATCTCACTTTCACGCGACCATGCTGCTAGATACTGTGATATGCAACCCTCACCCAGGACTCCCCAGCCCCTTACATGTTCTTTTTCACTTCACATACCACGTTATCACCCTCAAACATATCAAATGGCTTAGTATCTTTTTTGTTTGCTGTCTGTCTCCCCAACAAGAATGTAAGCAGCACTGACAGACTCTTAGCACCTAGAACTGTGCCCATCTGTGCCTAAACACTGTCTATTTTTTGCCATATAATACACTTAGCAAATATTGTCCAAGCTGGATGAATTCTGACAGTAGTGATCCAACCAGAAGGTAGTTTTGATGACGCAAGAAAGAGGAGTATGTTTCTGGAGGAACTTCCTTACACAGGTAAGAAGGGATGGGATTTGCTAGACAAGTAGAGAGCTGGCTCTAGTCAGGAACATAGAGTGTTAAGTGAGAGAATAAGACATGAAGATAAAGGGGCCCCAAAGCAATCAAGAGCATGCATGCAAATAGGAGCTGGTAGAAAGGATTTTCTTACTGCTTCTATGTTTCCAGTGAATTGGGGTATAAAGCCATCTTTTAAGAATCAGGTTGGAACGGGCCCCTGGGTGGCTCAGTCGGTTAAGCGTCCAACTTTGGCTCATGTCATAATCTCACGGTATGTGGGTTCGAGCCCCGCATTGGGCTCTGTGCTGACAGCTCAGAGCCTGGAGCCTGCTTCAGAATCTGTGTCTCCCTCTCTCTCTGCTCTCCCCCTGCTCGTGCTGTGTCTCTCTCTCTAGCTCAAAAAAATATAAACATTTAAAAACTGTATAGCAAAAGAGTCAGGTTGGAAGAAGATGCACTGGGGCTTTGAGAAGAGAGTAGGGACGTTAAGAGCCCTCAAGGAGAATGGAAGCGAACAGACTAGGGAAATGTAACATGAGAGTAGGGCAGCCTGCAGGGCCCGCAGGAATTTCACGATCAGGAATTCTCACGCTTGTGTACTTCTCCCAGATGTATTCAGCTACATGGGTGCGGCTGGGCATAAGAGGGCTGGGTTTCAGCAGAAATGTAATTTAACCAAGTAAGTTTGGCAAAGCAAGAAGCATACACCTGATTTAGATAATCAACTGATGGATTCAAAATGGATAAGGAGAAAGACGAGAGCCTGGTGGAGTGTAAAACAGTGGAAAGGTGGTAGAATCGACAGATCATAAACTCTGTTATCAAGGTTAAATACTGTACAGCGATGTCACATACTTTTTGAAATATGAATGTTAAAAACACCAAATACAAAATATCAATTTATATTTTAAATTTTAAAGTTCTAAAATACTGTGCTATAAATACTATAAATAGGTATAGTGTACAACTATGAAGCACAGACCCAATCTGATTCTCTGTGAAGACCACTGTTCTTCCCATTTCCTGCCTCACAAAATTCCTATTTAAGTTTCCAGTCAGTGTTTATACAGTTCAAGTGACACCCTAGTAATTAAGTTAGGAATTATGTGCAGACCCTCCCCCACAGCACCTGAGGCACAACAGCACGTAGGGGGACACAGCACATACCTCATGACTGAACAACTGAGTGGCATTTAAAGTAATGAACAGAGGACAGACACAAGATGGGCAGGCCTGACAGAAATACCCAGGAGTGAACTCTATGGACTATCAGAAGCAGAAACTGGAAGAACAGATAAGGGAAGAAAAAGTGCCCAATCCCAAGTTCACCTACGCTTCAGTTACTTCAGGTCACGCCTGTGGTGATGTTAAGGTGACCAAGAGAGCAGACTTTGAGTGTCAGGGGTGCCTGGGGGGCTCAGTCGGTCAAGCGTCTGACTTCGGCTCAGGTCATGATCTCACGGTTTGTGGGTTCGAGCCCAGCGACGGGCTCTGTGCTGACAGCTAGCTCAGAGCCTGGAGCCTATTTCGGATTCTGTGTCTCCCTCTCTCTCTGCCCCTCCCGCACTTGTGCTCGGTCTCTTTCTCTCTCAAAAGTAAATAAAAAACATTAAAAAAAGCTTTTTAAATCAGAGTGTCAGACTCGAATCCAGCCTCTCTCACCAGCAGAGCTGTGAACCCATGTAAAGCACACCTCCAAGCCCCCAGGTTTTCTGTCTTTAAAAGCACTGTCAGGAATTAAAGAAAGACTTTAAAGGAAGTATATTTTCAACACTATACCAAAATGAAGATAAATGGCTACACTTTTAAAAACTTCTCAATGCTATCATTTAACAATGTATTTAAAATATTACATATGGAGGGGCGCCTGGGTGGCTCAGTCAGTTAAGCGTCCGACTTCGGCTCACGTCACAATCTCACGGTTCGTGGGTTCGAGCCCCACGTCAGGCTCTGTGCTGACAGCTAGCTCAGAGCCTGGAGCCTGCTTCAGATTCTGTGTGTGTGTGTGTCTCTCTCTCTCTGACCCTCCCCTGCTCACACTCTCTCTGTCTCTCAGAAATAAATTTTTAAAAACATTAAAAAATTTTTTTAAATAAAAAATATTACATATGGGATTCTAAGTGATTATCAATCACTATAATTTACAAAAGTGATAAACAAGTGCTTAATTACCATTCTCTAGCAGATCACTGAAAAGGAACTCCTTAGAAATGAGTAAAATGTTTGTATTTACATAGAGGATGCTTTGGGAAAAATACTAAAAAAGTAACATAATGACCTGAGAGTACCGCACAAGTTGGCTATTTTTACTAAATGTGCTACATATTCATGGACTCAACGACCTATACCAATTCTGGGCCGGCCACCATGTAAGACTCTGGGCACAGTGTACTGACAAAGATGAGTAAGAAAGTCTACAACCTATCACGCATACCAAACTCTGTTATTAATCATTCCAACACATGTCATTATAAAGTAACATTTCACTAATGGTCTAAACATTTCAGTCGGGACCTTCTGAAGCCCAGTTGAACAAAAACATGAATAAGCAGTAAGAACAGAAATAAACCTGTATTTTGTATGTTTCAATATGAAATACTCTACAAATGAATCCTATTTCTAAATAATACTCATTAGATTGAGACAGTAAAAGAGAGAAGCAGCCACCAAAAGCTGGCCAAGATATTCCAGTGGTACTTGGGTCAGTCCAAGGGAAGAGGGCACTCGATCGCCCTCTCGGCTTTACTGCTGCACATACACAGATGCAGTCAAGGAGCTGAATCTGAATTCCAAACCGTTGACACTTTCAATTGCCATGTTTAAATGAGTGAGCCTGGGGTTCTTTTATGTTAGCCAAAATATGGAATCGTGAGCACATCCTGCAGCTCCCCATACGATGAAGAAAAATACGGGAGTTTTCAGAACATGGTTCATGTCTGAAAACTCATTCTTAAAGGGGAATCTTACTCTTAAAGGGAATGGTGGTTAATAAGTAGACTAGCTAATCCTTCTTGAGAAGAATATTCTCCTTGGGGCATCTGGGTGGCTCAGTCAGTTAAGTGTCCAACTTCGGCTCAGGTCATGATCTCATGGTTCATGGGTTCAAGCCCTGCGTCGGGCTCTGTGCTGACAGCTCAGAGCCTGGAGCCTGCTTCAGATTCTGTGTCTCCCTCTCTCCCTCTCTCTCTGACCCTCTCCCTGCTCACGCTGTCTCTCTCTCTCAGAAATAAATAAAACATTAAAAAATTAAGAAAAAAAAGAAGAATATTTTCCTTTCAATTACGGGGGGGAAAGTTCCCAAATCAAGGTAGGCCACGTGAAAATTCGAAAATCAAAAGCAGAAGCTTCAAATAGCGATTCTAAAACATTATTAACCAAATGATGAGCTATGCTTTCTAGAGCCATTTACCACACAAGAAAAAAGCAAGTGTTCTCATATAAAATGCCAGGCAGGTAACTTTTATTATATCATAACCCATAACACTTTTGAGCAAAGCATTTGTTACACTGGTACTTAAATTAGCTATACTAGTTGAATTCACCTGAGCAAGTTAAACTATAAGCTAAATTTCAAGTGTTCTGCTTATTTTTACACATTCTGAACCACAGACACCCAAGTTTATTTGAAGCTGTAATCACTTTGTAAACCTGGAAGTCAATTAGAGGAATTGTAATGCGCCAAATCAAAAAAATACATACCCAAAAACTGTTTTTAATATCATTTGTTCAGAACTTATTAAGATTAGGTTTTATTTCAATCTCTATAACCCTTTAAATAGTAATTAAAAAAATAAGTTCTAAAAAGCAACATGAAAACAGAGGCATAATAGATTCTATTTGTAATTAAATGGCATAATGAAATAATGCTGTCAGTTATAATGACCATAAAGAGGTTGTATTTTTTTTTTTTACAAATAGTTTATTGTCGAATTAGTTTCCACATAACACTCAGTGCTCATCCCCACAAGGGTCCTCCTCCATGCCCATCCCCCCTCCCCCCCACATCCATCAGTCCTCAGTTTTTGTCAGCATTCAAAACCTCTCATGGTTTGCCTCTCTCCCTTTCCCCCACCACTTCCGCCCTTCTTCTCTCTCTTGTTCCTCCGTCAAGTTCCTCCTAATCCTCCTATACGTGCAAACATATGATATTTGTAAAGAGGGTGTATTTTTGAGCCCTCATCTATAATACTATTGTGGATATTCTTTCTTTTTTTTTTTTAACGTTTACATTTTAGAGAGAAAGACACACACAGAGCACAAGTGGTGAAAGACAGAGGGAGACACAGAACCCAAAGCAGGCTCCAGGCTCTGAGCTGTCAGCACAGAGCCGGACACGGGGCTCAAACTCACGAACTGTTGAGATCACGACCTGAGCTGACGTTGGATGCTCAACCGATTGAGCCACCCAGGCGCTCCACAGTTTATCACTTTAAAACTATTTTTAAATGTACACTTCTATGGCATTATGTAACTTTACAATGCTGTGCAGGCAAGCTAACTCATTGCTTTATTTACTCTCGTTGTGTAAATTATCTACACTTACTGTAGAACAATTCATAAACAGATTCAGGTAAAATGAGCATTAACCAGCATCCTACCACACAGGTATCATCACCATTAAGGGTTTAATGTATATTCCTTCAGGCCTTTTCTAAGCATTTTTTTTTATTTTTAGATAAAAATTAGATCGCAACACATAAGACATACAGACGTGCTCTGCTCATTTAATATGCTGCAAATTTTTCATTTAAATAAATGATGGTCTACATCATTCTAATTTTCTTAAGCTTATTTATTTATTTTGAGAAAGAGAGAGAGCACATGCATGTGAAGAAGGGTGGCGCAGAGAGAGGAGAAAGAGAATCCCAAGCAGACTCCGTGCTGTCAGTGCAGACTGACACAGGGGTTGATCTCAAGAACCGGGAGATCATGACCGGAGCCATGATCAAGAGTTGGATGTTTAACTGAGCCCCCCAGGAGCCCCTACATCATCCTATTTGACAGTAGCACAGAACCCCAGGATACCCAGATATCACAGTGGGCAGCTTATTATGATAGTAATCCACAAAACAAATAGAAGTGGATTATTCACATGTAAACCGGATGACATCTAACTATTTTAACATAGCCTGCTCTTGGGTACAGTGTTCAAATCTGAAAAATAATCATAAGCACCAGTTTTGGTTCAACCAAATAAGAAAAACTAGCTTCTATTTGAAGTATGATGAAACTGGGTTTTAACAGTAAAATTTTAAAAGAATCTAACGGGATTGTACGTTAGATTCCGAGTTCTCTAGGGGTAAGGTCCATGCCATTTCATCATCTAGCATTGTGCCTACACACAGCAGTCTCAAGTAGATACGCGTAATGAGAGATCATTATATAACAAGTTAAATGACACTTGTTTTTGTTTTTGTTTTTTAAGTTTATTATTGAGACAGAGACAGAGCATGAGTGGAGGAGAGACAGAGAGAGAGGGAGACACAGAATCTGAAGCGGGTTCCAGGCTGGGAGCGGTCAGCACAGAGCCCGACGCCGGGCTAGAACTCATGAACTGTGAGATCATGCCCTGAGCCGAAATCAGACACTTAACTGATTGAGCCACCCAGGTGTCCTGGAAATGATACTTCTTAGAAGCAATTATCAGAGAATATTCCAGAAGGGGGGACCCTCCACAGGTCACACAGCCTGGTGTAGAACCAAAGTGAGGGTGATATAGGACCCAGAACTCTTCTGGACCAGCAGAGCCTTAATGTATTCTGTCAAACAAGCCATGGCTGTTAAGGCTATTTTAGGTGACAACTGAAGAAAGCCTGAATATGAATTTCTTCTTAGATATCATTAAAGATTTCTAAATTAATAAAATTTCTAAATTAGTAAATAAAGTCCACCTAATAAAGGTGGATGATGGTACTGTAACTATGTGGTAAAGTTCCTTATTGTCTACAGAGAAATCAGGGATAAACGTCATAATACCCGAGCTTACATGATATATTTTAACAAAATGATGATGTAAGTCTGGTAAAAAACATTAACGGTTAAGTCTGGGTAACGGGCCTAGGAGAATTCAATAAGCTATTCTGTTTTATCTGTATGTCTGAAATGCCCCATCATCAGAAGTCGAAAACGGAAACCCCTTCCAAAATAATACTAGATTCCTTCCTCAAAGTATATATCCAAAAACAAAAAACAACAAAAATAAAAACACCAAAGGCTTAAATGGCTGACTGTGGAAAAGGAAATTATTTTTTAAATATAAAATATACATGAGACTATCTAAAATAAAGGCAAACTTCTAGTCAATTAGGCTCATCTAACGCAATTTAAACTTCAGAGTATTTCACTGGGCATTTAAGTTTATAGGAATCACTGCCCGAATAACCAGTGTATTTCCTATCAACTGGCTCACAACTCGAGAGCCTCGCGCTCCGCCTGGGCCGCCGCGGCGGCTTCCGCTATGCGCTCCTCACAGGCCGCGCTGCGCACGCAGGGGCGTTACTGTCACCACACACACACACACACACACACACACACACACACACACACACGCACACCAAGACGCATGCGCACTGCGTGCTGCTCGCCCCCCCGCCCCCCAAGGGCCCTTTGCTCAAAACCACGAGCGATGGTCGTGCCCTTCCTGTGTCACCTTTCCCTAACCCATCAGGAACGCTGTGCTTACCATCTCTCCTAAAACCCCTCATACCTCTTCCCTGTTCTCGCCCCGCTTCTCTGCTGCATCTGATGTTCGTGGCCCCCAGTCCTGCAGCCCTCCCCCCCCCCCGCCCGCTGCGGGCCCCACGACACGGGCTCCCGAGTCTTCTTTCTCAGGGCCTCTTCCTCCTTAGCGGGCTCCGGCCCTGTGCCCAGCCGTGCTTTGTGCCCACTGTGTCCTCAGTCAGCTCACTGACTGAACGAGTGCATGTGCCCGCGCTGCACCGGGCACAAGGCTAAGTCTTGGGGGCAGCAAGGTCCCTGTTTGGCATAAAGCTGCTGCCCTACTGAGCGCAGGAATGGCCGAGTTGTAACCAGGTAAAACAACGGCTTTAGTACCTAGTACGTGCTTGTAAGTACGCGGAGAAGGGAGGCAGGGCCACGACGCACAAGGACAGGAGCCGGCAGGTACATCCCCTGGGCGAAAGGCGGCCCCGCCCGCCACCTGCGGGGGGCGCAGACCCACAGCCGGAAGGGGCCCACAGCGGGGTGTGGGAAGCGGCAAGGAGTCCGGGGGGCTGCAGTCCAGAAGTGGAAGGAAACGAGGTCAGGGAGATCTTCAGTAACCGGGGAGGGCTGCAGATGTAATCCTGGGGAGGCTCTCTGGGGGCTTTGCCTCAAATGTCACCTGATGTCCGAGGCCTCTCAAACCTGAACCTTCCATATGGCAAAGCTGGCATCGCTCTTCTGCGGCCCTGTGATCCCTCCATTCTCAACATACCTACAGGGGTTTCATTTTCTGGGTTTTTTATTGTCCAAACTGAAAACTGCCACACAGACATGGTGTTTCTATTCAGTTTATTTCTGTATCATTTTCATAATCACTCAAGAAACACACTCATCTTTGACTCTCTTCCTCTCTTCTGACCCATAGCTCAGCAACATTCATCTTAACAATTCTTTCAGAAATGTCTCTCTTCACTGCTGACAGCCAACCAAGACACTCGTTACCAAACTGGAGACCCCTGAAATGGCTTCCCAGATGGTCTCCCTTCGCCCATCCTTCTCCCTGTCCAAGGTGGCCCACGTAGGACTACAGGCCTGAGCGGCCTTCCTCAAACTCTTACTCCACAGGTCATTCTCCTTCTCAAAAAAACACAGGTCTCTGCAGGACAAAGGCCAACCCCATTAGTCTGACGTCCAGAGTCACTCATAAGCAAGCCCACACATCTTTTTCAAATTTTATTTCTTACTATAAAAACAATGAGCACCCCACGAAAAATACTATTAGAACTGAGAAATGAGTTCAGTAAAGTCACAGGATATAAAATTAATACCCAGATATCTGTTGCATTTCTACACACTAAAAATGAAGCAGCAGAAAGAGAAATTAAGAAAAAAAAATCACACTTATAATTGCATCATAAATAATAAAACATCTAGGAATAAAACTTAACTAACCAAGGAGGTGAACGACCTATACTCTGAAAACTATAAAACACTGGTGAAAGAAACTGAACATGGCACAAATAAATGAAAAAAAAATGGAAGAACAAAATGTTGTTAAAATGTCCATACTACCCATTGCAATCTACAGATTTAGTGCAATCCCTATCAAAATACCAATAGCCGTTTTCACAGAACTAGAAAAAATAATCCTAAAATTTGTATCAAAACACAAAAGACCCCAAATAGCCAAAGCAATCTTGAAAAAGGAAAACTGGAGGTATAAAAATTCCAGATTTCAAGATATGATACAAAGCTATAGTAATCAACAGAGTATGGTACTGGCACAAAAACAGATACACAGATCAATGGAACAGGACAGCCTGCCCAGAAATAAACCCACACTTATTTCATCATTTTATCCGTAACAAAGGATGCTGCAATACACAATGGGGGAAAAGACAGTCTCTTCAGCAACGGTGTTGGGAAAACTGGACAGCAATATGCAAAAGAACAAAACTCACACCATATGCAAAAATAAACTCAAAATGGGTTAAAGACCTAAACGTGAGACCTAAAACCATTAAGCTCCTAGAAGAAAACATAAGCAGGAATTTCTCTGACATCAGCCATAGAAACATTTTCTGAGATGTGTCTTCTGAGGCCAGGAAGACAAAAACAAAATTAAACTATTGGGACTACAACAAAATTAAAAGCTTCTGCACAGCAAAGAAAACTATCAACAAAACAAAAAGGCAACCTCCCGAATGAGAGAAGATATTTGCATGACAAGATATTTGCGTGACATATCCAATAAAGGGTTAATATCCAAACTATGTGTAAAGAACGTACACAACTCAACACCAAAAAAACCAAACCAAACCAACCACCACCACAACAAAAAATACAAATAATCTGATTACAAATCAGGCAGAAGAGCTGAATAAACAAAGACATACACATGGCCAACAGGCATGAAAAGATGTTCACCACCACTCATCATCAGCAGAATGCAAATCCAAACCACAACCAGACATCACCTTCCACCTGTCTGCATGACTAGAAACAAAAAGACAAGAAATAACAAATGTTGCTGGGCTTGGGGGTGGGGCGCAGGGCAGGGAGTGATGAACCTTTATACAACACTGCTGGTAGGAAGAGAAATTGGTTGCAACCATTATGAAAAACTCTACGACGGTTCCTAACCTAAAACAAGAGTAAAAACTGAACTACCATATGATCTGGCAATCTCACTCCCGTCCGTTGCAGCATTATTTACAGCAGCCAATATGGAAACAATCTAACTTCCCTATGATGGATGGATAGATAATGAAAATGTGATATACAAAAAATACCCTGCGCCAAATGACATATCAGATAAAGAGCTAGTATCCAAAATCTATAAGGAACTCACCAAACTCCACACCTGAAAAACAAACAATCCAGTGAAGAAATGGGCAGAAGATATGAACAAACACTTCTCCAAAGAGGACATCCAGGTGGCCAACAGACACATGAAACGATGCTCAGCATCCCTCCTCATCAGGGAAATACAAATCAAAACCACATTGAGATACCACCTCACGCTGGTCAGAGTGGCTACAATGAGCAAATCAGAGGACTCTAGATGCTGGCGAGGATGTGGAGAAATGGGCACCCTCCTACACTGTTGGTGGGAATGTAAACTGGCGCAGCCCCTCTGGAAAACAGTGTGGAGGTTCCTCAAAAAATTAACAATAGAACTCCCCTATGACCCAGCAATAGCACTAATGAGAATTTACTCAAGGGATACAGGAGTGCTGATGCATAGGGGGCACATGTACTCCAATATTCATAGCAGCACTCTCAACAATAGCCAAAACGTGGCAAGAGCCTAAATGTCCATCAATGGACGAATGGATCAAGATGTGGTTTATCTCTACAATGGAATACTACATGGCAATGAGAAAGAATAAAATCTGGCCATGTGTAGCAACATGGATGGACCTTGAGGGTGTTATGCTGAGCGAAATAAGTCAGGCAGAGAAGGATAGATACCATATGTTTGCACGTATAAGAGGATTAGGAGGAACCTAACAAAGGACCATGGGGGAGAAGAAGGGGAAAAATAGCCGGGGAGAGGGAGAGAGGCGAACCATGAGAGACTCTTGAATGCTGAGAATAAACTAAGGGCAGATGGGGTGGGGGGGAGGGGGGAGATGGGCATGGAAGGGGGCACTTGTGGGGATGAGTACTGGGTGTTATATGGAAACCAACTTGACAATAAAGTATTTTAAAAAAAATAAAGAGACATCAAAACCAAAAAAAAAAAAAAAAATACCCTGCGCCACTTCATAGATGACAATGGATCACATTGGGAGATAAACCAGAGAAAGACAAAATATGGTACAGTATTGCTTGTGGGGTCTGAAAAATTTTAAAGCTGATTGAAAATAACAATGAATACTTTCTCCTGATATATATGCAATTCCTCACTTTTGCTGAAACATTCTCTGGTTCTTTTTTGCAGGTGTACAAGACAGTGATTCAACAAGTCTATGTTACACTGTGCTCACCCCAAGGATAGCTGCCGTCTGTCACCCGACGATGCTGTTTCAATACCACTGATTATATTCCCTACGCTGTACCTTTTGTTCCTGTGACTTATTCATTCTAGAACTGGAAGCCTGCACCTCTCACTCCTCTTCATCCACTCTGTCCATTCCCTACCCTTCCCCTCTGGCAACCATCAGTTTGTTCTCTGTATTCAGGGGTCTGTTTCTACTTCTGTTTGTCTGTTTGTTTAAAAAACAACAACAACAACAAAAAACCTCCTTGATCATTCTTAATTTCAGGATTTCATTCATACTGCTTCCATCACGTGAAACACTTTCCTTCCCTTCCACCTAGATTCAAGTCGCCGAAAAGGTCTGAGGATTCCAGTCCTTATTCTCTACTCCTGAAGATCTATTGCACTTAACATTTACATTGCACATGATGGTACTGGATCACATACTGTTAGTTACATACGGTTTCAAGTGCATCTCCTTAACTATCTTGTAAGCTTCAGGGGACCTGGTACTTCTAATAGTTCCGTTTAATTTGTCACAGCCTGAATTCAAACAAACAAAACAAGCTTCAGAAAACACTACTGATACGGAAGCCTGGGTGGCTCAGTCAGTTAAACATCTGACTCTTGGTTTCATCTCAGGTCTTGATCTCATGGTTCATGAGTTTGAGCCCAGTGTTGGGTTCTGCACTGACAGCACAGCCTGCTTGGGTTGTCTCTCCCTCTCTCTCTGCTCCTCCCCTGCTCTCTCTCTCTCAAAATAAATAAACATTTTTTTAAAGTAGAAAATATTTCTTTTTTTTTTTTAATGTTTTATTTATTTCTAGGAGAGAGAGAGAGAGACAGCATGAGCAGGGGAGGGTCAGAGAGAGAGGGAGTCACAGACTGAAACAGGCTCCAGGCTCTGAGCTGGCAGTCAGCACAGAGCCCAACGTGGGGCTCGAACCCACGAACCGCGAGATCATGACCTAAGCGAAAGTCGGACGCTTAACCGACTAAGCCACCCAGGTGCCCCTAAAGTAGAAAATATTTCTGTTGCAACGGAGTTTATCACAATTAATTCTTTTTCTTATAAGATAATCTCAATATTTTAAAGTTCACATACCTTGAAAAGCACAATTTACTTTATGATCCCCACCAACTTATTTCTTCAAAATCTATTTGTCCAGTTTAGTCTATGTGTATATATAAATAAATCTTGATGATGACATCAATCTGAAAAAACTATTTAAGGCCTAATCAAATTCTTGCTCACACAGCTACAGCTCTAACTCTTAAGAGCTAGTGTCCTTTCCCTAGAAGAGAGCAGCAGATTCATAGAATAGTTAAAGGATTTTTTTCCCTTGGAGAACAATTAAAAGGCAGGCCTATCCATTTAGAGTAAAGCAGAGAACTGTCAAAAAATAAATTTTGGAAGATTATAAACCAACAATCTTACTAATAAGATAACCAAAGAGTCATTATTTCAATCTGACCGATCTGGAAAACACTAACTTCTTGTAACTTTAAGGAAAAAATGGAGGTGTCTTGGTCTCCATTCAGGAATTCTGAGTCCAAACAAGTGATCTTGACTCTAAAAGGTTTCAATCACAACCATAAAGGGACCTCTGGGTCTTTACTACGGCACAAAAACACTTCATTTCAAAATTGGGTGTAAGTGGTACCTTGGGAGGTAAATGAAGAGCATGATTTGGAATCATCAGTTCATGGTCTCCAGCAGAATAAAAAAATCTCCTCTTCTATCCTTTCCCGATTGAGTAGGGAAGCTTTGCTTTCCACTACATCCTTCTCCAAAACGTATTCTTTTTAAATAATTAAGTACTAAGTCATTATTTCAGCCTATTATCTGCTGCTTCACCATCACATTAAGATTTTACATGCATTATTTGCCCTTCATCTTCCCAGTAAAGTTTCAGAGGGTTTTCATCACTTCCATTCACAAGGAAGAAAATGGATGCCGTCTGGTTTTTCAGTCACTTATTCAAAAATCATCAAGTCATGAAGGTTGTAAAGCTGAATCTCTAATCCATGTTTTCTAGCTCTGAATTCTTGGCTCTTCTTGGCATGTCATGAACGGTTTTAGGAATGCTGGCTACTCACAAGAGAGGAAGTGAAGTTTTCTTTCTTTAGAACAAGCTCTGTATACCACACTTCCCAGTTTTCTGCAATTAAATCGACAAAAACAGATGACCTACGGAGAGTACTGAAATTGTTTTCCCCCAAAGTAAACTGACCAAACTTCTTGTGTAGCGTTTATGCACTAAAAATTATTGCTATGTACTGTGAGAGCACGATACTTAAAGACACCAACATGCTTTGATCACATGATAAGATAGGGAAAGTTCTAGGTGATAGATGAACTGTTAAGGAATAATAATACTGTTTCAGAATTTCTTTACAGAAATTACATTTGAAAAATGTCTGTCAATATTAAATTACTAGTTCAAGGGGGAGGGCACATTTGGAATACGTATTGGCCAAAATGTTAAAAACCGTACAGGAATTAACATGTAACATGTGTCTGGAGTCTGATATCGGAATTTGTTCAGGCTTGTCAATGTAAGCCAACCCTGCAGATTTCTCCCAACAGTCTCTAAGAATCAAGAGCCACTGATAGGAAAACAATAAAAACGTAACTTCCTGCAGACACAGAAATTCCATGGAGAACACAGTTTAACGAAATGTCCTTTCCCCAGGACCACTTGCGAGGCTCAAAGGAAACAATGCGTACGAAATACTGCTATAAAGAAGAGTATGCCTGCTTATTTTTAATCACATTGTAAGAATACCCTATACAGACAGAAACTTTAAACTTCACCAGTGTGCTTTTGGAAGCGGTAACTGTTGCTGGTCGGATGATTCAATTATCATAAACTATTCTGGCGTGTTTCAAAAGCAGTGCCATTTTAAAACATAAAAAATGTCTAAAAATGCAACCATAGTAATAGATTCTGAGAGCATGGGTTGGGGGGTGAGGGAGAAAGACAATGACAAATTGGTCCAAAAGGACACTGAGACTTCATAGTTGGAAGACGATTGTGCTGACAATTAGTAACAGGAAGCAGAGCACAAAACAAATGAATGAAAAAAGCTGATCCAGCACTGAAAGACCTTATTACAGGGCAGCAACATTATTGTAATAAAGGGGCAATGTACTCTCCTCCCTGAAACTTCCACACAGCCTCCCTAGTCTCTTTTCTCTCTCCCTGCATTTCATTTTTTCGTTAGCATCTGCTTGATTATGTATTATTTCCAACCCAAAAGAATGCCTCGCAGTGTTCCTAAATTCCAAGGCTTAAAGGTCCTTCCCCGAACCCTGGCCTTGGGCCTCAGTTAACTTTACTCAAATAAATAAATAAATGCTTTTAAATTAGCATAAAGACACAGGGGAGAAACACAGGAGGGAGTGATTTAGCCTGTAACAGCAGAGGGATCAACAAAACACATGTCCTTCAAGTCCAATTTGTTAAAAATGCAATGATCGGGAGTCGTATGAAATGCCCAGATGGTTCTGCCTCTCATAGTCTGTCTCTCCTCTGACCTCTTGGACATAATTGGAAAAGCAAAGCTGACATGGTCACATACCAGCGAATCCTTGGCATTACGCTCCGGTTTCCATAAAGAGAGGAAGCCAAGAAGATCTGAAACCAATTTTCCCATGGTAGTGGAGAATCACAGGATCCGATCCCTGATACCAACAAACTAGGCTAGAGGCATGGAAAGCCCGCACTTTCTGAACCACCCACGCGAGGAAACCTCTTGCCTCAAGACCCCAAGGCAGTCAGAGATGTTTCAGTTATGCAACGGTGTGCAAAACATCACTGGCCTTGAAAGCTGCAAGTTGGGGGTTTAGTCCCCACGATCACCAGCAAATTCCATGAGCCTTGATTCCCTGGCTACTGAGAAATGATATTATATATCCCGAAAACTGTTAGATTAACAACATGCATACAGATGCTCAACAAGTGGTAATTGTTGTTGTTGTTGTTGTTATTACTTCTCAGCAGACTGAATGTCTCGAGGAATTACCGTGTTGCTGATCGGCAAATCACTGAATATCACCAGAAAGAACTGGACGGATCTCACACTGTAACCTCCCTGACACCACGTGTGACATCTGGAGTCCCTGAGGGGGTGGGAACAGCCGATACTACGTAACAGATTCCTATCAGATAACCAGCCACCTGGCTGTCACCTGCAGGCCTGTCCCTCTGCCACAGTACAAGTAAGAATCGCTGTGACATAAAATACATCTCTCAAGAAACCGAGAGTCTGCTATTCACCTGCTGCGTATAATACCTGGCATACAGCGAAGTTTCTGTGGGTGCTGACTAAACATTACTCAAAGAGAGCTGTCCTCTGAGCCCCACGGAGTTCAATGCACTCCAGCCATGTGTCAGACGGACCTGAGTTCAAATCACAGCTCTGCCTTGTATCTGCTTTGAGGCTCTGGGAAAGTTTCTTAATCTCTCTAGGTCTTGGTTTCATCGTCTCATTTGTTTGCATTTTTAGGTACTTTTATTTCATGTTGTTCCTGTCGTGACATAACGTGATCACATAAATAAAGCACCCTGTACACAGCAGGCTCTTAAAAAACGTTAATTCTCTTTCTTTGCTTCCTCAAGTCCCTCTTCGTTTCCGATGATGGGCCAAATACGACGGGCATATAACCATTTTTTAATCGACAATGAAAAAACTGAATTACACATAAACATCTACGTCCTAGACAATAAAAAACTAAGTTAAAAAATAAGTATTAAACAAATAAAGCAGGTAGTTATCGACATTTAACTTAACCAAGAATGGCCTATAAACGTAATGAGTCCATAGAGGAGTATAGTCAGAAGAGCGTGTGCAAAGAATGATTCTGCCCCTTCAGAGATGGAGAGGCATCATGGAGGACAACGCTGGATCAGTGACAAGATCAAAAACAACAGTGCACACAGGCCGGCTCGTGTTGCGCCGTGTTACACACGCAGGACATTTTTACCTGGAAGACAGAGCTCGGCTGGCCTCTTAATAACTAACTAAATGCAAAAGTGCACACAAGCGAGTGGCCGAACCCACACAGCTGCTTCTCACGCCCCGACTGCAGGGGGAGAGCCTCCCACACGCTGCCCCTCACTGGCTCCTTTCCATACCCCCTCACCTCTCCTTTATCTTAGAAGTCAGGGTCTTGTTCTTCTTAACAAACAAGATGAAAAGATAATGTACCCTTTTCCAAGGGAAAAGCTATCATTTAAAACCTTGTTAGCTGAAGAAAAAACACTGCCTTCTACGTGGGATTTTAAAATGGAGCATTTCTTTGCATCAGTAGAATTATTTTACATTCTCCAAGGAAAGATGAACAGTGATGTTACCACAAGAACCACACGAACGACGCCAGGTCAGCTGGGGGGTGAGGGCCTCGCAGTGACCCGAGAAAACAAGTGTCTGGTACGAGCATGGCATTCTGCTACAGATTTCAAGTGCCATATTTATTCCCATCATTTATCCTTCTTCCTCCTTTGATATTTTTCACTCTATACAGGGATAAAAAAATAACATACCATCTGGAGCTTTCATTCATATCTGAGGATTTCATACTCATTTAAATCAACAATAAGAGATTCAGCCGAAGTTTCTCAGAAATAACATTTCAAATTAATGCTATTCCTGTTACCTGGAATGTACTTCGTCTTTTGAAATCTTACTATTTCTCCAAACAAGTGCAATTTCCAAGAAGCTCGTCTTCATGATCCAGTCCTTAACGACCCTCCCTTTCCTAAGCTCTTACTCAATGTGTTAATTGTAAAACTTACTTCAGAACTGAACCATGAAACTTCTTAAAATACCAATTCCAAGGGTCTGTGGCAGATTTTTGCTACTAGATGATAAACTCTCCCAACCCAAGGGCTAACCCAGACCTGTGGATTATGAAATGAACACAGGCTTCGGAGTCATTCTGTGAGGCAAGGGCTGACATCCTGGCCTGGCCATTTGCCAGCTAAGCGACCGCGACTAAGTCACATAACCTCCCTCAGTCTTTTTAAAATAGAGAACATAATACTTACCTCAGAGCGGTGTGAAGATTAAATGAGATAACATATGTGAAAGGGCCTGGCACATAGTAACGCTCAAAGAAAGGTTGGTTTCCTTCCTTATTTCCTTCTTTTTTCCCTTAGTACCTGGTACAATGTTGAGAACACAATAGACCCTCAATGAAAACTTCCTAAATAACCATTAGAACTTAGATTTCCTAAAAATATGCTTAAATATTAATTGTGATAACTCCTAGGTTTCCAAATTGTGTTACTTTAAATCATAGGCACACGAGGTAGGAAATTTCAAAAAACAGAATTAAGTGAGTGTGGCTGTTGGATGGGGCATTTAGGAAAGAGAGTCAAGGAAAGAGTTTGAGGTAAAGTGTTTAAGAATAATAAAGTGAAACTAATTACATGTAGGGTGTTCATTTATGTCAGTATTTTTGGATAGATGGTAGTTAATTGTTGACCTTGGGAGAAGTTGAGAGAGAGAAGGGATGGAAAGAGGAAGAGGTGGGGAAGGCGGGAGGCAGAGAAGGTAGGCTGGCTCTGCTGGGCTCTCCTCACATCATCTAACATAAGCTACTGAAGCTCGTCACTCCTTGCCTGCCCCCCACCAAGAACAAGCCCTACTACATCTTCTGCCTTATAAAACAGTAATCATCTAATGGAAGAACTAGATTAATTAAAAACTTTCCGCCAGTGGATGGTAGTCAAGGGATCCCCTCAGGATAATCAGAAAGATACTTGAGAATTTTATTCCTTCTATTAAAAAGTAAAAACAACTTCTGACTAAAGTAAGGGGTAACAACCGTCACATGGATCAACCACCTGCGGAAGCTTTGACTTCCTGAAGGCTTGAAGGTTTGAAGAATCTGGTCTGCGCCCAGCACCTCTGAGGCCAGTGCAGTGGGGCTGTCCTTGCAGCTGTAGTGATGCTTCCTTCCTTGGCCATGGCAGCCACAGCCATGGTTTGGGGGTCTAGTTCATGTTTAGTTACAGGGACTAGCTGCTACAGACCAAAGTCCTTGGCATTGAATGAAATTAGGATTTCTTCCCCCAACCAAGCCACAGAAGCTGGCCTCAAGTGCAATAGAGCGCTGCAAATAGTTTCTACCTAAAACTTCTAATGATCTCTAAAGAAAACCCAATCAGGTAGTTTCCTCACCATTCCAATGTAATGTAGCTGGAAAGGGAAGGATGGCTGCCATTGAACTCAACCGAGCAAAATTACTGTGCTTCTCCTATGTTACAGAAGACTTATTCCTACAGTCTTTCACAATTTACAAAGTGTTCACATACAGCATCTCATTTAATCCTTACCATAATCCTGAGAAGTGGATACTATTAACCTTTGTGTCTAGAGACAACAAAGAGGGGGGCACCTGGGTGGCCCAGTTGGTTAAGTGTCAGACTTGGTCTTGGTTCAGGTCATGATCTCATGGTTGGTGAGACTGAGCCCTGCAATAGGCCATGTGCTGACAGTGCAGAGCCTGCTTGGGATTCTCTCCTCCCTCTCTCTCTCTGTGTACCCCCACACTTGTGCACATGTGCTCTCTTTCTCTCTCAAAAATAAAATAAACTTTAAAAAACCACAAAGATGAAGATCAGAGAAATTATGTGATTTGCTCAAGGTCACACACTAGTAAAGTAGTGGAGTCAAGACAGATGACCTTCCAGCACACAGGCCCTGTCATGAACGTTGTAGGGAAGCTTTACATGAGCATACAGTCACTGTGCTCTACAAGTTTATCATTCTCCTGGGTTCTACATAAGCACCCCCCCCCATTTATATTCTGATAAGTGAGGCTATGGCGGTAAAGACAGCAACTATAGGTTGGTTTCAAGTAAATCAAGAAAGGGGGTGACAGAAAGCCCAGAAAAGCCATGAGGGAAGACAGAGCCTGTAACAGATGTCTGAGCAGGTCACTGACAATGTTCTAATGAAGGAAGTAGTAAAACAGTGAGAGTATCTAATAGGAAACTCATGTGAGACACAACATAAATTTATGTCCATAAAGGATGTGGAGCTGATGAAACCCTTCAGAGATGCTGAGGGGCGTTGTCACACCTATGAGCCGCATCTGAAACCCTAGACTCCACAGTCGTGTCCATTAAAACAGGATGACACTTTTTCTTTTTGCATATTTGTTGTGTGATGCAGAAAAAAAGGAGGGAAGAACAGACAATCTGTGGAAATTTTTTTCTTACCTTATTAGAGTGTGATTTGAATGGCAGGAAGATAATGTGTGACTGAGTATGGCATTATTACTCTTGGTAATGTTCTAAAAACAATCTCCCTTTTAAAGTGATTTTTAAAAATCCCCGTTCTGAACTGAGTTTATGGGTTAAATTTTGCAAATAAATGACTACAGTACCCCCTGTAAAAATGACAGCTAGGAGGAAAATCTGATTACAGTTGCACTTATCCACTATATGATCCAATTTTAAGTAAAGGCTCTGTTAGATACAGTGAGATGCTGCTATTACCAGACATAACTTTGTTTGCCTAAAAATCTGATCACAGTTGAAGGAAGAAAAGTGCCAAATCCCCAAACAATCAAGTACATAAAATAGCATAAATAAAAACTACTGAAAACAAAAACAAGGTTAAGAACTTTACATGTAATTCAACCTAATAGAATGTAGCAATATATATCAAAAAGAAAAGTATGAACTATTAAGGAGTAATAGAAGACAAAGGGAATATTGAAAATATACAGAATATAAACATAGTTACGATTTGGGCAAGTGTCCGATTATTAATACAAGATACATTAAACAAAATGACAATTCAGCTTCCTCTTGCAAAAAAATGGGAAAATGTGAGATTTTTCTGAGTTAAGAAGGTGATACTTGGAAAGGAACTTTTCTCCGAAGATGAATCTATCCTATGCACTGCTTCCAAATACTCCAGAGAGGAGAATATTTGAAGGCAAGAGATCAACCAGGAGATGTATCGGAATAGTTCGGGGAGGACCTGATGAAGAGCAGACCCAGGACCGTAGCAGTGAGATTGCAGAGTAAGGAAAACAAGACAATACCTGGCTGGCCGACTGGCTCATGGAGGGAAGAGCACCATGTGCCTACGGAAGTTCCCTTCTACTGTAACCGAGAGGTTCTTCTTGTCATCAAATACTTATGTGGACACCTAATGCTTGATAGCCTCTGATGGTTTCTAGCTGGTTTCCATTAAAAACATCAAACTGGTATTTAAGACCTTTCACAGTCTGATTATAATGTATCTAATCTTGTTTGTTCTCCAACATAAATTCTCTATCGACCTGTGATTACTGCCTGTGCTGTTCACAAAACAGGCTCCTCATTAATTCTGGACTTCGCATGCTTATGTTGCTAACCTCACTGTGAATGTCGTCCTTCCAAAAACTTAAATATCACCTATCCTTCTGAGCTTGTGTTAAAATTTTTACCTAGTCACCCTAGCTTTACCTATTCTCTCAACTTCTATAAAATTCATTCTGGCAACTCATCTCCTCTTTCCTCCCACTGCAGTGTTGTGAATGTCTTCCAGACTCAATGACAAATTCCTACACTCAAACATTGGATCTTATGCTCCTTTTAGTATCTAGTACGGTTCTCATGATTAATAAACCCTTTAAAAGTGAGCTAGTCAGATCTCTTATAATTCTTCTATATTTATGTGGTATAGAGTTACCCTAGATTTATAGGGCTATTTTCTAGGTTGTATTATATGTTATGTATGACTAAGAATCAAGTCATAAGCAATTTCTTTATCCCCATAAACAGCCACAGTGGAAGCATTAGGAGAAATCACCTGATTTTTCTGTGTATTTAAAATATCTTTGTCTACTACTTATTCAGAGGTAAAAATGTCTTTTTGGTAGGCTTAAGCCCGATAATTTCCTTGCTTTCTTACAAAGAGAAGAAAAATAAGTTAATGAGTAAACAGTTCATTTCACTTTCAAAACTGGCCTAAGAAATAAAGACCGACCTATTTTTTAAAAACCAGACCGTAGAAAGGTTTCAGAGAGGAAAGAGATACAGTCAGAATTTGCAACATGGAGTAAGGTGGATTTCCAGAAGGTGCTGCTCGGGACATGGGTTTGGCATGTCTCTCTTCCCACCACTGAGAGTGAAAGGGAGTAGATGGAAAGGCAGCTGAGCCCCAAGACACATGGACGAATGTTCCAATTCTCCAGTGAGGAACTATTTTCAGTTGGGCTGGTAACTGTCAAAACATTTAGGACCATGACTACTGGGTAAACCAGCTACTCGCTGTGCCCAAAGCACATGTGAGCACAGCTTTATGACAACGCTCGTGTGTATGTATCCTACCTTATTTCTCAGTCAAACTGTGATGTTTCCTGCGCTAAGATAATCTCAATCTGTAATTAGCAACTGACCAACTCATAATTCCGATCAGCGATGCACTTTGCTTGAAAAACAATGATTATTTTTACTTGCATTTCTACAGCACTATATTTAGAGACGACCTTCACAGAGAGTTCATACAGGATCCCCCCCCCCCGCCCCCCTCAAAGAAGGATGAAGGTCAAATGTTTTCATCCATGTTTGGGGAGTTTATGTTCTGCACACCAAAGGATATCGAGCAATTTACAATATTGGAACTCTGACCCCAAATCATATCTCAAGGCTCTGATCTAGGGAAAACAACATAGAATGGCGACAGGGGAGGGAAATAAAATGCAAATGACAGTAGATGAATTTGAGTTCTAACCTTGGTACTTAGCTACCACTACACAGTAAAGTAAGCAGATCACTGAATTTCAAAAGGCCTCCTTTTCCATCTACAACAGGAGAAATGTGGACCAAATGTTTTTCAGACATTCATTCAAAAATGGTTATTAAGCCCTAATATGTAGGTACTAGAGAGAGAAGATAAATAACACTAGGCTCTTTACCGTAAAATCAGCAGAGAAGACATGACACATGAGCAAATAATGAAAAACCAATGTGATAACAACAAAAGAGACCAACTTGGTGAAGAACAGGGAAGAGTAATTTAGTAGGAACGAGGATGGGAATTTAAATGTGAATTAAATCTTAAAGGATGGAAAAAAAAAAAAAAAAGATCCAGACAAATAGAGGCCAGAAGGTCATTCCAGTCAGGGGGAACAGCATGCACAAAGTCCCAGAGCAGAAGAGCCGTGGAGTTTGCACAGGGAATTACAAACACTTCATTGTGCCAACGTGTGATCGCCCAGAAGACACAGGAAGCAAGAGCTGAAAGCAGAAGCCAGACTGAAGAGATCCCCACATGATATACTAAGGAAGCTGGACTTCAGCTGGTAGGCAGTGGCAGCAGCCGTCACAGTGGAATGGCACAGGTGGGGCTTAATTGTTGAAGGGTCCCTGTGACAGTCACGAGAAGTTCAGAATGTAAGCGGTCGAATCTTGAGGCAGAGCGTCTAGTTAAGAATCTATGATAGAGATATGCTTGTTCTAGGGTGATTATAGTTTGATTTATCATTCAAACACTAATCAGCAGAAACAAACGAATTGGGAATGGGGTAAATAAAGACATGAAGGTGGTGGGGAAGGCATGGAATAGATCCGGGTTTCTGCTCAAGGACAGAACTGACACACTGAACAAAGGGGTGGGCGGCAAGGTGGGGAGTTGACAAGATTATTTAAATTCAGCTTAGGACAGGTTGAGTCCCAGAAATACGTAGGCAGAGCTGTCCAGCAGTGAGCTGAACAGGGTAGACTAGCGCTCAGGAGAGAGGCCTGTAGTGACTTGAGCCTTCAAAGTGAACATGACCACCCAGGAAGAGGGGCCCAGATGAGAGGCGTCCTTGATCAGAACCCAGTTATATACCATAATCCACGAAACAGGCAAAGGAAGGAAGCCAGCGGAGAGGGGCATCCCAGGACACAACGGGGTCATCCCAAGAGAGAAGCGAAGATCGATGGCAAGCGATTCAGCGTGGGGTGTCAATCCCGGAAAAGAACAGCTGAGAAATGTCTGCTCATCTTAGCAATTAGGTGGTGACTGGAAGACTTCCTGAAAGTGGTTTTAATCAAATGACGAAGAAAGCAAGTTGGACGGTAGCGGGCTATGAAACAGAAACATGAACACGGACAAGCAAGCGAGACGGCAGTGGGCTGCGAAACAGAAACATGAACACGGAGTCACTTTTTGGAAATTTTAAATCAGAAGGGAAGGAATGTGAAATTTAGTGAAGATCGGGGAGAGGGAGTCCAAGTCCCTGCCGTTTCTCACCCTTCACTTTTTCAGATGGATAAAAAGCCTATGTCGGTAAAATTCCGATAAACCCCACATATATTAGGTTGGAAGTAACATTTTTAATGATCAGGAAAAACAAGGTACTCACGCAGCTATCAAGGGGACATACGCACATGCAACGCACATGCAACGCTTCCCTACAAACCTTACAGATACCCGGTAGAATCCTCTTTTTTAACCTACTCCAGGGGGTCAGGGAAGCTGTTGGCCAAACCCTCCTTTGCTCCAAGTGTTCCTTCTCTTAATCCTTCATAAAACCATTATGGAGCACTAAGGAATATCCTTCCCCACTGTGCTACCTACTTAACTCCTACTCAGTCTTCAAGGGCCTGCTCAACATGCCCCTCCCAGAATCTCAGCAGGTGGGAGGCAAAAAGGCCTTGCAAGCTCATGCCGCCCAAGTGTCTTTCCTTCATGCTGAGAGCTTCAGAGAAGGAGCCGTCCAAGGGCATACTCGTGCCCTGGGGCAGAGCTGGAATCTGAACTACTTCTTCAGCCAGGGTCCATTTCACTACTCACCCTGAGGTCCATTTAAGACGGCAGGAAGTCAGGTTTTAATAATCTATCTCAAAATAGTTGACTGAGTGTAAGACTCATGTTAATACACTTCCAAAACCTAAGGAGCTGGTCTTTAACTTCACTTGCTGGTTTGAGTCGATTACCTACAACTACTTGGTTATATAAGTGAAGATTACAGATGTCGACTAATATCTACCTCGTGGGAAGGCTGGCTGTCAGTCACTAGGCAGGCTCTCTCCCCCAGAGTGCAGTATTTCTTTCCGCCTCTGCCAGTGGAGGTGCTGGAGCAGATGTTGGCAGACTGTGACATACAGTATGTCTTTAAAACTTGTTGGGGTGTGAAATTTCATAAGGTCAAAAAATGCTGCATTTTGATCAGCAGATACAGGAGATCTGTACTTTCAGAAATCATTTCAGACAAACCAATACCATTTGCTAGTAAAACAGAGAAACTCAGAAACAGCACTGGCTTTATGTAGGAGATGCTGTAGGCTGTTAGGGTTTTAAAAGCCAATTTTTATCATTTTAAAACAAATGCTCGCTCAGAAGATCTTTAGGGTGAAAATGTGCTCTGAAGTCAATACAAAATACAAGATATTCTTTCAATTGACAACAGGATTTTAAAAGTAATTTTCTAGTGAGAGAAAGCCAGAAATATCTAATGTGTATTCTGGTGAGGGGAAAATGATTTCCTTAAGTAATCGTACACATTAACAGTGTTCTCACTTGTTAAAAAATGGAACCCCTACACACGAATCCATTTATGTTAATAGAGAGGTGTTTGGGTTTTTTAAGTCGGTATTCTTATTACTCAAATGATCTCACAAACCCTTTGGTTTACTGCTTTATCTTACTCTTAAAAAATTAAAAGAAACTATCCGTCAAAAGGCTGGGGCTCTATACAATTTTAAAATGACTTACAACATTGAAGGACTTCTGTTATCTTGGGTTTTTTGTTGTTGCTATTTAATGGTATTTTTTACTTTTTATTTTTTGCTTCCATCTTTACCTCTATCTTTTTCAAATGTAGCTAACAGTAAACAACATATAACCAAAATCAAAATTAAGACTGGTGTATTGGCTGAAGATTTTATCTCAACGGTACAGACTTTAGCTCTTATGCAAGTGTATTTTAACCTAACGTAACTTTTTAAATTCTTCATTTCTGAATTAGCACAGAAAAACCCTTTCATTGATTCATCAGCCTGAAGAGCCTGGTCATCTCACAATAATATGTGTTGCCATTATCACCGGCAGTAGCATCTTTCAGTTTATTCTGTGCTGTGTTCAAGAAAATAGTCCCTAGGTCAGTGTTAATTACAAACATTTTTCTGAGATACTTGTAAGGAAGAAAAATTTAACTTCAAACATAAAATCTCCCCAGAAAAACATTTCTAAAGTATATCACTTGTTTCTCATCAGGTGATCAATGAAAAGAGCTACGATCATGCCAGGAAACAGATCAGAAATGCACTCGGTACCACAACGTCTTACAGCCCAGGTCACTCTAGCAACCAAGTTCAAAGGTCTCCTTTCACATTTTATGAAGGAAACCCTGAGGTACCTACCTGGGGAACTGTATTTATCACATTCAGGCTCTGACTATATAAAACATCACACTGTATTGCATTAGAAAAGGCCACGTATTATCGATAATCCATAAGCTAAGGAACTGAAATTCTATCAACGCTGAGAATTTCCCTGCTCTTAAATATAAACCTAAACTCTTTCGTAAGCTTCTCATACATTCTAAGGGATCTGACATGTGAGGACATACAGGTAAACAGGTAGGAGGTGAATCAACAATTATAATTAACTTACTTGCCACTGAAAAGTTGTTGAGGGGATAAGGTAAATCCACATCTTGAGGCTTCTCTTTATATCCTATGAATGAGCCATCTGTCTTCAAAAGGAAGTATCTCGGCCTCCAGTTTTTTATATATTCTCCTACATGAGGAAAGCATGCATGTTAATGCCGGGGGGGAAAATGAACAGCAGCTTTTATGTGAAAAATAAATTATAGTACAATGTATGTCCCACAACACTGGCCTCCAAGAATTTAGTAAGGCAATTTTCTTTTAACTTAGTGTACAAAAGAAAATACATAAGCCTGCAATTAAGATTCAATAAAAACTCAAACATGTTTTGTTTTTAATGATTTCACACTTTGATAATTCATTTGCACCATTATTTCTTCAGAGAATCATTCATCTGAGTACACATTTTGTTCAGTTTTTCATTTTATCAGATGGTTGTTAGAGCATATTTCAACCATTTTAAAAAGCCTTGGTAAATCATCCACACAGTATCAAGGAATTTCGATGAAAAACACTTATCATAAGGAGGAACATGAAATGGATGTTTATCTTCCATGTACTACTGACTAATTGTGTCATTTTTTAAGAAGAAAGGGGGGGGGGGAGTCTGTTTACAGCTAAATCTTGATCGTAACTTGTTTTAACAACATTTTATTGTTCTGAATAGAGAAATTATCTTCTGTACAATGCTGTAAGTAAGTCAAGGAAATGAAAGAACATGGGTGAACAGAGCTTAAAAGCCATGCACACACACCTTCACTCGCCAACATTAATAACTGTGAGATCACGTGGTACAATGCCAGGCACATAAGAGTCAATGAATGCATTTTATCAAATTATAACATAAACTGTCACCTAGCTTCCAAAAAGTAAGTTTTTGGCAACCAGATCACAAGCTGCTTACATAACACGGGACTCTTCTTAATTTTAAGAAACACGTGCCCCGTGACACCATGAGAGATAGAGTGCTATCTGGTCTCAAAACTGTCCATTCTCTACTGGATAGTTCTACCTGGTTCTTCAGTAGCAAGTGTTTAACCACAGTACTGCAAACGACTGAAAACAGTTCAATTTTCCCTACAAATCAGCTCTTCTCTCGATCCCAGTTACCCAAGCTCAAACACCTGGCTGTTCCTTCTCCTTTGGCTCAGTCAGGACTGCTTCCTCAGTCTTCCATTTACTTAGCCCAGCCCAAATGGGGTCCTCACACCCTGGCTTTCTGCTGTTGTGCTGTGATCGCCCCCTTCCTACTCACCCCTTTCCATCCTAATGCATCTACCACCTCCAGATTAATCCCAGGTCTGTATGCCCCACTTTGATTACATCACCTGTCTGCTCAAAAATATTCTGACTCCTTACTGTTTAGTACAAGTCTCTTAAGAGAAAATGTAAGCCCCGCCATAATCTCACCCCCACAATACATTTCAGACATGGAGTGTGCCTCTGAATTGGCGATTCTCAAGGTCCTTCCCTCACACTGCTTTACACCCTCAACTGTTACTGAGAACTCCCACAAGCCCATTTATAAAGATCATATCTAGTTTACTGTATTAGGAACTAAAAAGAAAATTTAAATTCTTCCATCACTTCCTTTAATAACAATAAACTCATTACATGTAACATATCCAAAATATTTTTATGAGAATTACATTTTCTAAAACAAACAAAAATCAGCAAGAAAGCAGAACTGCTTTACATTTTTAAGAGTCTCTTTGATGTTTGGCTTCAGAAAGACAGCCAGGTCCTCATTATCTGCTTCTGTACTCCATCTATGGCAGTGTGTTTGTTTTGGTTTAACACATAGGAAAGCAACCTGGCTCAAACAGGTATGAAGCCGGACAAGGGGAGAGTATCCAGACAGCTACGGCTATCTTTCTTTGACACTATATCAGCACTGGACAAGTGGTAGTTTTCTAAAAGGTTAACTTCAGTGTGGAATATATACCACATCCATGAACTTTCCATACCCTGCTATGGGAAAATCCACTGGTATATAGTACACATCAAATGAATCTTTTACATATGCATGATTTTGTAGTATCATACAGTGGTAGTTTAGGAAACACTGGTCCACTGAGTTATACTGACCTTCCCAGTACTGAGTCTCAGTACGCAAGTATCATCAGAAAGTAAGCACCAGGTAGCCATCAAGTTCACGATGGCAGATATGGTCTCATTTTTGCTTGAAAACTTGATTTTCCCCACTGGCAGTAAGCACTGTCAGTTCTTTTCCTTACAGGGATGTTCTCTGAGTGCGTGCCCAGCCTAGGGCTGCTATTTGACAGATGCTTAATAGTAATTTACCGAATGAATGAAGGAAGGAAGGATATGTGTACAAATATCATCACAGCATATAAAAGCAACTTGAAGGGCAAGGAAAAGAAAACCTGATTCTCCTCCTCATTCTGTTTTACTGAAAAATTATGGCCCAAATATTCATACACACATGCCAAATTTATAAAACCAGAATGTTAATAAACCTGTAGTTCCCATCAAAAAGATGAAGGAAGTTCCTTTCCTGACTGTATGTATTATTTTATTTTTCTATTTTTATCTATGGATTCCTACAGAAAACTTAAAATTATTAGATATTACTTCTCTTATTAGTGATAGAATACTCAGATTTCAAATGCTACTATAAAATAACAGATTCATACCAGTATCAGATGCTCTCAGTCTACCAGGCTAAAAAAATAAGCAATAGTTTAATAATTATACTAAAGATAAAACAAATTCATTTTAAATATTTCAAAGAAGAAAAATGGGATAGCACTACTTATTTTATGAAAGCAGTGGAAACACTTGATTCAAGAAACATGAAATTGAAAGAAACAAACATCACATTTCCATCTCTAAGAATAATTTCTTGGGAGCCACTAAGAATTTACATGTTCAAATGAAAGACATGAAACATCATCACGTAAATCACCTTTTTTCTTAAACAAATCTTAGGGAATTCAGAGTATTTTATGTGGTCTACAAGCAGGGCTTCTGGTTGTCAAAAAGTTCTTTTACAAATAAATCTATTGTGCATCCATCACACAGGAAGATGACATCAAGACACTGAAGTAGTCATTCACACAACACTGAAAAGTCAAAATTTACCTTCTTGATAAAACAGAAGTAAAATTTCGCACAAATCTGAATTACTATGACTCAGAGGCACCTGGATGGCTCAGTCGGTTAAGCATCCGACTTTGGCTCAGGTCATGATCTCACGGTTCGTGGGTTCAAGCCCCACGTCGGGCTCTGTGCTGACAGCTCAGCGCCTGGAGCCTGCTTCAGATTCTGTGTCTCCCTCTCTCTTTGACCCTCCCCTTCTCACGTTGTCTCTCTCAGAAAAAAAAAAAAGACCTTAAAAAAAATAATAATGAGTTGATTCAGTTAAACGGGTCAACATGAAGCTAATAGTGGATCTCAAACTTTTCAATGAAGACTCTTGATTTTTGACTCGTTTATATATGAATGGGCTTCCTGAGAAGATGTTTACAGACCATTTACTTATTTGTTCCGTGTGCTGGAGACACAGTTGCAGACAAAAAGACAACGATTTTGACTCTTGGGAGTTGATACTCCAGGACCACATGAGATTTCAGGCACCTCTAAAACTCAGAGAAGGCTTCTGAAAACTTCCTGAAAGCACATCCTTTCTTTTATAGGTTCCCACTGACATTCTCGAGTCAAGTTCATACAACAGCATGATGTGTTGGCCTAATTAAATATTTATTTTCTAGTTCCAAAAGTGGAACTGAGAAGAGATTCTTTTTTTGCCAAGGAAATGGGCCTTACCGGAGACACAAATTCAGATCGAGGGAATAAAGCAAAAAAAGCAAGCTTTATTAACACCAACCCAGGCCCAGAACAAAAGAAGATTCCTAGCTCAAAAGACAGAAAAGATCATAGCCTTCCCGATACCATGGCAGGAAACTGCTCACTGGTGGAAATGGAAAATTGTTCCGGAAGCCTTGGGTTTCCCAAGAAAACTGGACCTAGTCCCACTGGTCTGAAAGAGGACCTGGACACTCTCCTCACTGACAGTTTGGATAAGGCGCATGTTCTCAGGCTGCTCTAAAAATATGGCCAGAAAGTCCTCACTTTTATGGGGCTAAGTGCCCGGAACAAAGGTACCCTCTCTGCCACCAATCTTTTTAAGACAGACTGCTAAAAGTCAACCACAGCTTGCATTTTAAACATGGCATTTACACCTAAATTTATTCGTGCTGTATTATAACCAAGCTGTATCATACTTTTAAAAATATTTATAGCCCATCAGTTTCAACTAATCTAAGAGGCAGCTTGGTTGTAATGGGGAGAAAGTCTTGTTTTAAAAAGCAGCAGCATTTATGGGGTTCCAATTCAAAACTTACGTTGTTACGATCGATCTTGGGCAAAAAGCACTGAGGTCACACCCGGACTAAATTTCCAACACCCTCTCCTCTAGCCTTCTATCTGTCTTAGTTAAGGATCCTTTCGATTCTTTCTCACACTCCTTGGCTGAGGGCTTTATGTATTTTGAAGTATGCTGGTTCCAATATCAAAACACACATATTTCCCAATGAGAATCCTGTTATATTGGCTTCTGTAGTGAGCTGAACGGTGACCCTCAAAAGAGATGGACTCACCCTAATCCCAGGGACCTGGGGAAATTACCTACTGTGGCAAAAGATGTGATTGAGGTTAAGGGTTTTGAGAAGAGGAGCTTATCCTGGATTATCTCAGTAAGCCCTAAATCCAATCACAAACATCTGGGAAGCAGGTGTAAGTGTGAGGCGAGTGCTGCACCACAAGCCAAGGGCTGCCTGGAGACGCCAGACGCTAGAAAGGCAAGAATAGATTCTCCTGTGAAGCCTCTGGACAGAGTATGACCTTGCCTGACATCTTGACCTCCAACTTCCAGTATCTAGAACAAGACGATAAACTTCTTTCGTTGTGGACCACCCAAGTTGCTGTAATTTGTTACCGAGGTCCTAGGAAGCTTAACGCAGCTTCTCAGCACCACAACCAAAGGCTTGTTTACAGAGCCAAAAAAAGATCCCTACTGATTCGTTAAGTTCTTGGCATCAGTGGTAGAGAGACACACAGTGAATACCTTCTGATCACAGAGGGGAAAATGCACCTCACTCTTATGAACAGAAGAGAGTCCTACCCAGGAAATGTGGGGTTTGGAGGAAGCTGCTTATTAGAGTTCAGTTTTCTCGGTTATAATCACTTCAGATTCTGGACTTCTGCCAACTCTCTTACGTTACTTAATAATTTATGTCCTGTAATCTCTTCAAAAACTCAGTGTTTTTTGAGTGCGTGTTGGCCTAGAGAACATTCTCGATCTCCCCAGCCCGGGACAAATATTTTAGCTCTCAGGCTTGATCGTTAATAACCACCTCAGATGGGAGCTGGTGGGAGTTTAAATCCATGCTCACTTTCCACCTACAACATTCTGATAGAGCACCCGAGTGGATCATCTTTATTAGAGAGAGGCGTTCAGCTCAGGGCTGTCCAAACACGTTGACAGTGTCCATGTCCTACCTGATCTCAAATCACATTTGTATTTAATAATCTTCACCTTACATTCATCCCCGCAAACCACAGATTATTTCATCAGCACTTTACTGAGAAGCACCTTTGTGCTTTTATAGGCTGAAGTCATCAAAAAGTGTGGACCAAGAGCTAGGAACAGATGTGTAAGGACTAAAAGCAGACTGATTAAAACGTTCGAATGGTCTTCCATCTAGAACTGGGAAATGCCTGGATTTGTTAGGACACGCGAATGGAAAAAAGCTGGTATCCTCACAAATGAATCATGTTGTACGAATATGTGATTCATTTTGAAGGCCAGGTTGTGTTCCAGAACCTTTTCCTGACTCTACTTTCTTGACAAGAACGAAATTAAACATGCAGTCAAGGATGTACTGCCTGAGAACAGCAAGGGATGCTCATTCATCCACTGGAGGCTGGGCTAGCTCTCCTGGGCAATGCTGAAAACAGGCAGGTGGAGTCACTCAGAGGTTATTAAAATACATACAATCCAATTGAGAAGCAATCGGTACAACTATAGCACTGTTTCTCACGAATCCTATATGCATGGTCATTTAGAATTCAGACGATACAATTAAACAGCTGCTTTAAAATAAGCTACTTGCCTCAAAAAAAAAATATGAAGAAAATCAAAGAGGCTGGTTATCAACAGTCATACTGCAGACACACTGAAATTCTGATTTCTGTCCGAGATGCGGGTGACACAGCTTTTTAAAAACGACTAAGGGCCGTCGGCACTGCTGTCTCACCCTAAAGCCAGGGGAGCTGCAAGCTGAGTGTTCCTAAGAATATACGGACTTTCTGTATTCTGCCGCCACCTTTAATCACAACCCACATTTTCAAGTGACGCTACTATCCGTCTTTGTCATCTCAGAGGGAAGAATGAATAGGTAACAGCCACACACTCGATGGCTATGTGAATAATCCAGGACCGACGGAAGGGAGCCCACAGTACTCATCCAAAACAGAAGCTGGCCTTATTATCACCATGATATGGCACGTGGGTCACATTTTCAGAGCAAAAGAAACTCTCCTGAAGGCAAATGCTGCATTGTGTAATCAAGACGGCCACCAAGAGTTGTGGCCAATACAGGATCAACACACCTCTCTGGTGAGGCCTCAGTTCCTTCCCCACTGCGCCTCACCCTTCAAGGGCTCCAGGTAAGACGGCATCGCGCTGCAGGGCAAGGACTCTGCAGCCTGGCACCACCTTGGGTCTGAACCCGGGCTCCTCCACTTTTCAGCTGCAGGAAAAACGATCTGAAAAACGAGAAGCGTGGTAGCAGCTCCCAGAAAGCCATGGTGGGACAGCGCTAACCTGAGCACAGCAGGAGTCAGGTGTTAGTTATCATTCTGCAACACCCATGCCATTTACCCTCCCTCTCCAACTTCACATTCCTTACTCCACTAATCAGTACTGCTTAGGGAAGACTGACACAGATGAGGCAACAGGCAAAACCTGTGCTGAATTTACTCGACCACCCAAAACACAAAGTCTCTTTAGCTAGCAGCAGGTATATAAAACTTGAACCCTATCTAAAGAAATGAAAAGGCTATCACATATCAAAACACAGCATTGATTTAATACTTCTACTTCTTTTTTGAGGATTACCAGAGTAACTAGTCTTCCCAAAAACAGAGCTAAAATTTTAGATATCTTTTAGATAGCTCTGAATTATTATTTTTTGTGTTTATTTATTTTTGAGAGAGAGAGAACTTACGGGGGAGGGGCAGAGGGAGACACAGAATCCAAGGCAGGCTCCAGGATCTGAGCCATCACACAGAGCCCGACATGGGGCTCAAACTCACAAACCTTGAGACCATGACTTGAGCCAAAGTCCAATGCTTAACCAACTGAGCTACCCAGGTGCCCCTCTGATTTATTTTTATTAAGTGATACACACAGTGTAAATAAAATAATTGAAAATTTCCAAAGAAGAGCTTTTAAACCAAAATAATGGTAGCTTTCAGTCAAACTGGATTTATACGACTTTAAGAAATCATTAATCTTAAATAAGTCTGCATAGGACAATTTCTACCTACGACAAAAAAGAGATTTAATGTTGATATCAGTATAAAATCTATTAATTTCAAGGTTCACAGTATAGTTTTTAGTTGTTTAATGACAGACCCCGACCAAATTAACACACATGAATTACCTAAAAGAAATGTAGCAGAATCTTTTTCCAGCAATGGATTTTCACAAATAAATATTAGCACCACAAATAAATACTGAATATATAATTCACAATAGTGTGCCAAATCTTAAGTATCTTGAAGTCAATTATCGTTACTGCAGAAACGTACGATGATAAACATAACAAAACATTTGCCGTCTCTCAAAGTGTCTGTTACATTTTTTTAGAGTGGAGTGCTAACTATTCTGTTCCAATCAGTTTTAAGTAAAAGCCCTAGGCATGCCTCTCAAGGAATAGAAGAAGTAGAATTTCTCAATGAAATTATCATCGTCCTCTTTTACACGTCTTAAACCATAATCCTAACGAATTATTTTTATGTTACCTACATTGCAATGAGCTAGCATAGTAACAATTTTTCAACTGCATGGGAACAACCCGGAAATGTAACTTAAATAAAAAAAAAGTACTTCTGCATATGCTAAGAGCTCACTATACACATGTTGATTGGGTTTTCCAGCTCCTACAAACCCAAATGTTTGGGTTTATCAGGCCCTTTTTATTGAGACCTTTCAAGTAGGGTCTTTCCTTGCCCTTGGACAAAATGCAAGGTGTTACGTTCTGTGGTGTCCTCTGTGTGATCCCTTGGCCATCATCAACCGGAGCTGGCTGTGTTGTGATGGTCTCCCAGGACTGGGTAGGGTCTACTAAACATGACAGTACTGCTCACAGCTCAAAGCATACAGCTCAAAGAACAAGGTTCTTGAAACACTGTTATTAGAACCGGAGAAAATGGCTTCTAATCGATTCATTCATTCGGAAGCCTGTAATTGGTGTTTAAATACGCAGGAGGCCATGAGCACAAGAACGAGGGTGGGGCAGCAGCAGTCCTGGGGGGGGGGGCTTTCACTCCAGGAGGGCAGCTGGAAGAAGAGAAGAGAGAACTGGAGAAAAGTGGCCAGTTTGAGCAATTAAAATATAAAGTGAAAAAATCTCCCACTTCTTTCATCATTCTTGGCGATCTGGGAAGTCACAGAGGGGTGGCACCATCTCCCATGCACGGCCTTGCAAACAGCACCCGGGGTGCCTGGTGACGGTGGCACTCAGTGACGCATCACCACGGGGAGAGGGGCTGGAAGGAGTGTCAGCAGAGGACCCTGGCACTTCCTGGGCGGCCTGGTTTGCTGCTGCGCGGGTTCCCAGAGGAGGCACCGCACCCCTCCTTCTCTGCAGCCTCATGACGACACTGGCAGAGGCTGGGAATGGTCCACGACGCTTCTCTCACTAGAGGGACGTGTAACACACCTGAGCCTTTCACGTGTCAACATCGTGCCTGTGCAGTCTATTTCTCTCGTGCTTTCCTGCATTGATTGATGAATGAGGTCATATTGCAAAACACTCAGACGTTTATGATGATCTCACACTGGCTGTCTGGCTGTCACATAAGGTCACCAAGAGATCTGTCTGCTCTGTCCTGGTCAATGTTACCACTGCAACTGACCAGATGGAAGGTGTTTACAATTTTGGTGATTTCCGTGTTGGGCTTCCAAGATGCCTTAAAAGCTTTCCAGATGTACCCACATTCCTCTGCTTTACCACATATGCTCCTTCATGATTATTTTGAAAAGTATATTATAGTCAAGAAATTTTGCTTCCACTGCATAATGCATGAACTTGTCATTTTTATATTAGGTATGGTTTTCACATCTACTTCCTAAAGAAGGCTGGGCTCCATGTTTTGCTTTGAGGCTGAAGCAACGATAGAAAAGTACCGCACTGAACCTCACAAGAGGTTACAATGCAAGTGTCCCTGAGGCCAGAATGGCGGGGCCTCCAGTACTTTATCCACTTTATCTTCTGTTATCCAGAAAACTGCACAATGACCAACCATCCTTAAGCATCTTGGTATTTGTTTCAAGGTTTTCTATAAATTAGTTCATCAAACCCCGGTTCCCTTCTCGTGTTTTTAGAAAACATTACACTTTAAACCAAAAATGTGACACTTACTAATTATTCTTTGAAACAAAAGGACATTTTAATACAATGATAGCAGTTAAGTTTTACGTTGAGAGAAAAGCAAGAGGAATAGAGGGAGAGAAAAGGAAAGAGAGAGAGAGCACAAACTAGCCAACAGAAAAATAGCATCTTGGCAATTTAATGAAGAATAAACTGTGCGATTTGCTTACATAGCAGTAGATATGTTGTGGAGAATTACTCAGTCTGCACTCAGCTTCCTGCTGGGTTAAATGTGAGCTAAATTATTATTTTGCCTACATTTACGCCCTTGTAGATTGTGAAGGCAGAGCTTTCTTCTTAATCTGCTTTCCGCATAATACCAAGAAGTCTCCAACTTCTACACGCTACGTCCAACACTCAGTCATTCCTGGACTGTTTGAACAAAGCAGCTGGGACCACAGAACTTTACAGTTTCGAAGAAATGGACGAGTTTTCAGAGATGAAACTGTACAGCTTCTTTACTGTATGCGCTTCCCATCTCGCCACAGCAAACACCGCATCTACAGCGCAGTAAAGGGCCGGAGCGAATATCAAGTACGGAGGCAGAGAGTCCATCACACAAACCAGGGTCCATCACACCATGTCTCTCCAGCACCTGCCCCAGAGCAGGCTGGCATTCGTCCACTAACCGAATGGATAAACCCACCACCACCACCGTGTAAAATACACTCCTGTTGGAAAGCTCTCTCGCACAGAGACCTCCCGCGGCACACCTATGCAGGGTTGGGACACACCTGCCGGAGAGCAGACACACCAGGGCAGTGGCGGGAAGTGGACAGTGGTGCCTAGTCACGGGGAAGAGTCCAGTGTCCTCTGAAAACCCTCAGGTAATTCAACCCCCGCAGACCGACATTCAGATCGCCGCCCTCGCAAAAAAACCCCAACACAACAGAAGCGGGTTTTATCTTAGATGGTCACCCACAGAGTGTCTCCTCTAGTAAATTTCCAGGAGTGCAGGACCCCAAAAGGACACTGCGTCGAACCATAAACTTGATCACTCTGCGGCCGAATCCATGGCCTTCCCGAGCCCTCTCTCCTCCCCTTCGTTTCTCCTAGGCGGCATCCTGACCGAGACTCGGCTCCTGGCGCATACGTGGGGAACAGAAGTGCCAAAAGCCAGGGTGAAAAGGACACTTAAGTGCACAGAGCCACGCACTGTGCTCAGGCTTCGCCCCCCCCCTCCCCCCAGCAACACGGAGAGACAGGCGCCAGGTAAGATCTGAATACAGATCTAGTGAAGCAAACAAGACCCCACCGTGCCAGGCTGCTCAGGCTCTCAGCAGGGGTGGGGAGCATGCACTCTGAAGCCCAGGGTTCAAAAGCCAACTCTGCCACTAACTCGCTGTGTGCCTCTGGGCACACTGCTTAATGTCTCTGTGCCGTGGCTTCCTCTTCTGGAAAATGGGGATGACAGTTCAGAGAAAATCACTGAATACTTGTAAAGTACACAGAACAACATCTGGCTGATACACACCACCCAGCATTTGTCAAATGACTGAAGTGCGGTTTACATCTTCAAGTGTGGATAACCAAAAAAGATGTAGCGAGTGCTTGATATGTATGACGTGTTAAACTCTGCCAAGTAAGTGGAGTAGTTAAAATACAGCGTAATTCGTTCATTTGGCCAGCCTATCACCAGTCCACGTTCGTGGAGCAAAGCAGGTGCTGGGTTTTTGTGGATAAATTTCAATTTGTGACGGACTCCGCTGGCATCCTAGTTTCATCCCCCGTTATTACTGATAACAATGGGTTACGTATCATTTATGTGCATCCGATTGAAGTCTTTTGTTAAAAACAGGTAACGCGGTCACAGGAACAGCCTTTCTTGATTCACTATCGAGTTACTCTGGGGGCGGGGGGGGGCGGGAATCAAGCCACTGGATTTACTACCAAACATCTCAAGGTTTCTCTCACAGTATCTCATAAAAACGTTAACATGTATAAAGAGCAAGGGTGCACAACTCGTTCCTCTGACACCAGAGATTCCTCCCTCTTCCTTCCTTATTGTGCAAGTTAACATTCTGAATTTAGGTCCATGTGAAATCATACATTAATGTTAGGCTTTTATAAATTCTTGGGAAGAATATCGTTATTTCAACTTCGAGCATATTTTATATTTGCATCTAACAACCACATATGCAGAAGTCTTGATTTATATACTGTATTATAAGATGTGATTATGTTTAAGTTAAGATAAAACTGAATGGAATATGTTTCCATTCAGTGGAATGGAATGAACGTGGCTGTGTCTTCAAAAGTGTGGTTCAGTAACTTCGAGTTACCAGGACATCTGCTATCGAAAGAGACGAAAAGCAGAAGACACCTAAGTAAAATCATCTCAACTTTCCCAGGTACTTTTCTTATCATTTTTGTAAAGGGACCTAATTTAGCAATTTGTGGCCAGTCGTCTGCTATCACTTTCTTGGGAAGAACTGAATGTGCTTAATGGGCTGTGCACGTTTAGTGCAGAGACAGCAAACATTTTCAAAAGGATGGAACATATCAAACACTATTCAGTTATTCAGAGAAGTCAGTCCATTTCTCCTCCCCAGCGCAAGCTTATCCATCAGATAAACAGCAGAAATGCTGCCTTTCAATGTTAAAAATGAATTTACTTACCTTGGCCCTCTGAGGGCAGTATTACCTAACAGACAGACAGGAAATTTGAGAAAAGAATCTACCTACCGTTCCAATACAAAGAACCTGTTAAAAAAAAAAAAAACAAAAAACCTGAAATGGGTTTATTTCTCATTATACACAAGTATTTATTTCTTCCTCATTACCTGGACCTCTACAAGCATCATCAAGTTTGTTTTCAAGTGTTTCCAGTAAGTGTGAAAGATTTTCTGAAAATCAAGGCATCACGAAGGAAAATGACTTGAAGCATCAGTCATGAAAGTCCTTCAAAATCCACTGAAATGAAAAATTACAAAAGTGGTTCTGCCTTGTATAAAATACTCTATTAAATGCTATTAAGTTTCTATCATAACGGTCTCTGTAGAATAATTTGTTACTTAAAAACTGCAGGACACCGGAACATAAAATCTTCCAGTGAAGATCAACTAATTCAACAAGATTAACATTCAGCCCCAAACTGTAGGTGACCGGGTATCTTCTTATACGGAACCAACAACCAATAGGCCCATTTACTACAAACCTCTCGCTTATATTAATAAAACAGAAGACAAGTGACAAATCGGTCGTGTCGGGTCAGAGCGCTGACCTAATTTTCAAACTGTAAAAATCTTCCCGTAGCTTAAGGATTATCAGTTCACTTTCCAGAATCTAGTGCAATGTGCATGGGGTGTTATATTCTTTTTTCCTCAGAAAGCACCTATCTCACACAAAGTAGGAAAGAAGTTTTCTGGCCTATCACTTGTCAAATTTATTTTTTAGGATGCGCAAAACACTGAGATACAAGACACAGAGTAGCTAGCCCTATATAACACAGTGACATGGCAAACTCTGAATTTAAGGATACAAAACGTGCTAATCTTCATGTCAGAGTCTTACATGTAAGTTACTTGGTGGCTATCAACTGCACCCCCACCACCTCCTCCCTGCGCCGCCCCCCTCCCCCCCACCCCACAGCCCGGAGAACCCAGCCTAAACCAGAGAGAGCTTTCTCAGTGAGTGATCTCAAAACTATTACAAGCAGGTAAGTAACAAACTGTTACTTTTACACAGCAAGATCTACTGACGTGTGGTTTCCATTTGGTGGAAGTACACTTTTGTGTACAATTTGTATTTACTTTTAAGAAAAGCCCTTGCTTCCCTAAGTTATGGGATAATTCTCTACTCAGGAACTATATCATCACCCAGCACAACTCTGAGTAAACAAGGTTCTTAAAATCTGTGCTCCTGGAATTAGACAGTTTTGTTGTTTTGCAATTAAACCCACACTATGGACATGTGAAGGTCAAAAAAAATTTTTTTTAAACCCAAATCCTATTTTACTGAATCAAAAAGTACAAAGAGTTCTCTTAAGAGTCGAATGAATGTAATGTAAATACAGAGAAGGGACAGAAGGTCACTTCATAAAATTCTTTTCTGTAATAAATATATATACTTAAGTTTAAATATCTCTTCAGAAAGATGCCAGGAAACACCAGCTGCTGTTCTATGTGCTTTCACTTAAAAGTATAAAATTATGAACTTTTGATGCTGTGTTGGGTCGCAAGCGACTAAGTGACTTGCCCAGCCAAAACACTGCGCAAACTTCACGGTTTATGCCTCTTTGCCTTTGTATCTTAATCATCTTCTGTTCTAAAAAGTGCTACCAAGTTTACCAACATCTTTAATCATATTTTCTTGAAACTAAAACACATTAAAAATTTTAAGCCAAAACATTTAGCAAGATGCCTTAAAGAATATGTCAGACAGAGAAATACTCTTCTGTTTTCAACATACTGGCCAATATTTTTAAAAATTACTATTCATGCAGGATTTTTCTGAGGCATGGTTCAAATACATCTCTATACCATTAAAGCTGGAAATTCCTCAGGGCTTTTTGGATTATCCTGAAAATGCACCCAGTACCGATTTCACTCCTAAAGTCTTCGCTGTCGAACAGTCTCCTCCTAATTTGGGACACTACGTTTCATGGGCGAGGGGACAGTACCGCCTCTTTGGGACTGTAACTAGTCTGGGGGTACACGTGACATTATTCAAAAAAGTTAAAATGATGGCGCTTACCTACCTGTATACAAACACTGGCATTTATCACTGTGTGCCATCACACATTAAAGTGTCCTGATAAGGAGCCAGCGTTTTGTACTACAGGGTTCAGACTGAGGGTCTGTTGTTTAGTAGAACCGATTTAGTCTTCCGAAGCGAAACAGAAGTGGCCCATCACCATGCCCAGTCCTAGGAGCTGCCCTCCCAGTGCAGCGTTCCCCGACTCTTCACCCCAAATTAGTCAGTACTGGTCAGAGAAGAAACGGACACAGCAAGTTTAAGGGAAAAGTCTTAAAGAACCCCCTGCACAAGTGCAGGCACTAACCACGCTGCGCTGATTTACTGCCCCTGCGGCCACAGCCGCCCCTCTTTCCTCCTGGGAGACACTAGGGCCCCAATAGCCCCTCCTGACTCCTCAGCGTCTCCCTCTGCAACATCAGGGCTTGGGCCAATCAAGATCTTAAAACTCCGTGAGGAGACCAAACGTTACTTTTAGTGTTCACGACAATCCCAAAAGTTGGGAATTATAATGTGTTCTAAGATCTAATTTTTAAAAATAATTATAACCCAGATACAGCTTAAGTACTGGCCACAGCAGCACAAAATGTAGTTCTAAAAGAACAAGATTAATACTGACTCGTGTTCAGACATCTCATGTTGAATTTTTTAAGTAGAAAAATGACTTTGTAAGATACAATACGAAGCCATTCCTGAATAATGACTCCTCACACGCCCCCAACATAGGTCCGTTCAATCCCCGTTTTCTTATCCTCTCATTGCACAACCACCTTCCCTTCAGGTTTATGAGACGATCGTAAATCAGCAAATAAAGATGGGCTCGGAGAAAGTCACCTGGCGTCTCTGCTCTGGCCTCCGGAGCTCCCACGCTCATGCGCAGCCCTCGCCACGTTACAAAGGCACAGCCGCCAGCACAGCCCCGGGCCCGCGGCCCCACACACATCACACCCACCACAAACACATGGCCGCCTGGGGCCGGCCTCAATCTACCAGCCTCTCGCTGCGTCCTCGCGAGACTTCTGAAGAGCGGGCACTGTCGCCTCCTTTCAGTACGCGGAGAAATTAACACTCACACAGGTGAGGGCACGTCCGTGAAGTCGCCCATCTAGGCAAAGGGACACCGGCATCTGGGCTGTGTAAGTTCAAAGACGCTCTGCCTTCGACACCATGATCACCTATGCATACTCACCTGCCTGTGCCACCCAGACTTTGTAAATGGCTCTGAAGAAATGAGAAGGGACAGGACATGACGAAGGAAGGCCAGAACCGCAAGTTTGCTTTCGCACAAGCTTGCTTTTGTTCAGCCACTCACTGACATCCTGACTGTCACACCACGCTCACTCAGTGTAATGACGCCTCTACCTGGAAAATGCTCCCAGACTTAGCGGGGTATCAGCACTGACGATGGAACTACAAATATTTGTACATAATTCCACATACAAAACTAGGGGCATGTTCATGGGCTTCTAAATAAAAGAAAAAACTAAATACACAACGAAACAAAGACAAGGTCCAGTGTAGCTGATGAGCCTCTAAGCCTTTTCTGCAAACAGATTAGAGTCACTTGGAGAGAAACTGACAGTGAGCTAGAAAGTTCTTCTAAATAGACCTGACCTCTATTTCTGTACGAAGAGCAGAAAATAACAGCTAATCTTCCTTTAGTCCTTTCAGAAAGACATTACTCTGGACACAAAGCTCTGTCACTTATGTTTGCCTTTCATCCACACTGTGGGCATTTTTGCTTAATAATCATGCAACAAAACCCTAAATGTTTTAGGAAAACATGAGTTTACCAAAAGTCAAAATAAAACCTCTTTAATTATACCACATGTGTTTTTTTGTAATATAAACCCAAAGAGGAAAAAAGGGGAAAGAGAAGAACAGGCTTCACTTTTTGCTTTCTAGCAATTTCACTCATATCATGATTGATTTTAAAATTTTACAAAAATTTAAAAAAATAAAATTTTACAAATATTTGGTGTTCTAGAATATAAACACCTTTGAGAGAAACGGTGCTTAACATCACTGTTTCTTCTCAATTATTTAAAGTCAAATATACAAAACACATATTTCATAAACATTCACTGTTACTGTAGCATTTAAAACAATTACAGATACCAAGTCTCCAACGCCTAACTGACAAGAACGGATCAGAAGGAAACCTACAGCCAAGTCAGTACAACACGATGCAAATGTGTGCCTGTCATTTACAGAATCAAAGACCACGGAGAGAAAAAGAGTATTAACCAGGGAGGCCTGGTGCCCGTATAACTTGGCTTCACAACTAGCAGCACCCAAGTTCAAAGTAGGACGGAATCACTTGGTAAAATAAATCTGGTACTCTCTATCTCACCCCTAGCGGTCGGCTTTAAAACAAATCAATTGAGTCTCAAGTAAGAGTTCACATGCCGGCTGCTGGTAAACTGTCCGTGTGCATGTTAGAAACACGGCAATCTACCTGACTGATTTCCTAACCCAAATCTCCTGTTGGCGGGTCCCAATGCACACCTGATATTAACCAAATCAATTACCTGGCGTCCCGAGGGGGAAACAGGAAAAGTTTGCATCGCCATTTAGAGAAGGCAAGGATTTCTGCAACTATACATGAATAAGAGAAGGAAGAGGAAGTATTAAGTCCCTAAACTAATTAACGAAATAAGGGGGGGGGGCAGGCAGGAAAACAATGATAATTAGGATGTCCCCTTGGTTAACCAAATCCACACATACATTCATTCTGTATACGCACAAACATCAGCAGCATCATAAACCGTCTCAAGTTCTAGCCATTATTCAGTCCGACATCTGCACATGTTTATGCGTCTCTGCAAACAACCTCTTGAACACCCTGCTGGAGCTGTCATTTTTTTCTTCTCCCTATCTGGCAGATGGCAAGTCAACAATCGGCATCAACAGCAGCCGAATATCTCCCCCTCCGTCCGACCCCCCTTACACAGACACAATAATAACTTCTTTGTGCTTCCCCACAATGCAGCTGCTTAAACCATTTCGCTACAAGGCTGCTTTGCCTTAATAAAAAAAAAAAAAAAAAATCCCTTCTGTCAAGTCTAAAAAGCAGCATAATGTTAAGCAAGCTAAAACCACAGCACAGCTGCAAACGGGCAGGCACATTGACAGCTCCTCCCTTAACAAAGCCCTGCGAATTGAAGGGGGTTCATCTGAGGCTCACACAGTAATTAGTAGAAAAAAGTCCGACAGCCTCTATTATGCTAAGGGAAAAAAAAAACTGGACAGAACTGGGCTGCTGTTTTGCGTCAAGAGTTCTGCTGCAGAGTAGATAAATCATGTTGGGTTTTTTCCTCTCTTTTTAAAGACAGTAATAAGGAGGATGAGAGAAGCTAATTTGAAAACTTGGACACAGTAATTGTACCATATGGTGAGCATTTATCCTTTCTGAAATGCACGCTAACAGTCACTTACATGCACACTGCTTTGTTTTACAGTTGTTATTCTCTCTACCATATTCATAAAATGGATTTGAATATCTGATACTCAAGAGAAGTTGTGTGTAATTAGCAGCAGAACTGCCTGGGCTTAATTTATTGGCCTGGCGCTGCAATCTAGTAAATGCAAAAACAAAATTAAACAATGTGTCCACTTGGTAAAATGTTTTTTCTTGAACTCCATAAAAAAGAATGACTACAGGTTCATTAGAGTGTTGCTCAGTGAAGGTGCTGTACATTTCAAAAATTCCCGAAGAATAAGCTACGGCTGTTGGAAAGACTTTGTGTGGACCCATTTCAAAGATACCGAATCACCAAGAGAATGACCTTTCATTAAGACCATCTGGTTCAATTCTGTATTTCACTGAAGCAGATGTAACTCTTCTCCACATATATCAGTACATCTAGACTTAAAGGAGAATCTCCTAGTATGTGTTCTAAAAATTTTTTTCAAGAAAATCTGTCAGCTATTAAGTAGTTCTTAGGTATGATGTGCCAAGCACCATGCAAAAGTTTTCACATATCTGAAATAAAATCTGAACATAAACTGACTTAACATTTTTGTTTGCCCACTTCAAAATTCTCATAAAAATCCCCCTACTATTTGAAAGAAGTCTTCACTAACGTCAGGGCATGGCTTATCAGGTCCGATATATATCAAAGTGGCATTTTTCTGACAAAACATTGTGTGTAAAAAGTGACTGGGAGATTAGGTTTTTTCCCTCTAATCAGAAGTAAATTCATTTTAATGCAACTGTGTGTCTCTGAAGATAAAAACATAAAGTGTTTATCTACCTTTAATAACCTCTACTTTGACACACTGAAATACTTCATTAGGATGCACGTGATCACTGAAAGTCCAAGCAGAACGAAATTAGAGGTCTGAACTTCTACAACGTACTTGTATCCACAAGCACCGTCCTGGTCACTGTTTGGGGGATGTGAAAGAGTAAAATATTTTTACGACTTATTAGTTCAACATCGAACTAAAGAGTCCCTACTCAAGCTTGAAGTAATCTATGACTTTAAAATACATGTATCAATGGTAACAATTCCCGGGCACTATACCGCAAGGCTGTGACCCCACTGAATGCAGGCATCATTACGCTGAGAAGGGACGGCCCCATTCGACAAGTTCCACTGATTTCCTAGGAAATCTGTCTATCTTGCCTTAGAAGATATAAACTTCATCATCCGTTACTGGCAGGGGGTGGTTGCTCTTTATGCTACCAATGTTGGGCCCAAGGACCGATTTACCTTAAGATAAAAATACTCCATTTTTGTATCCTGCTTTACAGCTCACTGAACATTTTCAAATATTCAAATGGATCTCAGAAGCTCATTCCGATACATCAGAATTTGGCTGGACATACAATGATGTTTTGTTCGGGAACTATCTGGCCAGGAATACATGTCTGAATCCATATACTTTCCAACCAGGTGAATCCTGGTCACGACACTGTCTGGTGTCAAAAGAAAGGCTCCAGCTACCAAAGGAGAAAAATAAATCTCTTTTCAAAACTATGCAGAATTATATAGTAACTACCCTGGTTAACTGAATGGAAAGAAGAAGTAAGAGAATAACATTGTTTCGAAACAGGTTCAAAGATGTGACCATCAAATGGCTGAGGTCTTCATCATATAATAATAAAAAGCCATTCTTTGGTGCAGACACAGGAACTTGATTCTGCTTAGGAAAATCAAGTTGAGAAAGCATTTGTAAGCTTGAAAGCTCCATTCAGTTATCAAACTTAGGATGTCAGATGTGAGTGTGAGATCTGAAAACCTACGGGAACAACGATGAGTTTGGCGTCAGCATCTGATCATTAGTGCTTAGCAAAATCTATCAACAGTCTTCAAACCACCTGAAACCACTTCGCATTATCTCAGTAACAGTGCAAAAAATCCCATTGTCCACGGGGATAAATTAAGATCATTTTAAAAGTCCTTCTAATAAGAAGCATTTGTTGAGAGTACAAACAGTGGCTTTAAAATAAAAGAATGCCTTCTTTGTGTAATCACAATTCAGTAGACTATCCTTTCCCTAAACGGGGGGTGGCAACAGAGAGAAGGAAATTCAGGTAGAATCAGCTGTTAAGAAAATGTGCATAAACTAGACTTGTACAACCAAAGGACACCAGTATGTCTGATCAGGTCCCTCATCTTGACTTATCTACAATCGTATCTTTTTAAGAGCTCAACATCTGACACAGAAGTGTGAAAGGGGAAGTTCTCTTGTTATATGTGAAATACCGAAGTCCTCATAACAGGTTTAACGAGTACCAAACCCTATCTGAATGGATGGCGTGCTCTTCAATAGTTGCAAACATTTGGGCAAGGTGTGTGACACGGCACGGACAAAACAATGCAGTGGTCCACTGACGCCCTCCCGGTGACCCAAGACTTCAAGATTCAAGAAGATGAGCTACTCACAGGGACCTCCCCAGAGGAAATAAAAGCAGTGCATCGGTTTACGACAAATTTCTCATCACTAACAGCAACAGCAAAGCAAGTAGTAATAATGCCTATCAGAGAATTTAGAATTAAGAGAGCCCAGAAGTTAAGAACGAACGATTACTTAATATATTGTTACGTCAATATAGAGCTGGAAGCATGGTATTTCCAGAACGGTGTTCAGGCAGCAGACGTCAGCCAAAGGTGCACCTTTGATATTTCGTCTTTGACCTTAGCGCACTTTCGGGGCTCTCCGGCTGCCAAGAAAAACTAACGCAAGCAAAGAGTTATTTGTTATAAGAGTACAAACACCTCATCCGAAGAAAGGAGCTGTGCAGGTAGAACCTCAGTGAATTAGATCTGGAAAATCACCAACTCCACTTCCCTTTGTCTTGTTCGGGGTCTGGTCTCGGTTGGGCTCCGTTTCTGGTCTCTCTCCTCCCTCTCTCCTCTCTCTCCTAGTTTCTTTACCCCCAGCCTCTCTCTCTCTAAGAACATCTGAGGCCGTTGCCACATTCTGAACTGCCAGCTCCTCGGCTGGCTCCCAGGGCTGTTCCCTCCTAATAGCAGCCCCTGATGGCCAACCTGCCCCCAACCCAAGTTAGGGCTTCTCTCTCCACCTCTTAGCTGCTTCAGTCTTTGGCCTCTCCAATCCCTTGAAGAAGCTCTTGGGTCAAATGCCCACTTAACAGCCTGACTCGGGGGCAGGGGTGTCTGCCCCCAGACAACAGGGGGTGAGCTTCCCTTAGAAAGGGCCAAGAGTAACAAATCACGGGCATTTCCAGCACGGTTAGCAGAGCTAAGAGTGAGTGAGTGAGTGAGTGAGTGAGTGAGTGAGTGAGTGAGTGAGTGTGTGTGTGTGTGTGTGTGTGTGTGTTTCAAGAAACCAATTTCCACTTTCATGGGTTCGTTTTAACAACTGGAAAAAATGCTAATAACTAAAGGCCTTTTGGAATAAGCCAGTGAATATGTTAAAAACAAACAGAAAACAGAAAACAAAAACTTACTCCAAAACTGCTCTGTGTTTTGTGTGACTTTGATAACAATTAAGGCATCCAGGCAGGACTCACTGGAATCTGTCGATTCACTGTTAGCACATAAAGCACAGACCTGTTTTTATCCACTATCTTCAAGAATAACACTAACCAAGTAGCAGAAATGCACAGCAAGCCCCTTATCCGCAGAGGATACATTCCCAGACCCCCCAGGGGTGTCTGAGACTGCAGGTCACACCCTGCATATACAGTGTTTTCCCAAATATCCCTAACACAGCTCATATGCCTACAGACCCATGATCAAGTTTAATTTATAAATCAGGCACAGTAAGAGGCTGACAGCAATAACTAACAATCCACCACGGGTAACGGAAACAGTGGAAGCCAAACTATGGGTAAGGAACTCGGGGTGGGGCTGCTGTCCAAGTGACTTCTTACAATCCTAAGACAAGTTCAGTTTGTATTACGGTCTTTTAGTAAGTTCCAATAGGAAGTAGACACGAAGAATCTAAATGTCTTCCCAAGAAGAATCTTGTCTGGTAGCTCAAACTATGGGTCAAGATTTTTAATTTTCAATGACCAGGCAGTATCAGAAATACGAGAAGCCCCTGGCCAATTCCATCTGACAAATGGGCAGGGTTGCAAAACTTAGTAAATTTGTCAGAGATTTAAAGCCTAATTGATCGTAGGACAAATTTTACTAATATAGATGGTGATTAATTCCTACATAAGCCATTAGTTGAAAATGCACTACGATGTACTACCCAGTAGTAATCGCGATTCTTAATATGTTTACAACACATGACTTTGTTTTTGCTCTCATTAGCTCACGTGATCCTGCCCTCAACTTGAGGGACAGACAGGTCACATATTAATATCCCCATCAGTAGTCAACACACAAAGAATGAGATGTTTTGCTCAAGAGTTTTAATATTTTTTAAAGTTTATTCTTTTTTTTTTTTTTGAGAGAGAGAGAGAGACCACATGAGCAGGGGAGGGGCAGAGAGTGAGGGAGACAGAATCTTAAGCAGGCTCTAGGCTCTCAGCTGTCGGCACAGAGCCTGATGGAGGGCTCAAACCCACGGACCGTGAGATCATGACCTGAGCTGAAGTCAGACAATCAACTGAGAGCCACCCAGGCGCCCCCAAGAGTTTCAAACCTATATGTACCCAATAAAAGAAAAGAGTAAGACATGGGGCTTCCTATCATTGAATGGCCAGATATCAAACGTATTATAAAAGAAATCTGAGTGTAAGTTTGGGCCAAATTGTTCCTTAGGTCACTGTTAGTAACACTAAGATTCTAAGATATTATGACTTTACAGATTATTTAGACATTTAGAGGTGGCAAGGGGCATGCCCATGGGCCAGTTCTTTTGACTGGAAGCAGAGCTCAGCTCCAGCTAAGCTATACATCACAGAGCAGACGCTCTACATTATTCTTGTGAGAAGTCCTGGAAGCTCAAGTCACCTTTAATAGCATTTCTATTTTTAACATGCATTTATAGGAGTCCAGGACACCGAATATACAATGTATCTAGTCTCCTACACGCATGGAGTCAGTGTAGGGAAGAGAGCCATGGCGCTGTCTAGGCACAGGAAGGAAGAGAACCTCTCCCTTCAATTGGCCATGCCGCCGCCCAAGGCCCAGGTCAGATAGTCTCTCAGCACTGAGCATACGTGCAGCTGGAGCACTTGTGAACACTGGTCACAGCCCCCCCCCCCACATCCCAGGGCACCTGGGGAGCTCAGTGGGTTGAGCATCTAACTCTTGATTTCAGTCAGGTCATGATCTCACAGTCTTGAGTTTGAGCCCCACATTGGCGCTGTCAGCACAGAGTGTCCTCAGGATTCTCTCTCTCGGCTCCTCCCCTACTCACGCTCTCGCATACTCTCTCTCAAAATAAATGAGTCAACATTTTTTAAATATCCTCACATGTTATGGTCATTGCCAACATCAGCAAGACCTGGGCATGAGTATTCAGAAGTCGATGACTGCATGCATTCTCTCCAGTATCATTTTCACGGAATACGAAAATTGGAAATATCACACCAGTCAGTCACACAGAATAGTTTTAACTTACACCTATTGTTAATTCTTCATTTTTAAAGCTTTTTTAAAAAGCGGTCTAAGCCATAAATATTTTATCAATCTGCTTTTTTAATTGGTTGGTAAAATCCAGTATTGAGGCACAAAAGGTTAAATGCTATCAACTGAAAATATAAAGAGTAAATGTTAGTAAAATGAATTGCTGAATGTTTTGCTTTTTAAACATTCTATTCGATATTTTAATGGCTGAAACACACAGTAAATTTCATCTATACTTAGGCATTGTAAAAATATGATACACTGTATTAACATATGCATAAACATGGCCATAATTCAATGATTTTCATGTGCCTAAAAATGACTCACTCAGGCAAGAATTCCACAGATGAATCTAAATCACTACACGAGACAGATAGGTCTGCAACTCTGTTCATTTCAACAGGTCACTTTCTGAACACCATGCTTGGTCAAGATACTCATGCACTAAACCTGCAGAAGCAACAGCAACAAAATGCATACAGAATAAGGCAAAATTCCTTTTTTAAAAACCAACAGGGTCTCAAATCCTCTCCAGCACTCAGTCTTGGGTTGATTTCATAGTGTCCCCTACTCTTCCAACTCCCAAGGTGTTCTCCTAAGGCACATACACTGGAACTCGCTGCTCTGTTTCCTATCAATTCCCTAACACGGCACTCCCACTGTCCCTCCCCAACTTCCACATAGGCTCCTCCCTCCAAGTGGAATCCTCAGTTCCACTTTCTCTTCTCCACTCCCATCACCAATTACTAAGGAGTGAGAATTACAGTTTAAATAAACTAAGTTACTCACTCCAACTAGTGCTGAGTGGACTCAGACTTGTGAGCTATGGGTTAAATGCGAGAGAGGAACCACAAGACCTTAGTGGCGAGCACCACCACACTGACATGGGCTCATGGAAAGTCAAACACAGGCTCCTTCTCCACGGGTGGCTCTTTTCCAGGCAGTGATTCAGGGATCGAGACTCCTTCCTTTTAGAAGCTCAACTATTTCCTTGGCTTCTCTACTGCCATTAGAAGGGACAAGAGAGAGAAGAAGACTGAACACAGGAGATGTTTGTGAGGCATAACTGGAAGTGCTCTCAATTCAGCTAATTGCTGCTCTTAATTCAGGGGCCAAAAGTGGGCCTATGGCCACACCTAACATCAAGTCAGCTGGGAAATACAGTCTGTGTGTGGGGTGGGGGTGAAGGGGTATGCAAATGGATTTAGTGAATAAGTAGCCCTTCTCTGCTAAACTGAATAGCTGACACATATTCTAAATAAATGTCCACTTAACTAACCTGTATTATGAGGGACACGTAAGAGATGAAAGCAACTATTCAAAAAAAGCTAACAGGCTAAATTTATATATATATATAAAATACGTGGAACCACTAGGTTATCACTAAGGAATTTTAAAATCTTTTTGGTAAGACACACACACACACACACACACACACACACACACACATCAGTCAAAAAACATTTCGTGGATAAAAAGTACTAAATCAAGTATGAGCAAGTGACAAATATCACTAAAAGATAAAAAATACAATCTTCATGTGCTTTACTGTATTACAGAGAGTACTAAGATTTTTATCCTAAAGAGGGCCTCAATGTCACATGCCTGCTTGTGCTGGTCTAGAAGATGTGAGGAGAAAAAAAACAGACTGGGTAATATCATAATATTGCCTCAGGGCAAGAGTTTAACCAGATAAAGAGATACTCTCCTCAAATAGGGGTAGCTTTTAAAATTTGGGACAAATCAAAATGCAATCACTTTTTTTTTTTTTAATAAACCATCTTCCTATCTCACAGTGCATCTCAGAAAAGATAAGCATACAAACCATTTTTCACAAGTATATGCTGTAACGCATTCCACTGGAGAACAGGGCTACCAGAAATAAATTAGGATTCTTACAATTCTTGTATTTTTGCACTATTTCTTCTGTCATGGAGAGAAAACAAAATTAATAACCCTGTAAAATTTATTACTTGAATGCAATCCTATCTATTGGATGTCTCCTTTAAGAAGGTATCCATATAATCTATGTATAAAATCAAAGAATGTCAGTGCTAAAAGGAAACAGATTAGTGGTGTAGTATTGGATAAGGTTTTCTGTGGCTCTCAGACAAGGAATATCAGAGGTGAAATTACCCTACAAGTAACTTTTTTTAAATGATAAAACAAAGGCACGCATTAGGATATGTTCTAGTTTTTATGCCAGATATGAATTTCTTCATATTCTGTAACAAAAATCCCTAAAAAGAGTCAAGGGTAAAACACTTCAAATAATTTCCAAACACATTTCAGAAATGAATGTATTTTAATTTTATAGTCCCTGAAATTTACAGCTTAAAAGGTCACAGCAGGTATTGCGCTATTCTCATGAACAAAACGTTTAACATTAAGAACAATGCACACATTATGACACATCTGCTGAATTCATGTTGCAAGTTGAACTTGTTATCATAAGAGAAACAGGCTATGATCCAAAACTTTAGAAAAAAAGACAGAAAAAATTGAAATAGAACTTAAATTTACATTATAATATAAAGTCATAATTCCACCAAAGCATTTTTTTATATTTCTAAGATTTCTAAGATCTTATCCATGCCTTTAAGTTCACACATATAAATAACATGCTAAGGAGAAAATAATTACCAAAGTTTGTTTTGCAAAAGGCATTCCCCAATCACAAAACATATTTCCAGTGACCATCACATTCCCAGGACAAAGCCTTACATCACACACAGAGAGTCAACAAATTTTTTCAAACAAGCATGATGAACAACTTCCACACTGGAGCACCCTGGATGAGAATGTCCTGTTCAATCCCCACCAGAAAAGGAAAATCTCTTCCTAAATGCAGAAGACTGAAGTGAAGATTCAGGTCTCAGCTAACCCAGAAAAAGAAACCTCGTGGCAATTGGACCTCCAGTATTACACATATTATACGAGACACCAGAAATATATAAAAACAAGTCACTAGGAAGTAATCCTTCTCCAGAAATGTATGCAATTAACCTGGCTACTTTTTCAAACTTATCAAAGCCACTTTTCATTTGACATTTACAATTTTTATTTAAAATATTCAAAGTGAAACTGTTGGTATGTATCTGTTGTCTTTACACACACACACACACACACACACACACACACCAGTCTCTAAGCAGGGATTAGGTCTGAAAGACAATGTATAAAAATGACTAAATGTTGTTATACTCAAAAGAAACAACTCATAAATATCTGACCCAGCTCTTACCAGGTCCTTGAAGAAGCATTATTGTAAAGCAACTAAAAACTCCAACTCAATATAAGGAAAATAAAGTTGGCTGGCATAGGAGAGTATTTTGAAGTGCTTTCTGAATACCTCAGTCTCACACTCAAATCAGAAGCATCTGTCCGCCAACTGTCAAGATAATGTCTCGCCTAGGAGTTTTCCTGAATTCATCACTATTCATAAATGCCTGTCACTACTCGAAAGAAAGAAAGAAAGAAAGAAAGAAAGAAAGAAAGAAAGAAAGAAAGAAAGAGAGAGAGAGAAAAGAGAGAGAGAGAGAGAGAGAGGGAGGGAGGGAGGAAGGAAGGAAGGAAGGAAGGAAGGAAGGAAGGAAGGAGCCACACTTTCAAAGCTATTTTCTTTTTTCTGTATGTCATAGTAGAGGTAAATACAGAATTTATCACTTTGAACCCAGCTGACTTTGACTCAACTGCCTCTCCATCTCCAGATCTGAGAATGCAAGTTAAATATTCTCCAGAATTCTAGAAAAGTCACTAGGTCACGTTAGTACTTCTCATTTTATGTTGTTAACTGAATTCAAGGATCTGACCCTTATACTTAAAGCCTCTACCTCACCATTACTTTCAACTAGATACAAGATAAAAAAAGCGCAATCCAGCTACCAACCCCTAAGGAAAATGGTACAACAAAGGATAAAGTATTTCCCCTGGCCTCTTATTTGGTGACACTACAAAATCCGAGTTAAATAAAGCTGTTTCTCTCAAGGAACTTCATTTAAAATGGACTCCTACGAAATGTACATGCCTTTTTTTCCAAGTTAGATACAACAAATCAAACACAGAGACAGTCCTCAAATTATTCAGAAACGCTTTTCTGAGTCACTGTACCAAGGCTGTCTGAGAAGGGGGAATAGGAGCTGGTCTGGGAGGTCCTTACATGAAAAAGCCCACACCCGGAAAACAAGAGAGACGCGAAGCAGCAGGGCAAACTCATGGGAGACCAAGGGGGGAACAACCGCTGGAACTCAGAGAACTGTTAAGGCTGAATGTGCAGCTGTACTATTTTCCACTTTATGGTAACAAAATCAGTTGGCTACACGTCTAGTTTTAGTTCTATAAACCCACGTACCATAGAGAACTCTTATGTTCTTTATTACAAATCAGTAATCAAGATCCAAAATTGAGAATCAATAAGGAAGTTAATTTCCAAAGACATAATTTTTTAAACAGGAAAATGTTTCACATTATAAAACTTACTGTACCTTAACGTTAATTCAATTTTGACATAATTATGACTATAAAAAACATCCTAAACTGAAATACATTTTCTTATTGACTTCCATCATAATTTAAGAGAATAAGGCCTACATTTTAATGGAAATCTGAATTATCAGAGAATTTAATGTACACATAACCATCTTGCACGACACCTAACCTAGGAATTTTATTTCCAGTTTGTGCAAGATCGCATTTCTAACGAACATCCACAGGATCCTAAGGCAAGTGGACTGCACCTGCCCTTTAAGAAATATTAGCTTAAGTGCTACATTTCTACAGTAAATGATACTTAAATTTTACATGGAAGTCCATCCTCCAGTCGTCAAATTACTGTCAACAAAAAGTTACAAGGTGATGAAGGAGAAAAATAAATAGAAGGCAAGTGCTACTCAGAAACACCCTAGCATCTATGCGGGGAAATCGGGTACAGGCTGGCAGAGTTCACCTTCCATGGGGCACAGGCACATGGGGCAAACTGTTCAAGCGGAGCTAAGCCTGCTGGACTGACTGCGGGGCAGGACCTCACCGTCTGACCACAGTGAGAGAGTACTGGAACCCCCCTGATCGCGGGGGCATGTGCTAGACCCCCATTGGATGACCGAACTTGGACGCTGCTGAACCCCATGTGTACTGTGCTTTCTCCCTGCACACACACGCCCTATGATAAAGTTTAATTTCTAAATGGTGCACAGAGCGATGACAATAACTAATAATGAAACAGAACAACTGTAACAATAAACTCTAGCAACAGTTTTACTGAAGTGGTCTCTTCCTCTCCCTGTCATGTGATCTTACTGCGCTACCCTTCTTCTTCTGGTGATGACGTGAGCTGAGAAAATGCTGTGTGATCACATGAAGTGAGGTGAAGGGTGCAGGCTTGTGATGTCACGTGAGGTTCCTGCCGACCTTAGCAACTTCAGGGACTTGAGGACTGTCTGCTTCGGAAGGGTGGGTAACTGAGACGGTGGGAAGGGGGGCTGCTGCTTTTCCCAGGAGGGAAAAGCCTTATCTGCAAAGGTGCAAGGAAAGGAAGTTGCATGCACTCTCCTGACTGGAGAGGAGAGCACGAAATCTCAGCTGTTCTTCTGTCTCTACTTCAAAGTGAAGACTAATGTGACGCAGCAATAATGCTGCTCACCACGCACAGAGATTTGCAAGCGTTGGGGGCAGGGACGCGAAAGCACAAAAGTAGGTCCTCAATGGTAACTAAGCAAAAGAAAACACAGGCCTTTCCTTTCAAAGGCCACTTTGGTTCTTTTCATACGCAGTTCAAATTCACCTAATTCTTCTAAACCATCGTTGTCAATAATAATACATGAAAATGGTAATGCCTTATGGGATCTGGGTATATTAATGAAAAGGATACATATGCCGCATCTATGTGGCTGAAAGATGTCACATTGATTCAAAATGCGACATACTAGTAGACTTTTCCCAGTAGGAGCTAAAAATGCACCCAGAAACTTCATTGTGTGTACTCCACTCACTTCCCAAGCACTTTGTAGAAGACCAGAAAGGCTACTGCCACTGTAAAACGGTTACCGCAGCTCATAAAGGCCTGACAGAGGGCAAGTTTGGAGTTTTCCACCCACTGGCAAAGTGTCCTCATGCTGGTGGGTGCTGATGGTCTCAAGTCTGTTTTGGTTACTCCACTACTGAGCATTAGAACAGATCTTAAAGTCTGATCAATCTAGAGCCCCAGCCTGGGATAACCTTCTTCCCAATGTGTAGACCACACCCACTTTAACTATTTTTGAAATGTAGACAATAGAAAACAAGGGCTGATTAGATAGTCCCTTAAGTGGGAACTCCCACTTCATCTGGGGAAATCCCCTGGATGAAATCAGTCTTTTTTTTTTTTCCTAATCAACCAAAGAAAAGCAAAGCCTGTATCATTTGATCTACCTACCAGATGTAAAACTACTTTACACATAGAAAGTGAACTCAACTAATGGAGAAAATAATCTAAAAATAGAGTGAATATTTAATATGGTCTTTTACCGGTATCTGAATTTGACTTTTACCATAACTTGTACAGTAATCTCTCAAAATAACAGAGAACAGTAACAGAGGAAAACTTCACAGTCACTCAGCTTACCAACCAAGATTCTCTCAACACAAGAGGAAGTTATCAAGTGCTCTGTCCCACAGCCATTAAGAGTTGTCTAAACAACAGAAGACAGGGGTGCCTGCCTGGGTGGCTCAGTCGCTTGATCATCCAACTTCGGCTCAGGTCATGACCTCACAGTTTGTGGGTTCAAGCCCCACGCCAGGCTCTGTGCTGACAGCTCAGAGCCTGGAACCTGTCTGTCTTCAGCTTCTGTGTCTCCCTCTTTCTCTGACCCTCCCTTGCTCATGCTGTCTCTCTCTCTCTCTCAAAAATAAAAACATTTTAAAAAAATAAATAAACAGAAGACCAAAAACGGACCAAGGGATTATGATATAAAATTCTAAATGGGTCAGAATGCTCTAATTGAGAGTCAAATGTGTCTTCTTTTATGGTTTGCAGAGCCCTTAAAAACCAAAGCATCTTCATCAAAAAGCAGGTAATCTGGCAGCAACAGAGTACAAAAAGGATTCATTTTACCCAAACACTTGGCATCCATATAAAGTCAAAATAAGGTGGGTACGGTTCTGCCACACCCATCCTCTCTAGGCGGTTGCGGGAGGTGACCTAACCAGGCTCCCTGCCTGAGCTGAGGAGAGAGATGTGGTAAAATCTGCCTCCTGTCGTGGGGCCCCACTCAGTTTTCAACAGATTCCTTCCACCCCCCCAGGTTAGGATAGAAAATGAGCTATTCACACAAGTGTGTTTCTGGTTAACGTGAACACATTAACACTTAAAAGGAGCCCAACATACCTACTACATACTACTGGTCAAGCCCAGGACAGGGCAGCCCGGCCCAACATCTGTTATGGGAGGAGAGATAAAGGGCAGAAAATGGACAACGTTCCATCCTGGGGTCAGTCTTCAGAAATCAGCCTACAATATCAAAGGCTTATTATTTTAAGGATTCTTTTCCTTGTTTGCAATTTATAGGTTGAAATATGCACAGCTGAAAACTCCAGTCTTCTTAAAACCATACCTTAGGGGTATTTACAACTTATGACCCCAAGTTTCATATCCTCTTAGTCAACAGAAAAAGAATCTACCCTCACATTTCAAAGTATTTCCAGTAAAAAAAAAAAGTAGAACCAAGTAAACGAAGCATCATAAATACTCTATAAGCATCAACCCTGAACTGAGTTAAAATAATAATAAAATGAAGAGAATTATAATACTGACTTGGTAGTTTTTTATAAGGGAATGTTAACACTTTTTTAAGAATTGACCTGTGTAGCACTCAGCTGCATCTCTCTAAATTAAGTGAAAACTCACCAGTGCAAAAGCTTAGCGTTTAACGTTGTAACCTTACGACATTAATAGTTTTAGAGAAAATGCATGTAACTTAGATACTGACAACTGAAAGTACCAACTCCCTAAACAACTTGCTGTCTACACTCACACTCTTCCGTGAGACCCCAGCCCAGGCCAATGGTCAGACTGCTCATTCCAGCCACCTGCAGAGATCCCCATTGACTATTCAATGGCAAGTAGCAAGTGTCTGGTCTCTAAGATTCTTTGAATCCTTTACTGTTGTATCAGGATCTTCATACAATCCTCATCAGACACACACACACATGCACTCATACCTGTACTAACCCATCTTAAACCAAACTTGGGTCCTTGCCTTCTTCCTTCCAACACATGCCAGAGCTCCACCCGGGTGGTGGCGGCTGCACAGCGGTAAGCGGTGCTCGGTGTTGTCCTGTCAACACACATTGTGAGGGAGCCATTTGGAAAGCCGGCATCTGATACTATGCCCATTTTACTTATGTCAGGAAAAAGTTCAAAGAGTTGAGAACGCTGAGCTTGCCAATGCAGCACATGAGCCACTGTGAATGTGATTATAAATGTTCTTGTTTTACCTAAAACTTGACAAGAACAGTTAGCACTAGACAGGCAATCACAATGTTCTTTTAGAAAAACTGTTCTGCTGGGGGAAGGGAAGGGAAAATAAGAAACAGAGAGCGAGAGAAGCCACAGAGAGTCTTAAGTACAGAGAACAAACTGAGGGTTGATGGAGAGGGGGTGGGCGGGGAACCAGCAAAATGGGGGATGAGCCCTGGGTGTGATATGTAAGTGATGAATCACTGGGTTCTACTCCCAAAACCAGTACTACACTGTATGTTAACTCACTTGAATTTAAATAAATATAAAAAGAAAGAAAAACTGCTCCCATCATATGCTGTCATTTTTTCAAGGAGCCACAGGATAAGCAGTTGAAAGAAAACTTCAGAAACGAAAAAATTTCTTTAATGTTTTTTAAAATTTATTTTTGAGAGAGAAAGAAACAGAGCATGAGCAGGGGAAGGGCAGAGAGAGAGGGAAAGAATCCGAAACAGACTCCAGGCTCTGAGCTGTGAGCACAGAGCCCAACACCAGGCTCGAACTCATGAACTGTGAGATGATGACCTGAGCTGAAGTAGGGCCCTTAACCGACTGAGCCCCCCAGGTGCCCCCAGAAACTACAATCTTAAAGCTTTCTAACATTAATGAGTTTAAAGTACATTATCTTTAACATTACAAACCTATTTACAGTGTACAGACTTCAAGGCAGGAATCAAATGCCAGACTTCCCAGGAGAGGAAGGGGAACCCTTAGGAGAGAAAAGTACCTAACGTGTCTATCCTTCTTTAAAAGAAAAAGAGCCCTAGAGTGAGCACGAGGCCTTCCTGTATCCAGGAATCGGTGAGTTTCAAAAACCAATGAAAAAGGGAATGGCCAATGAATCAGAAAAAGAATAGGAAAGTGTTTCAAGAAGAACCAGCTGCAGGGCATCCGGGGGGCTCAGTCAGTTAAGCATCAGACTCTTGGTTTCGGCTCAGGTCATGATCTCACGGTTCAGGAGTTTGAGCTTCACATGGGGCTCGGCGCAGACAGCTCACAGACTGCTTGGATTCTCCCTCTCCCTCGCTGCCCACCCCTCCTCTGCTCTCTGTCTCTCAAAATAAATAAACTAAAAAAGAAAAGAAAAAGAAGAAGAAGAAAAAGGAGGAGAAGGAGAACCAGTTGCTAACTGTGTTAACCGTTAACGATACTAAGAAACAGAAGAGGAGCTGAAAAAATGTCCAACGGATTGGGAAACATGAATGTCACTTGTGATTTTCACAAGAGCCTGTTCACTGAAGCAATGAGAAATGTAAGCAGCCTGAAGTGAGGGGCCTGGAAAGCAGAAAAGTATCCCAGAGGAGCGTAAAGGCTGGCGGCACAGAAACATTAGTCAAGAAATTGTATAAAAGGGGGAAGCAGAAAGAGAGGCAGGAACTGGAAAAGGCAGAGGTGTCAGGGAGGGCCTTCCTTGTTAAGATGGATGTGAGTGATGAATGAAGGCAGTGAGGGAGGGGCCTGTGGTAGGAGAGAGGGTCTGGCTAAAATTGAGATGTCTTGGAGAGGATGAAACGGAATGGAGCCCAAAGTATAAGAAGAAAGAACTGCAGACTCACAGAGTTTAAACATCGGGATACGGCAGGAATATCAACTGGCGCCACCCTCCCAGATCAAGCACTTTATACATTACAAAGAGCCGTGAAACTGTCTTTGGGGCACCTGGGTGGCTCAGTCAGTTGAGCTTCCGACTTCGGCTCAGGTCATACGTTCAAGCCCCACGTCAGGCTCTGTACTGATAGCTTGGAGCCTGGAGTCTGCTTTGGATACTGTGTCTCCCTCTCTCTCTAACCCTCCCCAGCTCACACCGTTTCTGTCTCTCAAAATTAAACATTTAAAAAAAACTTTTCTAAGAAAATAATTGTATCTTTGAACCCATAATTCTGCCTGTAAAATTCTATCTGAAAAATACACAAAAATGATCTCTATTAATTATTAATTCTTTATGATTAGGGAAAACTGTTAAACTATAGTATAAAATGCTTATGAAAAGTCCTTAACAGCATGGGGAAATGTTTAGAGTGTTAAAAGAAAAGAGCAAGATATAAAATTCCAAATGCTGGATTTCAAATACATATAAATACGTATATGTATATGTATAAATACGTGTATAGACAGAAGATGAGAGAAACACGAAATATCAATAACTTACTTGTGGATAGCAAGATGATAGTACGATTGTAGAAGACCATCAGACTGTCATTTTGTTCTTTATAGACAGATATTTAAAGACGTTCCCCAACGAATAGCTCACTTTAAATACTAGGATAAAATAATTTGTTTTCACCTTGTCTGTATTTTCAATGGCTCTGTCTACTTACTCCTTCCTAACATCCTTAAATACATGTTTCAACATCATCTTTGGGTCATTTTTTATCTGAAATAAAAATTTACCTGTAACCACCTGGAGCATCGAAACCAACCCACCAGGAGCCAGAGGGAACGCAGAGAAATCATTGCCCTGCAGCAACTAGACAGCCCGGCGCGAGTCCGTGCGTCAGGACGGCGCGGCGAGTTAATGTGCGTGTCCCGCAGCCCACGCTTTAAGTTAAATGGCCTACCAATATCCCCAAAGGCAAAGGCCACAGAGAACAGTCTGGAAGGACGGTGAAGGCATTTGCTGGGGTACAGCAGCAAGGACTGAGGGGCAAGACGCAGGAGGCCTTCCTGGCGACCAGCTCCCAGAGCAGGGGAAACGGTGAGCCACGGCGTCCTCTGTGCGCGCGGCAAAGCCAGCCTCCAGCAAGGAATTACGCGGCCACAGACTTGGAGACGAGCAGCCACAGACATCTGAAAGTCGATGGAGAGGTTATTTATAATTTAGGACCCCTGTTTGCAAAACCAGTGTGCTGTGAAGACAAGGAGACGAAAGGAGGCATCAGAAGGGAAGCCTTTTTACACAGCCAGTGTCTCCACTCGCGGAGTCACGCCTCCCAGTCGGAAAGCGCGGCCTGTGACTCCCGCCCCGCTGTTTCCTGCCCGCAGGCCGGACCCTGACTTCACAGTTTACTTCGTATTCCAGGATCCTCAGGCTTAATTTCACGAGTGCGACGCTGTACCTGTGGCGCCCTTGTGAGGAGGAAATGAAACGCAGTGTAGAAAAACATTTAGTGGAAAACCTGATGCAGAATTCTAGTTTTCAAATTTTTAGTTTTCTTCCCGAATTTCACTTACCACCTTCACAAGTTTTGTCATCTCCACAGGCCACCCGCGTCAGCTCTTAGCTGTGCTTCTTTACGCGCGTGTACACCTACGTTTCCTAAAGCGATTCAGTTTCGCCTGAACGAGGCTCCCCGCGAAGAGGCCGAGCGCGGACGCGACCGCGGCAGACCCCGAGAGCCCTGCGCGCAGCCCTGCGGCCGGCCGGGAGGGCGGACCTCCGCAGCAGTCGGCCCACGACGGGCGCGGCCTGCCCGCCCCCCAAACCTTTGCCCCTGCTTCCAGCTGAGACCAACCACAAAAGCGAAATATGCTCCCCAAGCCGATCACGGAAGCTGCCTGCCCCGCCAGGCCCGTCAGGCGTCGGGGCGCCCCTGACGCCTTCCCTGTTTCGCACCGCGACGCTTTCCTATCCTTCGGGCTGCCTCTGAGCCCAAGGCAAGTCAGCTGGTGGACTCCCTCGCTACACACACTCTGGGTAAACTATTCTCATGTGGGGGGAGACCGTGGGTTTCCACACCATGCAAGGACAGTCTGACAGGCTAGTCATATTCTAATACATAAAAATATTTAGTAAAATGTAAAACGGCCCCTAAGATACCACCTAAAATAATCTTCAAATGTCAGACTTCGGGAAATGCTGCACTGCACTTGGGTTCTAGACAGGACGGCCAGCCACGTGTAGAACGGTCAGAGAGGTGGGCACCACACCCTCCTAGAGACATAAAGTTAACAAGCTTCCTTTCAAGTCTATATAAAAAGCGTCTTCTTCGTTAACACTACTAAGTCAGAATTTCTGAAGTCTGATGGAACTACCAGAATATTTTATGCCGCGAGGAAAACCTCAGTGACACCTCTAGAAATGCTTAGTTTGTGAGTGACCAACTGTACGCCACTTTAGAGGGATCAGGCATACAGAGCCCATGGATTTGAGCGCGGCAAGGACTGAGTGGGAAAGGCCAACTATCACCACAGCCTGCTGGCTTTCACGGGAGGCTGTCTGCAAGGCCGGTGACCCCTGTCTGCACCCACAGTTCAAGATGCAAAGTTCGAGGTCTAAATATTCCTACAGCGATGGGATGCAAAGCTAGCACATTAGGAAATAAGGGACCGCATTCTGTTTCTTTGCTTGCAGGATAGATCTACTCGTTTTATTTTTTTATTTCTAGGAGAGAGAGAGAGAGAGACAGCGTGAGCAGGGGAGGGTCAGAGAGAGAGGGAGTCACAGACTGAAAGAGGCTCCAGGCTCTGAGCTGGCAGTCAGCACAGAGCCCGACGCGGGGCTCGAACCCACGAACCGCGAGAACATGACCAAAGCGAAAGTCGGACGCATAACCGACTAAGCCACCCAGGCGCCCCAGATCTACTCGTTTTAAATGCACCTTTCTTGAAATTGGTCTAAAAATGGTCCAGGGTGGGTTGGGCTCAGCCATCTAAAATCTTTCTCAATCTCCAGAACTGTTACATATGTCGCAAATGTTATCAAATAGTTAACCCCAAGCTCTAGCTGGTCTACAAATTTGCTACACTACTACTTAGTGGTGACTCTGAAGAGCTGTTGTGAAGACTGGCATGGGTTCATTTCAAAAGGACAAGAGGAGAGTCTGTGTGCTGATAAATAAAAACTCGAGTTCAGAAAAATAATAAATACCAGTGAGCACACAAGCACCCTCCGCAACTATATGGTAACACAACTACTGTTGTGCGCTCTTGCCAATCAGTATTGTTGTGGTCTGACAAAGACTGCAGTGCACCAGACTGTAGCTAATTATGTATATTCAAGTGATTAGCAAGCACTTGTTGCCTTGTTCACACCACCCTCCAAACAGCAGCCTTTGAGAGGAGAAGAGACTGCAAATTTATTGAGAGAACACTGTTAATCCTTTGGGGAGAATGTAAGTGTAAACAGGACTACTCTGCATCAAGGTGCTTTGACAACAACAATCATCTGCATAAACACATGCTCAACAACAAACAGGTGTTCTATTTCACAACTAGCACCCATTTGATGCTTTCAAGTAAGCATTATGCACAAACTGTTACAAGTACTTTGAAACCAGCTGCAATTACTATAATTAGCTGCTTCCCTGCACTTTGTTTCCTTCTACCTGTTCAGTCCCGTGCTCCGCCAACTCCTACTCTCTGAAGTGACCATCTTTCGGGGCTTTCACTCTTAAGGCACAAAAAGAGAGGAGATCAGGGGCACCTTAAACTAACTAGGGACCTTCTGTCAAATGCGCCAACTAAAAATACTAAAGCAAAACTCAAACTTTTGTTTGAAAACTACGTTAATGAGACAAGAGATAGTTCTTTTTCAAAAGCTGTTCCTATTTTTGACTCAGAAGAGACCTAAAGGACTGTAGTATTAAAAAATTGAAAGGGGGTGGGGAAGGGAAGGATTCTAAAGTCCATCAATTAAAGAATAAGTAGAATGTGGAGCTGGTCCGTCAAGCGGAACACTATACAGCAGTTAACAGCTGTGGCCTAGGCATGGCTATGGCTCTAACTACACAGCACGGACAGCACACAAAAAATACGATGGTGAAAAGAAGGAAATTTCAGAACATCAAGTGAAGGCTGTCCATCACAAAAGTATGTAGTAACCAAATCTTTATCTATGTAGCTATAAACATCCTTCTAAAATCAGGATTTCCAAACATATTAGTATGTTTAGAAACACACACACACACACACACACACACACACACACACACACACTAGGAAAAACTGGGGAGGGCTGATGCTCCTAAAATTCAAACCAGTGACAGAAACGTGGTAAGTCCCTGTGGGGTACACACCATGGCGTCAGCCCAGCTTCTCAGCATATCTCCTGGGCCCATCCAGTTTCCGGCAAACAGTAACTACTGACCAACAAAGAATTCGTGAATGACTGCCTAAGTGAGGGAATGAGTGCATAACTGCAGTTCACAAATGGACTGAAGTGCCAGAATAAAGACTGTTTAGAAAAATGTGAACTACAAAAAAGGAAAAAGATAAAAATGAAAAGTAGAGGGGTGCCTGGATGGCTCAGTCAGTTGAGTGTCCAACTTTGGCTCAGGTCATGACCTCACAGTCTGTGGGTTCGAGCCCCACATCGGGCTTTGTGCTGACACCTCAGACCTGGAGCCTGTCTTTGGATTCTGTGTCTCCCTCTCTCTCTGACCCTCCCCTGCTCATGCTGTCTCTCAAAAATAAAAACATTTAAAAAAATTTTTTTAAATGGAAAGCAGATCATGGTATTTGTTAAAATTATTTGTTAAAATACCATTTTAGAAGGATATCTGAAACTTGCACAGCAGGCTACACATTGTAAAAATAATAATATTATTTTTCTTCCTGATTAGAGACTACTGCACCAGACCCAGCAACTGAACATCCACATCGGAGTGGCTCAGTCTTACCACCATCATCGGCCTCCTCCTCATCGCTGTCCTTGTTACTGGTTTTCCCGGCTATTTCCTTCCTTGTTAACTGGACTGAGCTGCAGAAGGAGATGCACGTTTGACACAATTATCTGTGGAAAACCAAATCCAATCCAAAGTCTAAATCCAACCAAAAGAGTCCCAACTTTAGAAGTCGCGGGAAGGTGGAGAAGAAAATGACAGTGTGTGAGATGGTGCCACAGAAAAATAGGCAGAATGACAGGATGCACTTGAGGTTGAAAATAGCATAATTCAAATATTATTAAAAAGTCAAAGTACTTCCTTTTGCTAAAGCAAATGTTTGTATGTCCTGTGTAAATATTAAGCAGAGGGACAGGTATAATTTAGGAGATACATTTAGTTTGCATTACATTTAGTCTAAGCTGTCTGCCACATGTTTGTTTCAAAAACTACAAATCTGTAAGCACAGGAAATGGCAAGCACCAGAAAGAAGGCTTGAGGAGGGTGAAAAGCTCATGCTTTGTGGTCAGTTACCTGGGTTCAGATCCTAACTCTCCAACTTGCTATCCATGTAACCTACGTGAAGGGAGTCCCTCCGAAGGGGTTTCTCTCCACATACAGCTGGAGGAAAACAGTGCCCGCCACATAAGGTGTCAGAAGGCTGAAACTAGAGAATATATAGAAAGCAAACGGTATAGTACCTGCAAGGACTGTAGGGACTGGTCAATGTGTGTTAGGAATTACAATCACCAATCATTATCAGCCACAACAATCAACATTCAAATTCCAAAGAACTGAGGTGAAGGAAGGAAAAGCAAAAGCCCTCAAATGTCTGCACCTGGTGCCTGGTGCAAACAAACTCTGCTAGAAAAGAAAGGTACTAAAGGGGCTGAAGGAAGCACAGTCCTGGAAGGATGAGGAAGGAAAGGGCTCCACAGGCAGAAGCGTTAAGAGTCAGGAAAACACTGGCCTTGAGCAGTTTTGGTCTGAAGAGACCTCAAAGGCAAAGCAAAACAAGAATGACGGATACAGCAACAGGACAGGACACCCTTAAAGAAATCAGGAGCCTTGTGAGGTGCTCAGAGCTGAGAGGAAGGTGTGGAAGCCTGACTGCACAATGAGAAAGTCAATGGGGCGCCTGTGGAGCTCAGTCGGTTGAGCGTCCTACTTCAACTCAGGTCATGATCTCATGGTTTGTCAGTTTGAGCCCCACGTCGGGCTTTGCACTGACAGCTCGGAGCCTGGAGATGCTTCAGATTCTGTGTCTCCCTCTCTCTCTGCCTCTCCCCTGCTTGTACTTGCACTCTCTCATTCTCTCTCAAAATAAACATTTTTTTAAAAACCCTTTTTTTAATTAACAAAATGAGAGAATCAAGGCACATGCCAGTTTGAAACAAAACAATGTAGAGAGAGGTACGTAGATCTCAAGATTCACCTACTTTAAAAAACTTCGGGGGGCGCCAGCTGGCTCAATCGGAAGAGTGTACAACTCTTGATCTTGGGATTGAGAGTTCGAGCCCCACCTCACGTATAGACATTACTTACATAAACTTTAAAAAAAAAAAAAGAAACCTCAAAATCCACCTGATTCCATTCAGACCAGTGCTACCCACACATTTTGCTACTGTCATTCCACTTCCCAAAGAACACTGCCTGTGTGACGAGCACTTCACGGCCACTTACCAAATGCCTGATGGCACCCTTAAACAGCACAGGCCAAGTGTTATGTGAACGCAAAGCAGTGGTCTCTCCAGCACCATCTCTCTCCGGCCCCGTCCTCACGATTCTCTCCAGCCCTACGGAGCCACTTTCCCTTCCAGAAAGGTCTATTCCTCCGGTCACACCCTGGCTGGGGCCCTTCCAGGGACCTGCTACCCTTCACGCTGGAACAGGTACCTCTGCCTCTGCCTGTAGTCTTGGCTCTTCCTTCTTCACAGCCTCTCGGAAGCCATTCCGGACTCTTGTGAACAAGATGTGTATGTGAGCTTGGCCACGTCCCCCTCCGTGCCTCCGTCTGCTCACCTACGAATGACCTCAGGAGACTGGGAGGTCATGCCGAGTGCGGAAAAGCATGCTGGGCAAGTACATTGCTGAATAAAGCATTAGCCCCCTTGCTTATTCCCTGACCCCAACTCTAGGTGGAGAGCCTTTTGGGTGCTATCATCGCCGTACCTCTTTTCCTACCACAGCGTTTACCCAAGGGTGGGCGCTCCACGGTGTTTATTTGCTAAGGAAGATAGTAGACAGAGAAAAACAAATATGGAGAACGACATAAAAGGCAAGAAAAAAGTGGACACTCAACACTGGGATGGTCAGAGTGAGAGAGAGAGGGAAAGGCCGGTTTCCTTTATAAGACACTATAAAGTGAAGCTGAACGCCTGTTTTAAGGGTTTCAATGCCTTCTCTCAAGCCCACAGAGGGCCCACACTAACCAGGACAATGATCAGGTCCACTGGTGGAAGCTACTGGGTGTCATGATGAGAATAGTATTTTGCTATGAATCAAAAAGAAATGAAATCAAGGGTCAAAACGATTCCCTGTCTGGATCTGGGCATAAGAATCATGCCCAAACGCTGATCTGGGCGAAAGTAGGACACGCTTGTAAATTATGAAAAAATTCCAACACTGAAGCACCCTGGCCCCTTCATACAAATTAGCTGTTCGTTTTTCAGTAACAGAGGGGGGCGCTGGGGCCGGAGATGAAGGTACGGCAGTCTGCCCAAACTGCACCGACTACATCGACAGCCCAGAGAAGTTAAAGAGCAGAAAGCGACGATGAATAGACTCTTCAGCAAAAAAGAAATGTTTGTTTTTGCAGGTTAGCACCACCATTTTTTTCACATTTGCATCCTTCTCGTTCTACTTGGTCTCCCCATTATGCAACAGTTCTTTACAATACAGCCAGCTACCCTGACAACTGGGTTCCTTTGCCAGAGGGCTTTGTCTAAATCCCAAAGCTGTGCTTGGCTTTGCACGGGGCCCAGTGGCTGTCTGTGATCTGAATGCCAATGAAGGCTCAGACCCTGTTGTCTAACAAGCCAGAGACTAAGAGGTCTCTTTGGGGTCAACAAACTGTCTCGACTACTTTCATAAGCTTAAGAGACTGGAAAATGAAGCTAGAAATGCATCTTATTTCTTAGGAGGACAATAGGAAAAAGTATTAAGTGTTTAACATTAATCAGATACATTTTAGGGCTTCAGCCTCATACGAAAGGGGGTCTACTCAACCTTCATGTGTAAGTACGGTGCATATTCTTCTAATAGGAATAAACTTAATCTTAAAGAAAAGTGCAAATACATTTCACTTATCATACCAACTTTGAGGGTGTTTAGAGAATGTATATAAATCAAGACCACAGAAAAAAACCTGTGTCCTGGTTCCCACTTGGAGGTCTGAACTGGTAACTGACCAAGGGAGATAAATGACAAATATAAAGATGGGAAAGCATGACACCTTAAATTTAGTCCTCGCTGCAATCTGAGAAATGTAAAATTACCTAACTCTAAAGAAGCAATTCCTAGCTAGGACCTACTTGAAGGCACATCTTACAAGGCTTTGAAAATTCCAACAGCAGAAGCACAAAAAGTAGATTCAAAGTACACAGTTCAACTGTCAGTGACAATAACACATTGTTTTTTGTTTGCTTAATTTGCCATTCAGCCCCGACTATACATTTTCTTGCAGTTTAGTACTCGAGGGGCTCCCTTTTTCCTCCCTTACAACTAAGTGGCCACCCCTCGGACTTAACCAAGGCCATATTCTGTCTGTTTCACTTCCTGGAGAGCTCTCATTTCGGCATGTGACACTGCTGCCGTAACCCAGGCTCAAATCACCAGGACAGCGCACCGGGCCTCGGGCAAGAGCCTCCTAACTCTTCCCCGGCCAGAGGACTCCAGCAGGGCCACGGCACAACTCACGTGCAGAGCTTTAAACGGTCTAAAAACCCCATTGAAAAAGGTAGAAACAAACAAGTGAAATTATTTTCAATAACAGATATCACTTCACCAAACATACCCAGGATGTTATCTCAACAAATAATTAATTTAAAAAGCAAAGGGAGATATTTTACACTGTGCATTTTCCAAAGCATGAATTTGAAATCTAGCATGTATTTTATTCCTACAGAACATCTCAATATAGATAATCCGTTCTCAACAGCATAAGTGAAATGTAATCCTACCAAAACAATAAAGTTAAAGGGAGGAGATTTTATACTGCTTCTGTGTTTAATTAAAATTAAATAGAATTCCAAATCTCATCCCTCAGTCACAGTGGCCACATTTCAAGCACTCACGGCCACCTGTGGCTCCTGGCTCCTGTGTCGGACGGCGCAGATACTGGGCTTCAGTCTCCGGCCCTTCCGAATTCAGACTCGACACATTCAAATGTGCAAACCGTTCCCATCATCTACAGCTTAAACCCTTTCTCAGATATCTGGCAAAACCCCACTTTTACAGCCGGCCTACGACATGGGATCCCCTTCTCCTTCCAGCCTCATCTGTCCCCACCTGCCCGCACCCACCATGGGCAGCCCGTGCCGTCAGCGCCATGGGACACTCTTCTTCCCCACCGGACGATGGGCCACCACCTCCAGCTTATCCTTCCTGATTCAACCGAGAGATCACGGTCTCTTCTCAGGTCTCCTCCTGTTGTGCGACACAAGCTCTCGAGAGGCAGGAATCCTGTCACCCTTGCTCTGTATGCCTAGCATCTATCAAAACGCCTGGCACTGTGCAGGCACTCAATAAACAGGTGCGGCCGGAGTATCTAAAGCATGCCCTCATTCAACACGCGTGCCAGGAAGATGAGAGTCCTCCTGCAGTTCATTAACGTGGCTTCTCTCTCACAACCAGAAATACTCTGACCACGGGACTCTATGCTGAAATGAACTCTGAAACACCAAGACTGTCCACGCTGAGATTTTCAGTAGGAACTAACACTGTGTGCCTCACAGTCTCGTGTGTCCCCTGGAAGGGTAGTGAAGGTCAGAGGGAAACTCTGCCCCGCCCCCCAGCTTCTTAGGAGGGGAGTCCATTAGCGTAACTCCAGACTTCCTTCTCTCCCTTTACTCACTCTAATTCTGGTGAGATGCAGTGATTTTTCTGGTGGAGAGATGGAGGGGGGTGGGGGGAAACACCTTGGTGTGCAGAATTAAGCCCAGTCTTTTTTTTTCTTTTTGAAACCAGCCTGCTGCAGAAGATGCAAATATGCCTTTGTTCCACATGTAAGAAGCCAGCAAACTAACTAACTGCACGAGGCCAACAGCTGGTTTTTCTAAATAAAGTTTTATTGGAACACAGCTCCACACATTACTTAAATGTTGCCTATGGCTGCTTTCTTGCATTACAGTCACAGGGTTGAGCGGCTACCATGGTGACCGAAACCATAGGGTCTACAAAGATATTTCAGGGGGTGCCTGGGAGCCTCAGTCAGTTAAGTGTCCAACTCTTGACTTTGGCTCAGGTCACGATCTCGTGGTTCGTGGAATCGAGCCCCAAGTCGGCTCTGTGCTGTCAGCGCATAGCCTGCTCGGGATTCTCTCCCTCTCTCTGCCCCTTCCTGACTTGAGTGCACACGGGTTTTCTCTTTCTCTGTCAAAATAAATAAAAGAACACTTTTAAAACTCCTTAAAATTTTTTTTAAAAAAGATATTTTAGTATCTTTCCCTCTGCAGCAGCAGCCCCAGGCTCCATGGCACCGTCTCACTCATAACGCCTGAAACACACTTGGGAAAATCTGCATTCTGTCAGCAAGTCACCTCGCTCTCACACTAAGGCCTCCAATTTAATCTTTACTCGTGCTGTGCTTTGGCCTCCGACTTTACTCTTCATTTTATTTCAAATATTGTATATGAGGCCAGATAACGAATGCTTATTTACAGTGTGGCCTCTGCACTTCATCTCTGTAAATATTCTGGGCATAAATATTTTGTTCTAAGTACAAAAGTCCTGAGGGGCGGGTCTCAGTGAAGTACCTGTGTGAGCGATAAAGTACTTGGAAATTGGTTTTCTGAAGGAAACGTTGGCCTTACCTCATTCACGTGAACTGTGTCACTCAGAACTGCATTTTCTCAGGTTTTCAGTGAAGAGTACCGGCACGCCAAACCCCAGCCTCGTTCAAGGAAGACCCACAGAGCTGCAGGCTGCCCTCACAGCCACTGCAGGACACGGAACTCCACAGAGACTGCGCCTGGAGCCTCACTCGGGAAAATAAGTCAACGTGGGTAAAGGAGAGCCAACAGGCAAGATGTCATCTTTGTGCACACTTGCTGGGAGGGGCACGGTGGGGGGGTGGGTGCCCAGAGAGGTGGGAGCCTATGTCTGCCAAAGACAAAGGATGACTTGAAGACACCGCAAAGGTGGACAAGGCCCATTACAAATGACAAATGAAGACTCATATCCCTCCTAAAGGAGAGACCAAAACAAGAAGGTCACGGATCCCAATGCACCGGGAGGCCTCCTTCAGCCTTCTCATCTTGTTCTGAGTGTCGCCCCAACATGGAATGGAAGACATCCCGGTCTATACAACGTTGACGGTGCGAAGAAATGGAGAGAGCCATGGAGGAACTCAGCTGAGTGCAGTCTTAGGAAGAGATGGCTGCCAAGCCAAAGGAAAAATCTGGAAAAGATGTGGCTGCATGCCGAGCTAAAGAAGACTTGATGAGGCAAAAAAAAAAAGGTGTCACCACCAAGGCTGAGAAAGAAAAAAAAAAAGGAAGATGTGGAGGAGGAAGATGAAGAAGAGGAGAAGGAGTAAGTTGTTTCCAGTGAAGGGTTTCCCCTGGTCTATAAAGCATCTAGCTTGGATCCAACTCACTTTTTAAAGAAAAAACTTGAAACGCAAGGCTGTGTAAGGTTTGTTTCTAAACTACACGGTGCCTTTTTTTTTCAGTGTAGCCCAGCCTGGGCCTGGTGGCAGGTCCGACAGCCGCTAACCTTGCCCGCTACAACTTCGAGCAGGTTCCTGATGGCGCCCAGCACACACTAGTTATTTATGGGGATGGGAGGTTTTCATCTTCAGCTGCCCCTGATGCGGCTTCTATGAAATGACTGTTGTTCTGGTAACTGAATACCACTCTGTAAACTCACACACATGCACACACACACACTCACGCACACACTCTCACACATACACAGACACACTGTGACACACATACACACACGCACGCATGCACACATACACACACACACAGTGACACACATACACACATACTGTGACAACATATACACACACTCACGCACATACACATACACACATACACTCACACACACACAAGTTGCCACTGTTTTTGTTGACATTCTGCTTGCTTCCAAGTAAATACAATTTTTTGTAATAAAAAAAGACTTAAGTGTTAAGTTTTCATATTATGTCCTTTGTTTTAAGAAAACATAAAGTGCCTGTATTTTTTCTGTAAAAAAAAGGTCTTTGGACATTATTGATTCTTGTTTCCTTGCATGGTTCCCTATCTCTTGAAACAAATCAAATGACACAAAAGGTGGCCTTAGAGCTATTTCCTATTTCTAAGGACACCAGTAAAAAACTATTGTAATAACTTCTTAAAGAGGCATTTATCTTTTTTTCCCATACTGATGCTATTTAACTAAAACCTTTCAGTCGGGGACAGTTCTACGACGCATACCTGTGTAAAGGATGTGCAAGAACATTAATCTTGACAATAACTATAAAGAGGTTAAACAGAGGGAATGAAGATCTTCCTTTTATAAGCTGATAGAACTCGGTCCAACAATAATCCTTCACAAAATGTTTAAATAGGTCAGTGAGAGTGTTGCAGATTTTTCTCACATTCCTTTTATTCATTTCAATTCTATCCTGTCATTTCCACGGTGCTATGGAGCTCACATTTCCAAAGTTTTCTACTAATGTGGCGTAACTAATTTTCATACAAGAAGGTGAGCAGTCCAGATGATACACAAAATACCTCTGACCTCCGTACTAACTCGGGTTTATATTAGGTTGCTGGGAATTCTTTCTAGAGGGAAACCAAGAGTAAGAAGTAAATACATGACAGCTTTTCAAAGAAATTGCTTTTGTGCAAAAACAAGTTAAAATGGTAGTTGAAGATGAAAGAATCATTTTTTTTTAAATGAAGTATTTTTCACCTCAACGAGGCCAAGACTTCCTTGCAGTCACAGCATTCAGTAAGTACTTAGACTACCACACTTATTTCATGATCCGTCAACCTATGCTGGGACACCTGCCTCCTATGAGAGCTGTCACTCCCTAAGCTGAAAATTAAAAATATGAAAAAAAAAAAAAAAAGTGAACCAGTTAAAAATCATACAAAATTGGTTAGATTCCATGTGAATGATAAAAACGTCTCTTGGGGAATCAGAAATAATGTTTTTCTGTTTTCTTCTCTTTTGGTCCTGTAGCAAAACAAACTTTCTGGTCTTCCTGCTTTTCTCATTAGAAACCTCTCTCCCCTTACAGAAGTATCCTCTGAACTCTAGTATTTAAGAAAGATAGCGCTCTGCTCACCAACACCTGTACATGAAAATATGTCAGGGCTTTTCAGAGTATGTTTTTGAAAAGGGGTTAGACCATTTACTGATACAAAACTGTATTAGGTCAGTGAACACAGGCTGCTCCCACAGACAAGTGCTGGCCGGCTTCACGCATGAACTTTGGCGCACACGGCCTCCAAGGTCACCGTGGTGAGAGGCAAGATCAAGGGCGGGGGAGTACACTGCCTCGGTCCAAAGTGACACATAATACTTTCGCTCCCAGTTCACTGGCCAGACACTGGTCATTTGGATACAACATAAGGGCATGGGAAGCTGGAAAACGTAGGAACACAGACCAGCCCATCTCTACCTCCAAAGCACAGCTCTCCAATACTGCTCACGGAGATCTCAAATTCTGTGTTAAAGATAAGGTTCTAACGGCCTTTACTAAAACAAACATTAGATCGACTTTACATACATTCTCTACAATGTCTAGTATTTGTCTCCTGGGGGGCGGGGGGGAATGTATGCTATTTCTTTAAACTACTTCATTTTGATAGTTTTTTCCCCCAGAAATTGTATCAGTAGCCTTAAGAACACTTAAAAGATAACCATTTAAAATTAATTTTATAGTTTGAAATACAGAAATCAGTTTCATTAAGTTAGAAAAGAGTTTTAAAGATTTTCAAAATTTATCAAATACAGTATTAGAGCAACCAAATGTTTTAGATACTATCTAATTTGCAACGTCCCAGACCTAAGGCTTAATTAGATTTTAAAACGCTTTTAAATGCAGAGTCATACAATCATTTTAGGACTCCAAATGAATAGTAAACATATTTTTAAAAAGTGCTCAACTTCGGAAGTCATCAGGGAAATAAAAACTGAAACCACAATGCCATATCACCAGAATGACTAAAACAAAAAAGACAATCTCAAGTGCTAGGAAAGAGACAGAACAAAGGAATTCTCATAAATTCCTAATGGGAATATAAAGAAGCAACATTTCAATATCAAATGTACTTCAACTAAAAAAAAAAACAAAAAACTTGGGGCGCCTGGGTGGCTTAATCGGTTAAGCGTCTGACTTTCACTTAGGTCATGGTCTCACGGTTTGTGGGTTCGAGCTCCGCGTCGGGCTCTGTGCTGACTGCCAGCTCAGAGCCTGGAGCCTATTTCAGAGTCTGTGTCTTCCTCTCTCTCTGACCCTCCCCTGCTCATGCTGTCTCTCTCTCTCTCCTAGAAATAAATAAAACATTTAAAAAAAATTAAAAAATAAAAATAAAAATAAATAAAAAATAAAAAAAATAAACTTCTAGAAAGTGTCTAGCAAGAGCTATAAAATAAGCTGAACATATGCATACCCTACCATCCAGCAGTCCCACCTCTAGGTATGTAACCCGACAGAAGTCTGCACTAGCACACCAAAAGACCCAAATAAAAATAACCCAAATATACAACAGAACAGATCAATCGTGGCCCAGCCGCACAATGGAAACCTTGTGTAGTAAGAGGCATGAATGAACTACAGTCACATGCAACATGGATGAATCTCATGAATACAGCATTGAAAATAAAGCCAATGGGTTCCATATTCAAAAGCATGCAAAACTAGTGGATGGTGTAAAAGCCATATATCAGCTTGGTGGAGGGTACTGGCTTCGAGGCAGGATGAAAAGGTATACAAGGTGGTGGTAACGTTCTGTTTCTTTGCATGGGTGTTCGTTACACGGTATGTTTACTTGGCCAAAATTCACAAAAGGGTATTTTTACGACCTTACACTTTTCAGTCTGTGTTTCATACTTTAAGAAGTGTATCTTAAAAAATTATCACTGGTAACAGACATAGAATCTCTTCATTTCTTGTATTCTGCACCATCATCTATTAGTTGCAATATTCCTGACTATGGTAAATGGTCATTTTTGAAATGGCTCTTCTGGTCAACATGTAGGAATCACATCTGTTTTAACTATACTTATTACTTATTAAAAATTCTTACTCAACAGGGCACCTGGGGTCTCAGATGGCTGAATGACCAACCCTTGATTTTTGCTCAGGACATGATCTCAGGGTCATGGGATCAAGTTCCACATTGGGCTCTGTGCTGACAGGAGCCTGCTTGGGATTCTCTCTCTCCCTTTCTCTATCAAAAGTAAATAAACTTAAAAAAATGTTTTTTAAATTCTTACTCTTTAAAAATATTTTTTATTAACCTCTCAGAAAGGCTCTTCCTGTGCAAGTAATGTGGGAAATTTTTAAATTTTTTTGTAATGAACCTGTTGAAGAATTCAGTTCTAAAATAAAAATATGGGGTGTATGTATAGAAGAAAATAAACCATGTCACTGAAGACACTTTTTCACACAACGCTAGCACATCTGGGACTTTAGACATAATACAGGTCAATCCCTATTTACAAAAACAGCAAAATGATTTATTTACCCAAGGTCACAAAAGTAAGTGGTAATAGATGATATGAGTATTGAGCTCTCCAGAACGAGTTTATTATTCTTACCTCTAGACTATTCTCCTGTCCATTTAATCATGGATACTAGAAATGAAAATTTTAGTACACAAAGGAATTTCCTATTGGAGGACTTTGAAGTTGGATTTAGTGAACTTAAGACCTATAATAACCATAGAAGTTAAGCATCTGTAGTAGTGTTCTTCTTGAAAATAGCTGTTTAAAACCCAGTGCTTAGACTTACATGGTGATCATTTCTCAATATATACAAACATCAAATTACTACAACATACACTTGAAACTGGTACATGTCAATTAAATCTCAATAAAAATGCATTAAGTAGATCCCCAAAATTAATTTTAGCAAAATCTGCATTGACTCTAAAACAGAATTCTTGCAACACACTGCAAAAACCCAAATTCCCCATGTGGAACCAAAAGGAAAGGTCTTTCAGGTCAATGATTTTTCACTTTGCTTTTTTCTTTTTTTTTCCTATTTCCAGTTAGCCCTCGTTGAGTACTCTTTTCACTAAAGTCAAAATACAGGTAGTACTTTCTGGTCAAACATGTTTCTCTGTGTATTCTAACATCCATCCCTGACTCAGTCTAGGAGTCCCACATCTTCCCAGGCCTTCTCAATGAGGGCTGTGTTACACATTTTCATAGTATATAAATCATATCCTATTTAATTATTCATTTAAAACATATTCCACCTGGGGCACCTGGGTGGCTTAGTTGGTTAAGCATTAGACTCTTGATCTCAGCTCAGGTCGTGATCTCATGGTTTTGTGAGTTCAAGCCCTGCATCAAGCTCTGTGCTGGCATTGCAGAGCCTGCTTGGGATTCTCTCCCTCCCTCTCTCCTTGTGCTCTCTCTCTCAAATAAGCAAACATTTACAAAATAGAAACAAAATAAATAAAATGTATTCCACCTTTACATTCCAATGAAGTAAACATGATTTGTCTTGAGTAGTATTTTTTCCTCTAAATGATACCAATACAAGCCTACATCTGATAAAGCTAGTTAAAGTTAAAACAAAACAAAAAAACTTTAGAGACTATTTTGTCAATCAGTGTGTCACTGAGTTAGTAAGTCATTAATTACCACTTGCTTGCGCTATCTGTACACCCAGTTTTTCATTAGAGAACACAGGGAGAGGTGAAGAAACTTCAGTCTGATAACTAGGCCACAGTCAGAAATGCAGGCTGAACATCTGATTCCAAGTCTGTCTCAAGTTAATGCTCTACAGAGAAGAGTCGTCCCAGGGGCTCTGAATATTTCCCGCTGCTGGGATTTTAAACATTTATCAAAGAAATGAAGTGTATTAAAGGCAGTGAGGCATTGGAGAAGAGAGAGGTAGAGATACAGAGACAGAGACCAGCAGAGAGGAGAGGAAGAAGGAAAGAAGAGAGGAGAGGAGAAGCAGCGAGACCTTTCCCTTGAAAATCTCCAGCAAACTCTATTAACGTCTCTTGGAAAAGAAGCGGGGAGAAGAGAGGATAAAGAAGGCATTGGACATTTTCGGCCCTGTGTGCTACCTCTGGAGAGCACCTATTGTCTTGAAGAATATGAACGTGGGGGTGGGGGCAGGGAGCAGCACAGAAGGGGGGGACCCGGACAGGAAAGCAACAACTGCAAGCTGCCCAACTGAGCTTAAAAACAATCATCAAAGGGGGCTCTGGGCGCTCACCAGCTGCAAAGGTTTTGTACTAGGCTGTGACCCCATCGGGAGGAAGGGCGCCCCTAAATAACGATGTCGAAAGAGTTTTTACATGCCCAGGAAGCGACTGCAAGCAAACAAAAATCTACATTGGTTCCTAATGGAGGTTAAGACCTTGGGGGATTAGACATAGAGAGTGTAGATGGCTATTATCTAAATAAACGTACTGTTCCCAGCACAACAAAAGAGTATATTCCTTAAAAAAGGATAGGCAGTATGTTCGCCTTAAAGCTCCAAACAACAAAATGAAATGAACACTCACTCTTTCCAGGAATGTACCAACAAAAATGTCAGAAGTTTCATGGCAAAGTGAATTTTAGAATAAAAAAGTAATTACACAACAAATTCCAGGGGCATTTTGTTCACGGGGCATTTTTCATCCCACTTCCATGCTTTCTTAGCATGAGGCAGTAATTCATGATGACTGGGGCGACAGACTGTTGAGGGATTCTGATCAGAATTCTCACAGCGCTGTTGGGGGGTTCTCCCTGGCCTCTGTCGTTTGCCTTCCATCCAATACACCTCGGAAAGGGCAGCACGTATGTGGTCGTTTGTCCAAAACCACAAAATCTTTTTTTTTTTTGGCAAGAGACATGAAAGATTAAAGGAAGATATCCTCAGTTCATAGACCAAAATATCGTTCATAGACCAAAATATCACCTAACAACATCTGGCCTTAAAAACCAGCAAAATTTTTAGTTTTTTCTTCCAGTAGTTCGCACAATTCTCAAAGCAAGCTACAATGGCTTCTTCTGCCCATTTGCGGTTTTTCCAAATAACGTATCCATCTTTCTTTGTAGTTCACCAAGCTCGAGCCACGGGTTGTGTTCCTGGCCACCCGATGCAAAGGGCTTTCCTGATTCATATTTGTTGATTATAATGTTAGCAAACAGGTGCCTTTCCAAATGAAAGGGTTAATATTACGTAGGAAGTATTACTGAAAAACACCTGAAAATGTAAACTGACTTTGTCCACAGACACAATAAAATTCAAGAAGGGATAAAAACTTAAGACTGTGCTCTTCAGACAGTGTATAAGTATTTTGGGAAATAATTTAAGGTCATAATGAATCACAAGCTAACGAGGGGTTGCCAGTGAAGGAAGGTATGTAAAAAGTGCAGGGATGCGGGGCTGGACATATTCATGTGAAAACAAAAACACAATACTATGTATTTCCTACCGTAATAATCTTCAGATAGTTTTATATTGAGACCCAACAGTTCTAGCACAATCTTTCCTCAGTCAAATGAAGGAAAAAGGAACATAAATGGAAAGATAAGAACATACATAAATCCTATAAAATATATAATGTGCCAGGGTGTGGTTCATCTGTGTTTCTGAGGAAGTCAGCACGGTCTGTAATTGCACAGCTGTCCAAAATAGTTCGAAGGTTTTCAAAAAACCAAGTTGGAAGACCTTGTGGGTAGCGAGGCAGGAAGTCGGACAAGCTCCCTAAACAGCCCCTGTATCTGAGCTTGAAGATAAAGAGGCAAAATTGGACTTGGTGCTCCTATCTGGTTGAGAGAGAAAACAAGAATGGGATTTAAAAAAAGAGAGCGCGCGTGCGTGCTGGATAAAAATTGTGTTCTTCCTCACAGCTGAGAGCAGAAGGTCACATACAGCACCCTTTACCCTTACAACCTATGGTACAGACAAGGACCATCGTGACGGCTTAGAAACACGCAGCTTCACTGATGTGTACAAAACTCCGGGAGTCCCTGTAAAACCAGAGCAGATAACTCGCAGACAAATAACTTAAAAAGGTTTAAGGAAAGAGAACAGTTTCACTAACTTTGATGTCGAATTTCGGAAAATTCTAAAGTTCACTGGAGGAATATTACTATTTAGTGTGATTCATCTAGTAAAAGTAAGTCAACAATGCAAAGCAGTCTTAACCACAGAAACTTTCAGGGTTTGCTTTTGTTCAAAGGAGGTATTCTCTCAAGATGTAGGTTCTTGATACTACAGAATACTCCAGATACTACAGAGTCCATCTGTACAAACTCCTGCTGAAGACTGCCTGTTTATACACGTCTGCCTTTCAAAGCCTTGCGTCTTGAAGAGGAAGCGGGCCAGGTTAGCCTTGCCATGTGAGTCAGAGTGACATCTAGTGGTGGCTCCGTTGAACAGTGCATGTTTGGTGCTCCATCTGCTGTAACCCCAAACGAAGGCACCTAGCACGTGGCACACGCTCGAACACCACTGCACGCGTCAGCTACTCCGCCATTAGTACTTTAGGCTAATATCCCAGTTTCCCTGTTTCCTAATGAACCTCTTCCTTCCTTTCCCACCATTTTCCAGGCCTCCATTCTCCCTGTTTTCTCAGTCCGTAAGCTCTTCCCCGCCACCCTCACCTTCTTGTCTCATTCTTTAGGGACTCCTTGGTCAGTCTGTATTTTTCTCATCTGCTTTTTCTTTCACTGTACACATTTGGTCAATCCCCACCCTGTCTTCTATAAAGTCTGTTTTCTGTAGGACTGTTCTGAATGTGGCTGTATTAAGTTGTGGAACTAAGCCAAATGAATCAACCATAATTCATGCAGCCGTGGGAAACTAACTTAATTCATCTCCAGTTGACCTGACCATCTATCAAGTCAAATTGATAGATGATCATTTACCAAAAGCAATCATGTAGCATCTTCTTTACCCTTATTCAAACCCCTCTCCCTAAACTCCATCTCTCTCATCCTATAATAAACTTAGTTCCTAGAAAACATGGAAACTCTTGAATGTAAGTAACTCCAACTTCCCAACTCTGCAACTGAAGCAGACTTTTTATTGGAATGACCTCCTTTTCTCTCTCTTTCAAAGGAGGGTATACACATCCTCCTTGTCAGGGGCTAGCCTTATTCTTGTGTCCCATTTTTATTGTTATCTGTCTTTAAAATTTGGTTACGGCAATGATTCTCTCTCCTGAACCTTCAAAATTTCCCATCTGTATTTGGACACCTTCCCTACAACCTATGAAGATGCCCATGCCATCCAAACATCATCTTTATCTTTCTTTGACCTGTTGCAATCTATTCTTTCTTTTTATGAAAAATTTAACTCAAAAGAATAATCTATAGTGTCTTTCATCATTTCGTTGATTTCCATTCACCACCCAACCAAACCTCCACTGGCTCCAGGGAATGGCGAGAGGACCCACCACCGGAGGGCTGGCCGGCTGACCACAGCCAGCTGTGCGGTCGATGCCACGTAGCGTCCTAACCACTGCTGGCTGGCAGGCTTCTGTTTTATTATTTAACAGAGCTGCAAGTTTCTTTACTTCTGGTTCAAAATCAAAAATCACTGAATGAGAGAACATTTTTAACTACGGGAAAAAACACTGGAAAAAATTTGTAAATGTGACACTTACCCAAAATCAAGTATATAAGCACCTGAAAGGTACATTTCGTAAAGTGATGTAGGCCAGCATTTTAAACAGCCCTGAAATGTTGACTTAATTATAGAAACCATGAGCAGTGCTTTCTGAACAGCTCTGATTGTGAAATGAACATTCTTTGTATCTGATGATACTAATTCAGCCCTTTTTGTGGACGATGCTATAAATGTTACGGAAATTATGTACTGCCCATGTTCATTACCTAAATTTCACATAATAATAGGTTTGTTAAATTAATTTTTCCCTAAAATAGATAAAACAATTATTCTTTATTAAGGATTAATCACTTGCCAAAATTAATTTGTCTAAAACAACCTCTTTACACACTAGACTTAGATCTGGTGTTTTCAATTTTTTTTTTTAACTTTAAACTACACTTTAAATAACAGAAACACTTTTGCAGGTAGTCCCCTTATTTTTATAAGTCGTCTCCACTCTAAGTTCATTGGTAGCTTCTGGATACTTCGACCATTTTGCTCCAGAGAATAAATGCTATAAAAAGTGGTTCAATTTGAGGATGTCATCAAAGGTCCATTTACCGCAATAGTACTTACTAATCAGTACCAGCTAAAGCAGCCTTAACCGTAGGTCCGTGGAATGGAGGGTGGAGAAAAGGCCGTAGTCAAGTATGTGAAATGGGCAAATGGTCCTTTGGAGTAATTCCTACATCGTTTCCCAATACAAACTTTTCTCCCGTATCCTGCTGTGGTTTCCACCAGTTTCACCGGCTTCACGCCTCATCCATCATGTCATGCCGTCTTGATCTGCCTTAACTTCCCCAAAAGCCCCGTATTTCAAAATTTACTTCTTCCTTCTATCAACACCTGATCTCAGCAAGCAACAAAGAGCAATCCATTTCAAAGGAACAGGTGAAAAGATTGGTTTAAACCTTTCAAAAGATAATTTTACAAAATAATAATAACAGAAGGGGAAAGAGGAGCCTTACAGTGTAGAAGACTAGTAGGCACTACTTTAATCATGTGATCAAAGCTAACATCACTGGTAATGGGATGCATCAAAATTGAACTCCCCCCAACCCCCCAGGATACGACAAGGACTCGACATCTCTTCTGTGATACCACCAAAAATGTACAGCCCGAATCTCACAGTGAAAAAAACATCAGACAACCCCAAACCGAAGGATGCTCTACAAAATAACTGATATGTAATCTTCAAAAGCATCAGGACCATAAAAGTAAAGAGTGTGGAGCCATTCCAGGCTAAATGAGACTGAACGTACTTGACAACTAAATGCAGTGCCCTGGATTAGAATTTCTCAGCAAAAAAATATTATTGAAAGAACTGGCAACATCTGAGAAGGGCCTGGTTATTCAATAGTATCAAATGATGTATCAATATCTATTTCTTGACTTAAAAGGTATATATATTCTCCTCATACAGGAGAATGTCCTCCTTTGTAAGAAGAATCCACAAAAGCATTCAGGGGTCACGAAGCATCTCAAACGGATTGAGAAAGAAAAGCCTCTGAGTAATTCTTACAACTTTTCTGTAAATTTGAAATCATTTCAAAATATAAAATAAAGAAAAGGTAAAGGTTTTTACACTTGCACCTCCCTTTTGCATTCGGATGCAGCTTTATCTAACAGTTAAAGCTCTTGGTAGGTTTTGGAAATAAATTTCAGTCATTCACTCATTCACTGTTCACTCAACAAACACTGAGCGCCTTACTCTGTCGCAGGCACTGCGACCACCACAGGAAAAGGTGGAAAAAATCACTGCTTTCGTGGAGTTTATATTTGATGGCTGAGAAGCAAGTGGAGTGTATAGTATGTTAAATACTGATGAGTGCCAAGGAGAAAAGCAAAGCAGGGAGAGGACTGAAACTTTAGATACGGGATCCTGGGGCGACACCACTGAGAACTCTTTTTCTTCTTTTCTTTCCCCAAGAAATAACTTTTTTTTTTTCTTAACTCATGACCCTGAGATCAAGACCTGAGCAGAGGTCAAGAGTCAGACACTTAACGGACTGAGCCACTTAGCAGACTGAGTTACAGAAGTAACTTTTAAGAAAACCTGAAGAGGCGTCCGGAAGCTAGGTGCCAGTACCTGGGGGCAGGGGACACAGGAGGGAAGAGGGATTTCTTGACAGGGAACAGGAAGGCTTGAGATGGGGACATGCCTGACGTGCTCCCGGGACAGGCAGAGCATGAACAAGGGAGGGACCGCTCCGAAAACGTCCGAGAGGTCATGAGGGGCCCCACATTATCCACAGCCCACCGAGCTCCCTGGCATTTACTCTCGGTGAGGTAGGAGGCCACGGGAGGTGGCTCGGCAGAGAAGCCACATCATCGGACTTGAGCTGCAGTAAGACCACTGAGGCTTCTGCTGGGGGACCGAGGACAAGGGCAGTGTATGCGGGCTAACGATCAAATCTAATTTCTCCACACCAGCCAGCCCCGTATTAGAAAATACAATGAAGCAGATGAAAGATTACAGGGTGAACTTGCACCTGCTCAGCACACAGGTGAAGAAATGACACTGCCAACACCACAGGCGTCCCTAAACAGTCATGTTCCTGCGTATGAAATTCTTACCCATTGGGACAGGACTTTATGCATCGTCTTCTCTCTCAGTATTAGGCTGGTGCGATTCACCCGTATTTAGTGCAGCTTTGGTCCATTACTTTTTTTTGCTGTACGGTCTGCCACGGTGTGAGTGCACCACAACTCACTCATGCATTCTCCTGCACATGGGCACCTGTTTCCCGTAAGCAATGTTACCCAGAACATCCTTACGCGTGTCTCCTCGGGAAATACGCACATGCCTCTCTGAGGGTTTACACCCAGGAGCTGAACTACCGAGTCAGAGGGTCTGCATGGCTTCAGCGTTACCAGATCGTGACAAGCTGTTCTAGACATACCAAGGTTCATTTCTGCTAGCATCTCCAGCCTGGGATATTATCAAAACTTCTAATTTCTACCAACATGGTGTGTGTGTATAGATACTGTCTTACGGTGATTTTTATTTGTCATCGCTCTGATTGCTTTTTTTTTTTCCATTTGTCATTCTTTCATTTCTTCTCATACCTAAGATCTTCCATCAGGAAGTGTGACGCTGAGCGCATCCACATTTTGCAAACCACCCACCCATTCCCAGAGCTCCTTTCACCTTGCAAAACTGGAATTCTGTACCCATTAAAAAGTAAGTTCCCCCTCCCCCAGCCCCTGGCAACCACCATTCGACTTCTTATCTTTAGGAATCTGACTACACTAGGCACTCCACACAGGTGGGATGGGCTCGTACAGCACCTGTCCACAGAGGCCAGGGCTGTGCTGCCCTCCCTGCCTGACCCCTGCAAAAACCAAAGAAGGGCATCACTCAGGTACTGGAGGACTAGACTTTGGCCACCCTCGCACCAGGTGCACCTCCCCAAAGGGAACCTCTCCCCCTGCCTACGTGCCCAGTCACCAGTGCCTGACTGACGGGATGAATGAAAGGGCGCAGGACAGCTGGCTGAGGCCAGACTCTGCTCCCATTCAGGCTAGCCCATTTACTTCACCCCTGCTTTAAGTTCCTACTGAATCCCAAATGTTAAGTTTAAAACTTAGGAGCTGACAGAACATCTTTCCCGGCTCCTGAAAATTCAGTCAGTCAAAGACCCACAGTTTCCGAAGTCTTCTCAAATCTCTGGGATCCTCTGACAGTCAGCTGCAGCACCCATGTGCACAATGAGGGCACAATGAGTGCACAATGAGTGCATGTCCCAGTCACCTAGAGGTCTGGGCCCAAACAAGATCACGGCCACCCTCCCAGACTGTAAGCCCAGACCTAAAGATCTTTCTGGGCGTTATCCTCAGCCACTTACACATAGGAAGTGATCCCCTAATGTGAAGCACACAGTACTCTGCCTGAGAAGCAGTTAACATGAGCTAGAAAGAAATACCAGTTAACTTAAAGATGTAATCTTTTCAAAGACAGTTATGTGAATGTATTTCAAGGAATACAATATATAAACATTTTAAGAGATGTGTTAAATATTTATTTTATTGTTAAAGCCACAATGTCTACTATTTTGGTTCCTTTATACAGGAATCTTTGTTTGACTGAATTCCTGATACTAATCCCAACCCAGTATGTCATAAGAAATCACAATGCTAGGGCAATTTCTTAAAGTTAAAATAACAGGTTTTTGTCAGTATACCTGGTAATTGCAAACACATAGGGTGTTCTACAGATCCCCCCCCCAATTTCTGAATAGTAAGTTTAATATCTTCATAGTAATTCTGAGTTTCTGAGAAGTTCTGGTTTGTGTTTAATGACTAAATAATATGAAATGGGAAGATTTAAAACATTTATTAAAATTAATTTTTCATTCCTAGAGGAAAAAAAATAGTCATTTATTCTCAGGCTAGATTGCTGATCATCTGTTCTCAAAATCTTTCATGTCAACAAAAAATACTAAAATAAAATCATAAACAATGATTTTACTGTACATATTTCTGTCACTGCCAACTCTGAGACTATGCAATGATTTGAGTACCCTGACACACCATTTTCCAGAAACAAGGTTTTTAGAGAAAGAAAGATAATGTCAAAATTATCTTTTTCTTTCTGACTTATGTATAATCAATGATCCACCCTCTACAGATGGCTTATGAAAGTATCCAAAAAAATGTTTCTATGCAACAGAGTGCAGTAAGCGCCACAAAATGGACTGTTTTCCATACTGTTAATAAGACTATTAACAGACTTCCTCTCAAACTCTTCTTTACAATCTTAAGTCCCTTCAAGACTTCTGAAGCAATTCCAGAAAACGAGTAGGATATGAGAATGGTTACCACTGACCTTGGCACATCTGGCAACGCAAATTATGCATGGCAAGGTAGAGATGTTAACACTATTTAAAATGTAAATCTCCTAATCTTCCAAAATCACTCACTCACTGTTCCAGAAACATTTCTAGAACTAACCACAGCTTTCAGGATTGGGGCCAAGTATTTTATAGTGAATTTTAATGTTGGCTTATAGATCTGATATCTGTCACTTATTTACTTTATGACATAAAGACAGACTTGTCTGAACAGAAAATATTTTAACAACTTATGAAAGCAAAAAAATGCTATTTCTAAGTGTAATTACCCAATTATAAAATCAAATATTAAATTTTCCTACTGAATAGAAAAATTACCTTTCTATTCTTCCTTAAATACTGCCTACTAGCTACAGAGAATTATATGATTATTTTAATACAAAATGATCCAATTCAAAGTTTATTGCTGTTGATACCAATCACTTAATTTGTAAATCATCATTTTACTCTACTGAAGTTCCTGTAAGTTTTAAATAGTAAATAAACAGCCTATCCACTAGGAGTTTGTTTCTAGAGATTCTAATTATTTGTAACAATTGTACCAATTAAGTTATTTAAAGTTTATACTCCCAGAATGAATCCCCAGTCACTTTTCATACTGGTAAGCTGTGTTTCAGGGAATTCTGCTATCTTTAAAACTGAGTGTTCACAGATTTTATAAATTTTATTAAAGGAGGGAAAAACTAATTCATTCCTGTGAATTACTTGAAAGTTCACCTTCATTATTTAACTTCAGACTTGAAACCAGAGCCCACCTGGGACAAAATATTCTAGCAGTCTCCTCAGGGGTGTGTGTGCCTTCAATCCCATTGGCTAAAAGCATGCCAATTAACAAGAGAAATTTTACAACAGATTTAGAACAAGAAAGAATTCATAGAACAGATGTCCATACCAAAATTCTTCATAGGACACTCAAATTTAAATGAAAACAATTATGGTAATATCAAAAAAGTTTAGTAAATCAATTTAGAAAGTTTCTAGACAAGTTAGACCCTCTAACTGCATGCAGAGTTTTAAAGTAAGTATATCCAAAACTACAGCAATATTCTGAATAGAGTCTGGAGTAGAGACCAAAGGGATGTGACAGCTTTTCTCCTTAAGAATTCTAGAATTTACCTATCATCTCTCCTTTCAGGTTTAAAATTAAATTTTCCATATCTCCTCTTAGACATAAATAGGACTTGTGCTTTAATGTCAGAAGATGTGGAAGTGCACAGCCTCAACTGACTTTCACTTCATCCACATCCTGGCACAACAGTAAGACTGAGGCACCATCCACCCCTCCCACTCCCTACCCTCTCCCTCTCCCCTCCCCACACCCCCCAAAGCACTTTCACCCTGAACTCTTATTTTCAGTGCCGATGGCTAGGAAGGATGGTTATAAACTTGTAGATGACGCACACGATTACAATCCTATACATTTGGTAAAAAACCCAACCTTTACAAAATGAAAACCGTAAGTCACTGCCAAAAATAATCTCTGTTTGCAAAATTGTGAACTCAAGATTTCCTCCACCAATGGTTAATTCCTTTCTTAATCTGCTGTCATCATCAAGCAATATTCAGAAGGTAAAATTGGAAGGGAGGCAATTCGTCAAAATGCAAACAGTGAATCCTCCTGAGAGCCAAGTACTACTAAACGTGTAAAGTAAGTCCTTATATGTGCTACAAAGCAAAGGTATAACTATCTAACATTTCTCCCTGGCCCTCATTCAAGGGCAATCTGAGTTCAACAATGTATACGAGACCTTAATTCCCCATACACGGAGTTTACTCAGGCAGTTAAGCAGGCTTGTGCATGTTGCGAGAAAAAATGATTGGCTGCGGTTTTAAGAAAACCTTTTACTAAAATTTATGCCAACTTAGAATAGAATTACATGTTCATGTTAACATCTTAAATATAAATCATTAAATCCTGAGTACTGACCTCTAGAAAACAAGATTAGTTTAAAAATACACTGTAACAAAGAACTGTAATGAAAAGAAAAACACCAAAAAAGTCTATATTTAACTGGCTGCTCAGTCATTAGAAAGGTGCCCCATTACCACCATATGTTACTCAAATATGTTATCACACCTACAATTTCATCATATGTCTCCCAAGAAATTAATTAGTTCTAACTTTTTCAACTTTGACAAAAACGTCTGCATCAGTCAGATTACCAGCTATTGCAAACATTTCAAAATTCAAAGCTTTCTTCAGCTTATATTTAACCTTTTAATTACTATTAATGATTTAGCAACATTTAGAACAGCATTCATTAGACAGATGTCTAATTCCAGAATTCTGAATAATGTAAAGTCATTTATACATATATTTACTTTTGGTGCACATTTACTCAGTAATTTTTAAAAATAAAATTAATCGAAGGTCCAAAACCATATACTGATACTTCATTTCACAGCTGCATTTAGCTTAAAGAAGAAAATACTTAGAATTTTCATTTTCTGTAAATATCTAAAAAGTCACAAGAAGTTGAGATCATGTAACTTACAATAAGTAAACTCTATAATTAACACTGCTCTACATCACAAGAAAGGTATCTAAGGTATCTTTCATTTGAAAGAGACTTTACAAGCTACCATCAGTAAAAAAGAAACAAAAGTGACCAAGCAGAGACTTTTCATAAATACTCTCTCTACCAAACCTTTTTAAATGGGGGGGGGGGGGGAGAGACAGTCCTGTTTGATCAAAATCACCAGCCGAGGCGGTCCTCAAGCATGTAAACCAGCTTCCATCTCCACTCGTTTTTTTAAACCACCCTGGGAAGGCTACCACACTTTCTAAGTATTAATTCAATAATCACGTGTTGAGCGAGGTGGGAAACAGACAAAATCCTGCTCTCACAGAGCTTCCGTTCTAATGGGAATGAAAGGGAAAATAAACATAGTAAGTGAGTGGGAGAAGTCTGAGTGAGTAAACAGTATGTTAGTAGTGCTAAGTGCTGATGTCTCCTTGACTCCCTGGTTAAGCAGACAAAAATCCAACAAATCACAAGCAATAAGAGCTCGCAGTGGCTCCAGGAAAAGCCGTGTGTAATGCGAGCGAGTCCTCCTTCGGTTAACCAAACTGACAACACAAGGGTCATCTAAAGCTCATCCCTGTCCAGTAAGGAAGATTTCCGTTCTGAAGTTATCATGTAGGGTGAAGAAAGCGTTCAGGTTGATCAGAATGAACCTGCTGGAACCTCGAGGAACGCCCCCTGCTGGGGGCTCTCACTTCTTTCTCTGGAGAGGACCACCCCACCCAACCCCCCTTGCTTCTTGACTCCTGCAAAGGAAAAGGGTACCTGTGTACTGCTCAGTTTTTGAGATGGGGGGGGGAAAACTCCAAAAAAAAAAAAAAAAAAACACCTTAGAGATATCAGATGTCTGTCCTCCAGGAAGCTTTCCCTGCCCTCCTCAAGGAGAGATTTAAGCATTTTCACCTCTTTACTACTATCACGCATAAAAAGCAGGAATTGATGTTACTTGTTTGTATCCCCAGAACCTATCTCAAGTCTGCACAGGAGTCTGACTGGACTTTTCATTAATACAAGTACAGTTTTAGAAAGATCATTCTGGTAACAATAAAGCAAAGATTCAAAGTCTGAGGTCTGTAACTGCAGTGAGATTATGTGTATTATGCACAAGTGCGCTGCTCTCAGCTCCGGTGGAGGGACAGTATCCATTCATGTTCGACAAAGGTTTATTAAGGTCTTGCCACGTACAAGTTATATCAGAGTTTACACAAAAATGTAAAAGACTGACATGGTCTGTACCTTCATACAGGGTTTCTCCAGGGAGAAAAAAACCCATAATAGAAAAGTAAATAAATACAAATTTTAGACTGCAATGAGTTTTATAACGGAAATTTACAGAGTATGTTGAAACTCTATCACATGCATTAGACACCCCAAAGGGCTGAGACTATTTTATAGAGGATGCAGCCCCAGGCAAAGACAAGACCTCAGGTAGGTACAGCAGGAATACAGGTAAAGAGCTTAGAAGTTCAATTCAAATCAATTAGCTTCCAATGAATCTTACAATGTCTCATGTACCATGATGCAAGCATGACTAAAACCCCATGTTAGCCCCTGAAGAGCTGGAATTCTAATGAGGGAGAGACACGCAAGCAGATCATCTTGAATGGACAACACACAGGGTTTGTGGATTCACAGAAAGAGCACCTGGCTGACTTGAAAGATGTTAGGAAGCTTCTCAAAAACAAAACAAAAAACTAGAATAATAAAATGCAAATAATTTACATATTTTAAAGGAAGAATTAATAGGAAAAGATAATAGAAAGGAGACTGAGGAAAGAGGAAGAGAACATTTTCAGCCTAGCTATTTGAAGAGGCAGCCTGGTGATCTGTCAGTAAAGGAAAGCTGAAGGGGAACTGGTGTTAACAAAAAAGAAGACGGGCTCAGTTCTGAAGATCCAAACCATGAAGACGCTAGGATATCCACAGGAACTTTTAAACTAGCCAACAAGAATGTAATAAACAGGTTCTTTCATTCACAAGTAAATATCTGGGATTCACTAACACACAGATATTGTATCCGACAGCCTAGAGAGCAGCACGAAGTGTTTGCAGAGAAGTCGCAAGAGGCCGAGGGGCACAGCAGGATGGGAGAGTAACATTCCAAGGGTCTCAACAGCAAATGTGTCGGTGAAAGTGCGCCCTGACGCAGGGATGAACCGAGAATGTCAAACGTCAAGGAAGCCGAGAGAGATGTGTCCGGTAAGGAAGGAGTGGGAGGTAAACGACATTACATGATACAAACACTCTTAGCAGGCAGTCATGGCCATTGACTATGGTCAAACACAGGTAATTACTGTAGAGTTTTATCATGTGTTAAGTCCTAGTTAATCACAATTAGTTGTGCATAGGAGCATAAGGAATAATGTGTGAACCATATTCTTGTAACATCAATTTATTAATAACATAAGCATACCTAATATTTATTTGAAAAAATGAATGTATAAACAAATTTTTAAAATCATATAAAAGACAGGCACCTGGGTAGTTCTGCTGGTTAAGTCTCCGACTCCTGATTTTGTGATTTCAGTCACAATCTCACAACTTGTAGGTCCAAGCCCCACGCTGGGCTCTGCATTGACAGTGCGGAGCCTGCTTGAGGTTCTCTCTTCTAATCTCTGCCCCTCCCCTGCTTTCTCTCTCTCCCTCCCTCTCTCTTTCTCTCTCTCAAAATAAACTATTTAAAAACATATAAAACAGTAACCATAACAATTTCCAGTAATAAATAACTTTGAAAATAATTTGTTTTCATAAGAAAAAATATTTAAGTTAAAAAACACTCAATGTTTTTTTTAAAAAAAGAATTCTTGTCATTTAGAGATAAGTGAAACATATTAATGAAATAATGTGATGTCTGAGACTTGTTTCCAAATAATCCAGGAGGTAAGGAACAGGTGGATATATAGAAGACTGGCCAGGAGTTGAAAATTTTTGAAGCTGGTACTGATTACATGGGTGTTAACTATATGGTTCCATCTACTTTTGTACACGTTTCAAATTTCCTAATAAAACATTTTATTACCTCAAACAAAAATAAGTATTTGTATTTATCTGAACTCCAAAATAAATAATGCCTACAAGGATCCGAAATTAACCTCCAATTGTCAAAAAGAATGAAAACAGTAGAATTTCTACAAACTAGATTTCTAAAACACATAAACAGAGGAAAAAAACCAGCGCGAGTTCTAGACGCTAGCTTTTGTTTCATGAATTTTAAATTATAAAATGCCACAGACTTGAAAATTTTTAATATTTGCAGTCGAATCATGGAATATAAACGTTATGTTTTTCTCAAGAAGGAGAGAAGCACACATACATATCTCATAATCAACACTGCAGAGTAACTGAATTACTTAAGCAAAAGGTCTTTGACAGACTTCTGTGGTGACAGCAGTAGGCGCTTAGCCCTGTCACACTGGCCAGAAGCTTCAATCTGACACATTCTTCCCTCCCAGCTTCCCCATTTCCTCACTTCCATTACAACCTGTCTTTTCACCTGAATAATTCCACTTCATTCTTCCGGTCTCCATACGACGTATTCCAGGAGTCTGATCCCACACAAGGGGAGAAAATGCCATGTGCTGTATCCTCCACAGAACACTTTTCTATAAGCCATTCAATTTAGCACCGTGAGGAAACAGCCGCGTCCTCCAAAAATTTTGAGATATAATTCACACACTTTTAAAAAATGACCCAATTTTAGTGATTTTTTTTTAGTGTAAAATTTGTGGGTTTCAGGTTATTCACAAGGCTGTGCAACTGTCAACACTAATTCCAGAATCTTCCATCATCCCAGAGAGAAATGCTGAGCCTCTGGTGCTCCCTCCCTCTTCCTCTAGGCTCCTGGAAGCGCTGGGCTGCTTTCTGCCTGTGGACTTGCTGGACTCCGGACATTTCAGAGGTGCGGGATCGTACAGTGTGTGACCTTCATGTCTGTTTTCAGCCAACTCCGGACATTTCAGAGGAGTGAGATCATACAGTATGTGACCTTCGTGTCTGACTGCTTTCACTGAGCATCAAGTTTCCAAGGTTCATCCTGGAGCATGGATCACTTCACTCCTTTTCCAGAGAAGGAATTCTCCAGTTTATGGATTACATCTCTGGTGTGTATTTGTGTTATTTTCACTTTAGGACTATTATGAACAATGCTACCATGAACATTCACACACAAGTTTTATGGAAACACAGGATTTCAATTCTCCTGGGCATTTACTCCCAATTCTCTGGGTGAGGAGCTGCCAGGTCACGTGGCTAACTCTGTGTTTCAGGTTTTAGGAACTGCCAAACTGATTTCCAAAGCAGCTTCACCATGTTTCAATTCCACAAGCGTGTCTAAGGGTTCCGTTGTCTTTGTAACCTCACCAACAATTCTTAGGATGTGTCTTTTTTATCACAGCCATATATCCTAAACGGTATGAAGTGATAGCTCATGTGATTGTGATTTCCATCTCTCCAGTGGCTATTAATAATGTTGAGCATCTTTTCATGTATTATTGGCCATTTGTGTATCTGCTCTGGAGAAATGTCAATTCAGATCCTTTGCCCATTTTTTAGTTGTTTTTTATTATTGTGCTTGAGATATTCTGTGTACCAGACCTTCATTCAATATATATCTTCAAGTTTCTGCTCCGTGGGTCTTTTCACTTTCTCAATAGTGTCCTTTGACCCATAAAAGTCTTCACTGTTGATGAAGTCACACTTGTCAGCTTTTCACTGGTTGCTTGTGCTCCTAATGTCAAATCTGTATCACCCAATCGAAGGTCACAAAGATTTACCCATCAGTCCTAAAAGATTTACAGCTTTAGCGCTTATGTTTAGGTCCACTTTGAGTTACTTTTTCATATACGGTGTGAGGTAGGGGTTCACATTCATTCTGTTGCACGTGGAAACCCCGGTGTCCATACCATTTGTTGACAACTGTTTGTCCCCATTGAACATTCTTGCCAACCTTGTCAAAAATCAATTGACCACAGATGTGCAGGTTTATTTCTGACTCTCAATTTTCTTTCACTGCCTACAGGTCCATCTTCCATGTCTTTTTTTCACTGCATGCAATGTGGGAAGCACTCAGTAAAGATTTTTATAAGTAAATATGCCTGTCAATAAGGCAAGGATGAAAACTTTGAGCCAAGTGATACCTCAGAGAACATTATCCTCTACCCTTATTAGAAAACTAAGAAACTGAAACCTAAAAGAAATTAACTCAAAGGCAAAGAACAAGAGACCGAGGCAGGACCAGAACTCCGCTCTTCTGACTTCTGGCGCAGGGTTCTCTCCACAATGTCATGCAGCTTCCCAAGTTCACCCAATTGCTTTACAATCTGTCAACATGCCTGCGAAAACTGCGTGTGTATTAGAGAAAAGCACGTACAAGAATACCAGATCACAGGGGGGCCTTTTAAACATGTAACTGACCAAAAAGCCTTCCAACCAAAACGGGCTAGAAAATCATATACCGCTGAGAACCTTTCTCTCCAGCCAGGTGCCCTCTCACTGCATTTCCAGCTCAAGAATGCAGCAACCTGTGTGGTCGGCCCCTCAATTATTCTAAACAGAAGAAAACCACTTGTGTGACAGTGAAAGTGATCAAGCATCAGGTACCTCACTCCATGACCCTCCTCTCTTCTCCATTTCCTGCAACCACTGTGACCCCTGAACGCACTCCCAAGTGCGGTGAAAAATGCAGAAATGGACAATCAACAGTAATCTGACTTTGCCTCACAACCCAGAAATGTTACCTGCCTGCTTCCAAAAACCAGAGAAACTTAAGAGATAAGAAAAATAAGATCAAATGAGCAGTTATAAGACAAGCTTTCTAAGATACACGGAGAGAAAACGGAGATACGGGACTATATATGACTTAGGGGACAAGGGAAGAGGTTAATTAGTGCAGTTACATGTCCACATGAGGAACCTGATGTCACTATCGGTGCTCCGTACGAAGCACGCAGAAGCTGACAGACAGCCTCTTGTAGTCAAGGATATATTCCAGCTCCAGTGAAACTACGCCCTCTTCTCTGAACCCCTCCAGGAGCCCCCCAAGCACAGGCAGCTGCTCCTTCCAGAGCCCCGCCCACTCCTGCACACACTTGCATTAGTGTATGAGGACAGTGCATTCTACTAGGGGCCACCCTCATTTGTCTCCCTCCCACCACCATCTCATGGTAGGGGCTGGACCATGAGTTTTCAGTGTCGTGATCAGTGGAGAATCTGTTGTTGGCCTGGCACACGGTAAGCACTTTACAGTTCTTTGTTGAATGAACATTTTCAAACTGTCTGTAACACTTAACACACCTGTTCAAAAGTGTCAAGAAGAAGAAACTGACCAGTTCTTGCTGTGACTGTTCCCAAACATTACCGTTCACACTTCCTTACTCTAAGTGTAGGCTTCAGAGTTGGCCAATCTGCCAAAACCCAAACCAACATAACCGAATGGGATTAGGACTGGTGTCGCAGCAGCTGGCCACCTCTGCTAATAAGGCATCTCTATATCCCCAGCCCGAAGCCCAGCAGAGGCCCAGGAAGACTGATCAACCACAAGCAGTGGGGTCCATATGGCAATTCATAAGGCAGCTGGGGAACCATCTCTACAGAAGCAGGTAGAGGAATTCTTAAAGGGCAAGACACTGAACATTCACGAAACAGACATCTGGGTAAAACAAACAGTCTTGGAGTAAAGGTAAAACCTCTAGAGGCCGACAGTCCCAACTTGAAGATGTGCCTCCACTGTGACCTCTTTAGAAAGGTCACTTAATCTTTCTGTCCCGCTCCCAGTTCCTCTTCTGTAAAATGGGAGTAAGAATGCTGAGCTCACTGTACAGATCAAATGATTGATGTCCTGTGGATTGAAGGCCCAGCACAGACGCCCAGACACTAGCGTGTAACAGGTTCCCTTAATTCCTTCCTACCTCACAACAGACTGTGACTTAGGAAGCAGAGTCAAAACACTCTCTTCCCTAAAAATACTTCCCCCAACAGATGTCAATGTTTGAGCTTTAACCATAGGAAATTCTGCTTGGATTTTCAAGAGCCTCAATTAAATGTATAATAATTTGCCAGTAAGTGTGTCTATTTGTCTTTCAAAGAAAATCTGTCAAGGCTCAAAAGTACTATGATTCCTTCTAATCATGATAAAACAGAGCAAGACCTACGGAAGGGGATCCTAAATGAGGAGGTTGAAGGAATAAGAAAAAGAACAGCAAAAGAGACCCAGAGACAGAGCTGTTGTAACATTTATCATCTTACAGTGAGTCTCATCTAACCAACTACATACATTCCACCACATACATTCATAGAATGCTCAAGAATTCATCAGGAAACCAGTACAACAGATTTAAGGTTATTTTTATGTTCAAAAATAGACACTTTCCATAGTAAAGGCCCACAGATTTTCCCCTTTTTAATGGTTCCACTTTTACAGGCTCCGTTCCGTTCCTGATGTCAATTTACCCTTTGTATCACTGCTGCAATATTATGTTGTATAAAATCACAGCTCAGAGTTTATAGGATATATAATAATAAAGTTGATCTTGGCCCCAGATCATCTTTCTTCTGAATGAAAATGTCTGTCACTTGATAATTATTTTACATGAGTATTAACACCACCTTCCTGTACATATTCTTACTGTCACTCAAGTTTGATTTCTGTGTCTCCAGAAGCATATTTGTCGCTAATTATAATTAAAACAGTATTTATTATTAAGAGTTGAAATGTTTATTAAAACAAAAAATAATGGGGGGCGCCTGGGTGGCTTAGTCGGTTAAGCGTCCGACTTTCACTTAGGTCATGATCTCGTGGTTTGTGGGTTCGAGCCCCGCGTCGGGCTCTGTGCTGACTGCCAGCTCAGAGCCTGGAGCCTGTTTCAGAGTCTGTGATTCCCTCTCTCTGTGACCCTCCCCTGCTCACGCTGTCTCTCTCTCTCTCTCCTAGAAATAAATAATTAAAAAAACAAAAACAAAAATAACGGCCCAAAACTACATTTTAATGATGTACTTCTGACCACTAATCACCAAAGAAATGATGTACTCTGGGATCAACTATTTGCCATTTCCCCCAACTGTCAACTGTGTGCCAAGTCACTGTGTGAATTCTGACAAAATCTTAGCACAGGTGGCACTGATAACTATGCCATACAAATTATTAATGAGATTTACATACAGAAAAAAACATTACATTGTCTCTATTGTCCTCACCAAGACAACTCAATGTCCAAACTTCTACTTCATGTTCTATCCAGTTACTAAGGGACAACCACTACCACATTTTTCCAAGTTTCAGCCCAAATTCCCAGCTGCTCACCCACCCGCCATCTTATGAACCCTGTGCTTTCTCTCTGCCTATGGGCTCCACCAAAGAGGACTCTATAAATGTGGAGACAATTACTGCCAAAAGTGAAAGAATTAGACATTCTTCATATTTCTAGAAAGGCTCATAAATTACGTCCTTGATTCATTAAGTTAGAGGAGAAAAAGTCTAAATCCAAAAGCTAGTGAGTAAAATTAGATTATATACAGATTTTAAAATACCGAAATAGGTCTTAACATTTGAAATACAACTTTTCAAAATCCAGCAAAATAAATTTAGTATTATTTGTAAGAAAGATCTAAATGGTACTTCTGTTTTCCCGGGCTCAGAGAAAAACTCAATCAATCAATGAAGTCAGAGAAAAGAAAACAAAGAATTGAATAAAACAAATTAAGTACATTTTACATTTTTTTAAATGTTTATTTATTGTTGAGAGACAGAGACAGAGCAGCAGCAGGGGAGGGGCAGAGAGAGGGAGAGACACAGAATCCGAAGCAGGCTCCAGGCTCTGAGCTGTCAGCATAGAGCGTGACGCAGGGCTCGAACTCACAAACCATGAGATCATGACCTAGGCTGAAGTCGGACACTTGACTGTCGGAGCCACCCCGGCACCCTAAGATGTACATTTCAAAGATCATACACATAGACAGACTATTAAAGTGCTCTTGTCTTCCGGTGGCATGGCAAGGCCCCATGTCTACATCAGACATTTGCATCTACCTTCTCCTCCCCTGTGGGTGGAGGGAGGCAGCATTTCGGCCAGCATGCCTGATCTCCTGCCCTTCTTCCCGTATCCCTTTCTTAATTAACATTATCACACAGTCCCCATAGTGAAGAGCAAAGTCACCACATCATTTTGAATTTTCCTCCATTATCCCGTATGTAAAATGTATGCCAAGTCAAAGTCATGACAGTGATGATGATGACGGGTTAAATAACCACAACCCTTGTTATGTTAGAGGCACAGGGCTCCTTGTGCCTCAACCACTGTGTTAAGACAGTGTGGTGGGCTGAATGTTTATGTCCCCCCTGCCCATCACCACCAAATTCATACAGGGAAGCCCCAACGCCCCACGTGACAGTGTTGGAGATGGGGCCTTTGGTAGGTGACTATGTTTACATGAGACAGTACAGGTGGGATGCTCGTGCCTTTACAAAGGGACAGACCAGAGAGCTTGCTCAGTCTCCCTCCACCATGCGAGGGTGCAATGAGAAGGTGCTGTCCACAAGCCAGGAAGAGTCCTCGCCAGAACCCAGCCGTGCCAGCCCCAGGATCTCGGATTCCCACTCCTCACAGCTATGAGAAGTAACTCTCTGCTGTTTAAGCTGCTCCATCTCTGGTGCTGTGTTATGACAACCCAGGTTAATTCCCCATTTTACAGATGACACGATGATGGCTTAGACGGGCTTAGGTAACGTCTCTACAGTGGACCCCGGCTACAGTGGTGGAGCCACGATTTAAGCCTAGTTTTTAACCACTACTATTCTATGGATGTCTCCATATCACTGAATGACTAATCTATATCTCCAGCTATGCTGAGTGAAAGGGATCAGAATACGGTCCCCTCAAGAAACTCACATGCCCAATCATACATTACTGATGAACTTAGGGATCACCAAGGCTTCCTTGAGGTTTAACACCCGAGAGACAGTTACTGAAACAGACAGAAAAACCATCAAACGATTAATACAATGTGCTGGTATGTGACTGGGCCATATAAAGTAACACAGGTTTCCAGGAGAAAGCAACTAACACGGAGGGTGATAAAGACGACTTCTAAAAGCCAGGTACCGAGTATGGGAAAAGCTGTAAAAGAAGTAAATGGGGGCACCTGGGTGGCTCAGTCGGTTAAGCGTCCGACTTCGGCTCAGGTCATGATCTCACGGTTTGTGGGTTCGAGCCCCGCGTCGGGCTCTGTGCTGACAGCTAGCTCAGATCCTGGAGCCTGTTTCAGATTCTGTGCCTCCCTCTCTCTCTGACCCTCCCCTGCTCACATTGTCTCTCTCTCTCTCTCAGAAATAAATAAAACATTAAAAAAAAAAAAAAAGAAGTAAATGAAATGCAGTCAGAACAGGGCACACTTAATTACATTTGGGGGGAATCTATCAGGGATCGCTGTAGAAGTAACGCATGAGCTGTGTCTTCCAAGATGAATAGGCCCTCGCTGCTGGAATGACACACGAGTCCAGGCTGAATGGACTTGATGGACAAAAACATGGAGCCTGAAAATGGGACTTGGCTGGCCCTTTTCCGATCCCAAATTTAACACTGTAGTTTACAGTATAAAATATCGTAACAGGTGCCTCTTGGTCTCATCTCCTCCTCTTCCAAAGCACCCTACACAAAGCGTAACCGTAGCCATCCTGACACAGATCACATTGACTCCCTGTTCAGAAACCGTCCTTAGCCCTCCTCTGCCCACAAGATGCTATTTAAATGCCGAGACTAGAACGGGAGGCCTCTCACAATCTGTCCCTGTTTTTCCTCCTCTTCCCGATTCACCTTGAGTCATAATTCCTTTATACTGAAGCCTCACCAGATTATGTGCTGCTCTTCCACGGGGCCTGTGGAAACGTGTCCATCTGGACACTGGCCCCACGTCGAGACCCATGCCAGAGGCCCCGCTGGAATAGAATTCTGCCTGGGCCTCACTTACCATGCCTGCCTTGCAGGTCCGTCTCCATTAAGACTGTTAGCGGTTTCAGGAATGAGCCTCACCCTACAGCAAAGATATTTAAGAAACAAAAAGTTACAGCAAGTCCTTGAGTGTCCATGTCTAGTCACTATGAAGGAGCTGTTCATGATGAGCCAGTGTGATAAGAGCAATGAAGGACAAATCCGCAGAGCATCACGAGAGAATTCCCTAACTCCGCCTGTAGAAAAGATGACAAATGGACTCTTCAAAGATGAATATGAAGAAGACAGAAGTAAAACAGACACAAATATGACACGGTGCCACGTGAGAGAAGAACCACCAGAAATTCGATGCTGCTGGAATGTGAAATATGGAGCCAGAAATAGGCAAATATGGTGAGGTAAGGGCCGTTATGCTGGGCTAGTGGTTTATAACTTATACAAAGTATAAGTTCGTGCTGTGTCAAAACTAGCTTTAAGTTATACTAGGCACATTTTAAAAACTAAAGAAAGAGGTAGTACCTTCACATGCCACAAATCAAAAACCACACTCCCGTCTGTCATCTGCCCAGTTCACACCCTGCTTTCTGGGGTAAAGTGTTAGTTTCTTACTTTTTCCTTCCAGACTTCCTTTATGCCAATTGAAGCAAACAGAATGACATAATCTTATTTCCTCTCCTTTACACAGAAAGTAATATATTATATAATATGTTCTGTACCTGGCTCTTTTCCCCTTTAATTGTAGTAATTTTTCCAGGGTTTTCCATATAAATACTATTCTTCCTATTTTTCAAATGTGTAATAGTCACTGTATTACTATATCATAATTTACCCACCTAAATCTACTATTAATAGACATTTGGGCTTTTCCCCGCTTTGTTGCAATAGGTTGTTATGGCTCGTACATATAAAGAAACTCAAGCCTCATGCAGATATGAGTCGGAAAAGGGAGAAAAAGTTAATGAGCTTTACAGATGAGTGTGGATAATCTCCAAACCTTTTACTATTAAATACAATATTCATATGAATGATCCTGCATATACATTTTCATGAAATATGCAAATACACCTGAAAAGAAGTAGGAAGACACATTGTAATTTTCACATGTATTATCAAATGGTCCTAGAGGGACAGAGCCAGTGTAGACTGGGCAATGACAGTGCCTGGTTCCCGAGACAAAGGACAGCACCCGAGGCAACTCTGCCCTCTAAAAACCTAATCAAGATGAATAATCCAGAACAAGAATGACATCAGCAGTCAAAGAAGCTAACAAAAGAGGAACTATGGGTTTCTAAAAGACAAGCAAGAAAAGGTGATCGATCGTTCACCAGTGTCAAATATACAGCAGGGAGATCTAATGAAATAATTAACTAAAATACAAAACTTAATCATTAAAGCAACATGGTACTCATGCAATAAACAAATGGATTGAGACAGCATAAAAATACAGTAATGAAGAATAAAGGTAATTAAAAATAAAAGAATTAAGACTAAAAGAAAGATAATACTATTATCCACTACAGGGAGCCAGAACTCCGTGCAGAAATGGCTGGTTGTAAAGCTTGGAAAAGGGAAAGGATATGATAAACCTGGCATCTCTTACTATGTCAGAAGTCTCCACAAACTGATAGGAACATGTCAAAAGAACACAGGTGCTAACTTAAAGGGGCTTCCATGGGCCAAATGTAGGATAATTTGAGCACTTAAAAATTAGTAATAAGGATGAGCTATCACTTCCTACCTGTCAGAATGGCTAAAACCAGAAACACAAAACACAACAAGTGTTGGGAAGGTCGAAGAGGAAAAGGAATCCTTGTGCACTGATGGTGGGAATGCAAACAGGTGCAGCCACTGTGGGAAACAGTATGGAGGTTCCTCAGAAAATGAAGACCAGAACTAGTATAAGATCCAGCAATTCCACTACTCGGTACTTACCCAAAGAAAATGAAAATGCTAATTCTAAAAGATACACGCACCCTATGTTTACTGCAGCATTTCTTACCAAAGCCAAGATAATGGAAGCAACCTAAGCATCCACTGATAGGTAAGTGAATAAAGAAGAGATGGTGTGTTTACACAATACAGAATATTATTTAGGCACAAAAAAAAGAATGAAATCATATAAATATATTTTTAAATCTCTACATAAACATATTTAAAATATCATATATAAAGAGGCATAAGGAAAGGGACAGAGAGGAGAGGAGGAGGAGGGAGAGAGACAAAAGAAAACACAAACGTAAGAAAATGCTAACATCTGAGGAAAGGGTATATGCACTTTACATCCTCCTCTGTCAAATGCCTGTTCCTATTCTTTGCCTATTTTTCTATTGGGTCATTTATCTTTTTCTTAATAATCTATGGAAGCACAATGTATAATAAGAATGTTAAAAAAAATGTTAATCCTTATTTTTTCTCCAATGTATGATGCCCTCTATTATAGAGCAGGTTTAACTTTTACATAATCAAACCTGTAACGATTCCTAATGTATATTCCTAATCACAATAATGGTGATGTTTGGGTGATGGGGTGCTTTTCATTTTTTAAATTTCTTTTTTTTTTATTTTCTTAATATTTATTTATTGTGAGAGAGAAAGAGAGAAGGAAAGAAGTAGAAAGACAGAGAGAGAGAGAGAGAGAGGGAGGAAGAAGGAGAGGGAGAGGGAGGGGGGGAGAGAGAGAGAGAGAGAGAGAGAGAGAGAGAGAGAGAGAATCCCAAGCAGGTTCCACATTCAGCACAAAGCCTGATGCGAAGCTCGATCTCACAACCACAAGATCATGACCTGAGCTGAAATCAAGAGTTGGACACTGAAGCAACTAAGGCACCCAGGGGCCCCTTAAGTCACTTTTTATTTATCAATATTTCACAAATCTTTATAGACCATTATCACTTTTTTAACAAAAAAAAAGCCATTATTTTTATATTTCTTAAACAAAATCCTATCAGGACCTTACACAGAATGTAGAAATATGATCCTAAAAATCAACTAGAATTAGCTAACACATTCTCTCTTACTGGCCCTTTGGAGACCAGAAGAGCCAAGCCAACCGTGAAGAAGAACAAAACAAGTCTGAGACTTGGTAGAGAGAACAGTGCTCATCATAAAGCAGAGTTGGTAGAAGACAACAAAAAGAAGCTGAAGGAGTACAGACAGTCCAGAAACAAACCCACATGTAAACAGAACAATGATCATTCAGTCAATGGGACTGGGGCAAATTATACCTTCAGAAGAATAGGGTTAGATCTCCTTCCTAACACCACCGGCACGCGTGTGCGCGCGCACACACACACACACACACACACACACACACACCAAACACTACCATCCTCAAAATGGAGTAAAAGACCTAAATGTGAAAGGACTTTTAGGCATCTTGTAAGCAAATGTAAGCCACTCTGGTAGCCAGCCTGCAAGTCCAGCTCCAGAGTCCTCACACCCTGCAACTGCTGCCCCCGCGTGGCGAGCACCCAGCTGTACAAGCAGCAAGCACCAGGCGAGTGGGGCTGAGGAACTGCCTGCGACTTCAAAGGCTGGATCATAAAAGGCTCTTCCACTTCATGCCCCCACCTGCCTCACTCACTCGGGAGAAGCTGGCCTCCACCTCATGAGGACACTTAGGTGGCTCTAGTGAGGGACCCACAATGATGCACTGAGGCCACCCGCCATCAGCCAGCACCCGCCACCAGCCACATGAGCGGGCTCCCTTTAAAAGCAAGCCCTCCGGCTCCAGGCGAACCTTCAGATGACGGCAGCCTCACTACTGCCTCGCCCACAAACTTCCCAGAGACAAGGTGAGAAGGACTCAGCACGCTGCTTGCAGGGATAGACAGAGGTAAGAGATCGTTACTGTTTGTTTTAAATGAATCGAGGTGGGCAGTAATAGGTAATAATGAAAAGATACCGTTATGACCTCAATGTAGGCAAGGAGGTTCTTAAATATGATACCAGAAGCCAAAACTAAAAAGGAAAGATTGATAAATGTCTCTATGTCAAAATGAAAAAGTCTGGAACAACAAAAGTTAGAGCAAATGCAACTAAAAGGACAAGCCACAAGCTGAAAGATGTCTGGGATTCAAATAAATTATATCAATACCTGGTGAATTCCTACAAATCAATAGAAAAAGGCCAAATCGTCCAATACAAAAAAGGGAGTGGGGACATAGGAGGGAAAAAAACAATTGACCAAGGAAATTAAATAGCAAGAAACACACAAAAAATTCGGAACCACACTAGTAACCAGAGAAATGCAAATTTTAAACACGAAATACCAACCCTCACACATCGGAATGACAACCATCATGTCTGACAACGCAAAGCAATGGCAAGGAAACTACACCATCTCCTGAACTGCTGGTGGCATCGGCCGGTAACACCCACCTTAGCACACAATATACCAAACCTAGCAGAGGGGAAGGCTGAGTAGCCCCTGCCACTTGGCAATTTCTACTTGCAATAATATATCCAGAAAAGAGTTTCACATATGCATGACAGAGTCATTCACTGCACCCCTGTTTGTGATAAGGAAAAAAATCCACAACCACTTAAAAGCCCCTCAACAGAACAGTTCAGCTAAGTGTGATATATTCATGCAAAACCACACAGCAAGGAAAATGAAGAAATGAGGACTCTGGTGTATCAATATAAACACATCTTTAAAAAAATACATGTTTAAAAAAAAGGTGCAGAATATACATGCAATATGGTACCGCTTACATAAAGCTTGAAAACATATTAGTTCTATTGTTAAACATATATATTATTAAGGAAAACTTAAGATGTAAATGCATCAGAATGCTAAACACCGAACTCAGTACACCCCTGGCTTAAGTCGGGTAGAAGGGGACACAGCAACATGAGGGAGGGATGCAAAAACCACAAACACATCTATCAGGTGTGACCAGTAAAGGAAGGATCTGAAAGCAAGACATGATCGAGCTAGGAGATGGGTACTCGAGTACCAATTTTATTACTCTCTATACTTTTCTGTGTGCTTGACTATTTTTTTTTAAGTTTATTTATTTACTTGGGGGGGGGGGAAGGGGCAGAGAAAGGGACAGGAAGAGAATCCCAAGCAGGCTCCACATCATCAGCGCAGAGCCTGATACAAGGCTCAAACTCACGAACCGTGAGATCATGACCTGAGCCAAAACCAAGAATTCTGATGCTTAACCAACTGAGCCCCCAGGCAGCCCCTGTGTGCCTGACTATTCTAAACGGGACATTTTCACCCAAATGGCAGATAACAGACTTAAGCAATATTTGCAGCAGAAAAAAATCAAAAGGGAATTTACACAGCCTGATAAGACAACCCAGCATCACACAGTGAATACACAAATCACCTGCAAAAAAAAAAAAAAGAAAAGAAAAAATTTAGAAAATACTAGCAAATACACAGCAAAATATATAAGCTCAAGCTTATTCTCACTTTTCACTCAAGAAGTATCCACTGAGTGCCTCCTAAGGTCCAGGCACTCTCCAAGGCTCTGGGGACACCGCAGGAACAAACACCTCTCGTCCGTGGGGCTACCGTTTGGAAAGGAGGAGGCAGCCCATAAAGAAATGACAGACAGTCCGATGCTTGTAAATGCTATGAAAATAGAGCAGGCGATGTGTGGGAGAAGAGAAAAGGAGACTTCAGACCCGGTGGTCAGAGACTCCAAGGACAGAGTGACGAGCGGGAAGCCCTGCGAGAAGCCCCAGCAGGAGCATCACGGCCAAGGGCACCGGTCCTGCTGCAAGGACAAACCAGATCCCGCTGGGCAACGGGGTGAAGATGCCGCGACTCCACGGAATGAGGAGGTGCGCCCAGGGGATGGGGCGGGAGACGCGGGTTTCCGTGGGGCTGACGTGTACACACTCGGGAGAAAGGCTCCCTCATGGAAAGGAACACACTGCCGGGAAAATGAAATCAGGTCCGGAGTGTTTCTTTGTTATGAGAAAGGAAACCACATCAAATTATACATCTGTAAACGGGGTCGCCCACATCCAGAGGCCCTAAATACAGTAACATGATATCTTTCATCCTAACTCCCTGGAACAATTTTATACTGATTTTAGAGAGAATAGTTTAGTCTTTCATCTAGAACACAGGGTGAAAACTTATGTTTGATTATTGATAGTTTCGAAAGGTTTCTTTCAGCTACACAGCTATGGTGATGCCATGTAAATATTTCAAGTTATCACATTGGTGAAAACCTCTGTTACGTGTCTTTCACATATGTGCTGTAAAATCAGGAGAATATCCAACAAACTTGCAAATGGTCCATCTTGGTTTCTCAACCATTGCCCACACTCTTCCGGCGTTGGGTCGGGAGCCACAGGACAAGTTCACATCCCCACTCGGCCTCTGGCCATGCACCAGCACGTGAGATGCCAGCTGGGAGGTGTTCTTATCCGGGGTCAGCTTGCAATCACCATATGATCCGTGAAAAGTGGCTGCAAATCACATCAGTGTGTCCCACACCCCTCTCCTGAGGGCTCCCAAACTGCTGGTGTCCACTCCACTCCAACACAGCAGGACAGGATGGAAAGTATGACGGGAAGAAAGTCACAGTGGAAAACTATTGTGGCCTTAACAGATTTTGGTCCCGCCTAGGAAACACCCCGCACAAGCAAGAGCTGTAAACTTGAGTTACCTTCATGGTAAACCCACCTCTGTCCACAGCATTCTGAGCCTTGAGAACTATCCAAAGCGATCTGGATATTCAATTCTACACAAGAAAAGAAACCAGAGGAAGATTCTGATCAAGGGATCAGAATTCCATCGGAACAAGAACACACCGAGAAATGTACTCACCTAAGGCTGTCCTCTAACCCTGCTCAAAAAAGGGTTATTTGACCACAAAACAGGCCAAATCTATGCTTTCACCTCCCAAAAGTGTACGTTGTCCCCTTCTCCCATCTCTGGATTTCAAATCCCAGGCACTACAAACACAGTCATCCCATCATTTCCTCCCACTACTTGAAAAGGAGTAAGTTCTCAGTTTACAGGTTTATCCCTCAAGAGCAGAGTTGTGGTATTGATGTAATAAAGAAGGACGACCTTTAAAAGCAGGATGCTCAGTTACAGAGTGCCCTTCCACAGCTATTTGGGGAATGGAGATGCTCCCTGCTGTGTGGCCCCAATACTGAAATCGAGATTCTAATCCTGGCCTTTCCATCAGTTCGGGGAAACCCAGAATAGGGCTAAAAAATCCCCATAGTGCTTAAAATAGCAAAATGTAACTAGTAACCTTGTTTTTACAAACAATCCAGAACTCTGAATCGAAGAAAAGAGTGTGCAAGAAGCAAGTAATGGTAAGCCAGTCACTCGTGAACCCTGAAGTTATAAAAAGCACTGGGGATGGAGACAGAGAAGTAATTAAAAGGCACTGAGTGACAGCAGGGTGACACATTCCTCAGCCCAGGTCTCCACCCTCCACCCCTACTTTGGGGAAGGGCTCAGTGAGAACCAAAGGGCTTCTCCTCACAAAAGCGTTCCTGCTACTGAAATGCCACAAAGGAACAGAAGCTGCGAGGAAAAGGAGCTCAGGGAAGACCTAATGGGGGGCAGGAGGCTGGGGTGTCCACCTAAGAATGGGTTTGAGAACACAGCTTAGTGCAGCACACAGAAGAAGGAAACACAGACAGAATACGACTGAGCAACACCACTGCATGAAGAGGAAGCCTGGGAAAACCAGACCTCGTGTGGCCCAAGCTGAAGAACTCCCAGCCATCACCTCACCCGCAGGTACGATCTAAACAATGACAAGACGTATTTACAGGTTTCAAATCCGACTATACGCCACAGAAACTTTAACTTAAGATAGATAACATGTAAGGGAAAAGCAAAAGCACTTGAAAAATTCTAGCTAGAAAAACTCCACTTAAGTTAATGGGTTCTCCAAAATCTGGAGTTTCGGAAATAAATGGCGCACACACAGAGAGTTTTTAAAAAGTCAACTGGCCTGCCAAGGTTTCTTAAGAGAAACTAGTCTCTGGCCTCCCCTTCACCAACACTGTCTTCTCCCCGAAACTGTCTCTAATCAGTAGTGTTGGAATCTACCTCCATATCTCTAAGTGATGGGGCACGTTTGTATCTCTGCTTTTTTTTTTTTTTTTAATGTTTTATTTATTTTTAGGAGAGAGAGAGAGAGAGAGACAGTATGAGCAGGGGAGGGTCAGAGAGAGAGGGAGTCACAGACTGAAACAGGCTCCAGGCTCTGAACTGGCAGTCAGCACAGAGCCCAACGCAGGGCTCGAACCCACGAACCGTGAGATCATGACCCAAGCGAAAGTCAGACGCTTAACCGACTAAGCCACCCAGGCGTCCCTGTATCTCTGCTTCTTAAGTGGCCAGTCTGGGGTATTCTCCAGTGGCTGCTTGCTGAGGATGCTTCAGATTTAGCTCTGTCTCCGAGTCTCACCACCCTCCACACTGCCCACCCCCGTTGTCTTGATGCATCGGTCAGATCAGTATTGGAGGCTTATTTCATTAGGACTACACAGGGTATTCAGAACTGAGCCAAGTAGTAAACAATAATTACCTTTCTTTTCCTGCACAACATTTTGTCTTCCTTGGAATTAATAATCGCCCAGCTTCTCATTTACTTAGTTTTCTGCACACTTCTCCCTGTGTGTTTACCCAGTATATGTTTATCCTTAATTAACCTCAGACTCTCCAGTCTAGCAAATCCCCTCTGAATATATCCATTCACACCAGGCTTCCATCGGTTCTTCTTGAAGAAGTCTCTCCCTGCCTTCTGACTTCCTCTGGTCTGACCTGGCTACCCTGGGCCGGCTGCATAGCCACCACCCTGGTGTCACCCGCGGCTGCGTCTGAAGTCCTCTTCTGGATATACGTCTTTCTTGTGATGGAGTACATTCCTCAGCTTCCTGAGGCTTTGTGGGAGACATGTGCCTCGATGAAAAGATCTTTATTTTACTCTCAAGCTTAATAGATTAAACTACTTAGACTAGTTCGGATTTTTTTCCCCAGCATCTTAAAAGCACCACTGCTCCGTTATCTTCCTGCTTTGATTACAGAGGGAAATTCTAAAGACACTGATTCCTGTTTCTTCATATGTGGGTCTAGTTCTTAATTTCACAGTAATGTGCTGTATTGTGGGATTATCATCAACTGTTGTTTGGAATACTCAACAGGCCCTTTCAGTCTGAAAACACCATGTCCTTCGGGTCTAGAATATTTTCTTGATTTATTTCATTAATGACTGTCTCCCGACTGTTTCTTCTGCTTCTTTCTGAAGGTCTGTAACCCTGGTGTTGGAAACTTCTGGACCAGTGTTCTGATTTTCCTGGCTTCTTCTGTCCTATTTCCTACCTTCTTCTTTTACTGTACTTCTGGGAAGGTGTTCCTAAGTTATCTTCTAACCTCTCCAAAAATACTGTCCATTCTTCTTTTCAAAGTATGTGTCTGAAATCCTCAATTGGTAGGAATAATATACACTTTGGAAACTTTGGAGATATTGTGGGTTGGATTCCAGATCACCACAGTAAAGCTAATACTGCAATAGAGAGAGTCATGTAAATGGTTCCGCTTCCCAGTGCAGACAAAAGTTACACTCCCGCTGTGCTGTGGTCCGCTAAGTGTGTACGGCATTACGTCTAAAAAAGCAATGCACGTACCTCAATTTAGAAATACTTTCTTGCTAGTGATGAACCCTGACATCATTACTACAGTATACGTTAACTAACTTGGATTTAAAATTCTTAAATAGTGAGAAAAAAAATATTTTGTTAAAAACAAATTGCTAACCCAGGCGCAGTCCGGGTGGCACAGTCGGTTAAGCATCTGATTCTTGCTTTCAGCTCAGGTCGTGATCTCACAGTTCATAAGTTGGGCTCTGTGCTGACAGTGCGGAGCCTGCTTGGGATTCTCTCTCTGCCTCTCCTCCGCGTGCACAAGTTCACATATGCACTCTTTCTCTCTCTCTCTCAAAATAAATAAACTTAAAAAAAATTGCTGTCATCTGAGCTCTCAAGTAATTCATAATCACAGATCACAATGACAAATACAATGACAAAGTTTGAAACATTGCAAAAATTACCAAAATATGACACACAGACAAGAAGTGAGCAAATGCTATTGGGAAAATGGCGCCAACAGACTTGCTCCGTGCAAAGCTATCACAAGACTTCAATTTGTAAAAAAACAAACAAAACAAACAAAAAAACAAAAAAAAAACCACACACACTATTTGCAAAGTGCAGTAAAAACAAGGTATATGTATAGCATAGTTTCTAAGCTGTGGTATAGACAGATCTCTGATAGATCTCACCAAAATACTATTAATGAAAGAACAGCAGTGACGACACAGGTAACTCCTAAAACTAGCCATGTTTAAACAGATGTTGGCGAAGATGTGGAGACACGGGCACCCTCCTACACTGTTGGTGGGAATGTAAACTGGTGCAGCCCCTCTGGAAAACAGTGTGGAGGTTCCTCAAAAAGTTAACAACAGAACTCCCCTACGACCCAGCAATAGCACTGCTAGGAATTTACCCAAGGGATACAGAAATGCTGATGCATAGGGGCACATGTACCCCAATGTTCATAGCAGCACTCTCCACAATAGCCAAAACATGGAAAGAGCCTAAGTGTCCATCAACAGACGAATGGATCAAGAAGATGTGGTTTATCTATACAATGGAATACTACATGGCAATGAGAAACAATGAAATCCTGCTATTTGCAGCCATGTGGATGGAAGTGGAGGGTGTTATGCTGAGCGAAATAAGTCAGTCCGAGGACGACAGATACCATACTGTATGTTTTCATTCACATGTGGATCTTGAGAAACTTAACAGAAGACCATGGGGGAAGGGAAGGGGAAAACATAGTTACAAGTAGAGAGGGAGGGAGGCAAACCATGAGAGACTCTTAAATACAGAAAACAAACTGAGGGTGGATGTTGGGATGGGGGAAAGGGGAAATGGTGGATGGGCACTGAGGAGCGCACTTGGGATGAGCACTGGGTGGTGTATGTAGGCAATGAATCACAGGAATCTACCCCCGAAACCAAGAGCATACTTTACACACTGTATGCTAGCCAATTTGACAATAAATTAAATAAATTTAAAAAAACTACCCATGTTTAAAGTCATCTAACAGTTATTTAATAAGCATGTATGCAACAAAGGTCCAAGATATGTCACTAAGGACAGCAAAAACGGGTAACATTTATTGAGTAATTACTATATGCCAAGCACCGTATCTGCATTATTACTGAAATCTCGCAGATAGAAAGAGAAGTAATTTGTCCAAAATCGCATGGCTGATTGGGTGCTGCAGCCAGAAGTAAAATCCTGGTTTGTCTGACATGAGAGCACAGGCTTTCCCATACTCTGACAAACTGCCTGGATTAACAAAAAGCTCTTCTTCCCGGGCACTTGGTGCTCTGCAGTCTCCCTGGCTGTCAAACGTGGCCGGTGGCCACCTGACGGAGCTCCAGCTGCTGAACTATGGCAAATGAGGAGCGCGACTTTCAGGCTGGGCCCACCCCAAACATGTCTTTCCCTTTCTGGCTTCACGCAGATGAGCATGTGTAGAACCGTGTGCTGACGACAGGGGAGTCACAGGACAGAAGGAGCAAGAATCGGGGACACTGTGCTCGTTATGGACTCTGGTGAGCAAGAAACAAAATTCAAATTATCTTTAATCGCCTGAGATGTGAGGTTTATCTGTCTCAGCAGTCAAGCTCGAAGCCACGTTGCCTCAAGAAACTCAAACCTTTACAGGGGGTAAGCCAGGTACTGTGATGCGAACAGCATCAAGTGTGGTACAGATGGACACTTGCAGGAAAAGAGCGCTGGCCGCTGGAGCATCAGGGAAGTATCAGCTTTTAACCTGAGTTCTGTTAATGGGGGAGATTTGGGTAATTAAAGATGTGGCCAAAAAAAAAAAAAAAAAGGGCATTACAAATAGAAAACAGAACACATGCTTCCAGGTGAAAAGTGTAAAGGTAAGAACGTCATGGCCAATGGTGAGCTGTAGTATCAGTGGAAAGAGCACAGGGTATAAATGAAAAAGTAGTGAGGGCCAGGATGGAATGAATGGTGGGCAGGTGCCCACAGAACCAGGCTGTGACATCTGGGCCACTCTCCCATGCGACAGTGAGGGCGCCCAGGACAGAAACCCAGCGCAAGTCACCGAGTGCAACGTAAAGTGGTTCAGGACTGAAAGATGTCATCATTTGACAAATATTTACTGATCAGTCACTTCATGTCAACCAAAGCAGTGGGGATGGGGGGAAAAACTGATGAATGGAAAGGAAAAATTATGCAGCACTTAGTTATAGACACTGGGGCTGTGGTGAGTAAGACAGAGAGAAGAGTCAGTAATGACTGAGATCTCAGGTCTGACTGCCTAGAAAAGGGGCAAAACAGTATAATCAAACAGAAAAGCTGGGGGGTAGAACTGTCTTGGAAGAAATGGTTAGTCAGCTTCAAGACAGGCTGAATTCCCCAAACCAGGCACCATTTTTCATATTAATTACTAATCCCCACTTCCAGCTTACTTATTCAATCAGAAGACCCAAGTCCCCCATCTGACCTCAAAGGGGATTAAGAAACAAGAACGGAGCCTGAAGCAAATATGCTGGCCACGTAAGGCAGCATCCTGAGGCAGGGGCCATGTGAGAATACTGCCCTAGTCCAGTGCTTCCCAAAGACTGTCCGGGACTCATTAATCATCGTCTTCCCGCACATCACTGCCCACCTCTCCCCCTGCCCTACCCCTCAGATCCCACTGCAGAAGTTTTGTGAGAAAAAGAAATTGTGCCAGGGAATTTTGGACAGTCTTACAAAGCAGAAGTTTTGGAATTCCACAATGGGCACTTACCCTACACTAAAGAAACCTTTAATTTTGTTTAGTCCAGGTGCTCCCAAAACTTACTCAGTGAGAGAAATCTATTTTTGATGAACACTTACCTACGAATGACGTACGCTCTGGGAAACGGTACACAGATGGTGTACAGACAGACCTTCTCATTAATCTCTGCACAGTGACTGCACCTAACATGGTCCGAAACACACAGGACACGATGTGGGCTGAAACAATTAACTCACGGGGCTTCTCAAACAGTAGAAGCCACATATTTTGGTCATTTCCTAAGTACTATTCCGAAAAGCCAAGGCTCACCCTAGGTCTCTCAGAAAAATTCTTTATAAAATCTCTACATCAATTCACTACATGTGAGTCTATTATCCCCACGCCACTGAAGGTGGAGTACTTCTCTTTGCTTTCAAAATGAAGTCCATCCTCAAAGTGAATCACACTTACTCACAATAGAGGAGTTACTCAAAACGGAGCATTCCATAAACTGGCTTTGTAGAAACTGTGGAGCCACACGCGGCGGTAAGTTACTACACCACACACCCCATACAGGGGGCACTGGACCAGAGGCACATGCTGTAGGTTGACAATAAGAACGAACGCAAGGGAGAGGAGGGGGAAATGGTGAACCAACTTTCTCCCTTCTCTCCCCAACAATTCAGGTGAGCTTAAATACGTGGGGCGGGGGTGTGTCACCGATTCCAGTCCCCTGCCCACAACAGGGCGGAGAGGAAGAAAAATGTTCTCCCACTGGGTGGGGGAAAGAACAGACTGTACCCCTCCGGGCTTCACTCAATAGCTTTGGGCCAAATGAATCAACATGTTTATCTGCTAATACGGCTGAGCTCATTTTTACATGTTATGCACTTGAAAGGAAACAAACTTTTTTTAAATGGAACCAGTGAAATTCAGAAAGTTTGTTTTCCGTTGTAGCGAACTTAGTTAAGCTCTTTGTTTACGAAGACCAAAAATTACAGAATAAGTCTTTCATTGTGTCAAAATGTTTATTCCAAACTGGAGAAGAGTTAAGGAAACTCGGGCTCTAAGACATCTGATCTAAGGGTCAAGGACAATGTGACTTCTTAGCTCTGCCAGCAGTTTTTAAAAGTTGCTTCCTGTACTAGGGAATGTTCACTGTTCTGGCACAAACAATAATAAACGTCATTTATGCAACCACCTTGATTATTCTTTCCTTTTAAACTCACGGCTTGGAAATACCAAAGGCTACAGTCATTAATTCTAATAAGTATTTTGAGCTTTTAATTACCATTATATTTCTACTCACTTACTATGCGCAGGGAAACAATTTTACATTATTTGTGCATTCAAAAAATATGCCCTGAATGTCAATTATGTGCCGGAACATGACAGATGAAATTCAGCAAAAGAGATGGGTCGCTGCCCTCCAAGAGTTTTCAATCCAGCTGGGAAGAAACCTATTATGAAATCAGACACATATGTAATCCAAACAATAAAAAGGGGGGTAAAGAAAAAAAACATGTAAACATACATGATCTGGCCCCGGGTCAGAGATGGAGTCCTTTGGTAATGATAACTGAACTGAGATCAGCACAACAAACATGAAAGATGAAGTACACACACACACACACACACACACACACACACACACACAATCACTCTAGGAACAAGAATATCCATACTGTTGAGAGGAAAGGGGTTTGTAGGGGCAATGGTAAAATCCATAGGACTCTGAAAATAATGGCCACAGCCTCATGTAAACAGTACCTAAGAGTGCTTATCTCTGTAGGAAGGAAAGCAATGGCCACTTCTGGTATATTTCCATTCAAAAATAGGTTTCACAGCTAGAACTATTTTCCAAGGGAAAAGCCAAACACCACCGATTAGTCTAGCAATGTCCAATCACCTCAAGTCTCCACACACATAAACCGAATTTATGATAATCAATGTGCCCCAAGCCTCAACACCCCATAAAACCCAGGTCCCACAAAGGCACCTACAGCTTTATGGGCTCAGGATCGCATCTCAGCGCAGAAAGAAACATTCAGAAATCGTCTTGTAATCCACAAAACACTTCCATCTTGCAAATAAGGAACGGGACCCAAAGTGGGGAAGTGACGCACAGCACAATACGTTCTTCCCCTTAGCAGGCAAAAAGGAGGTTAACTAGACCCCCGATCTCCTGAGGCCTGTTCCCACGCTCTTTCTAAGGCACTACCAGGGCGAATCTAGCAAACGACAAGGAACACATGATGCAAATAAATAAGGCAAAACGGTAAAATCAGGAATTACATTTTGAAAATGTTAATCGCCTTCAACTGATCTGCACTTCCCTGAAGTCCTAGAAAAATAATGGCCCCTTGTATCCCATTCCACAGAAAAGGTGTAAGTGAAGGAAACAAACACTTCTTGACCTTATGGGGTCCAAGCGCTGGGCTGGGTGCTTGATCTACTTGAATTTCACCTGATCATCACAACTACCCTCTGAGTTAGACAGAGTCTCATGCTACTGAGACTCGGGAGACAAGTAATTCACCCAACATTACACAGCAGGAAAATGACAGAGGCAGAATTTGAATTCAAGTCTGTCCAACTCCACACCCATAGTCACTTGACCACAAGAAAAGGATTTTTTTCATAGGAAAATGTTACACAATGCAGGGAGGTCTCCCAGAGAACCCACCAATGCCCATCTACCTGCTGATGAAAAGTCTTCTAAAGTCCGGGAATCCAATAATCATGCTTTAATTATTCCTGCAGGAAGTACCAAGTTTTAAACAACTACTTTACAAACAAAACGTAGAGCACACTCTGAGGTTAAATGTTGCTTCTATTCTCTTCTCGGCATCCTTCTCAGCCCCACTGCCACTGGCACCCAGAAAAGCGCCAGCTGCACGCCGGTGCGATGTCAGCTCGCCAGCAGTAAGGGGCGGATACAAGAATGCAGGACCGCGTGGGGGGAGCGCATGGAAACGGGGACTGCACTCTAGCGATTCCAGGCCTCTACTGGTGGACAGCTCATTCACAGCTTCGACCAGGAAAGGGCACCCAACTCAAAAAAGAACCAGTGGTCCAAACACGGCCTCGCATGTCAGAATTAAAGGGAAGACCCATCTCTGGGTGCACAACCACCACCCACACTCTAGGACTCCGTTCCCACCTTCCCAGCCCTGCCGAGTCGGTCACCGCACCACCACCAGGTTCTCCACTTCCAGAGTTTAGTCGGCATCTCTGGTGTGCTGTCATCTCTCATCCTGTTCTCTTTACCCTCATGGAACTATCCTTGGTTTTCTCCATCATTTTAGTGGGAAGAGAAGAGTGTATTTTCTCTGATTCTACAATAGAGGGTGGATTTTTTTAAGGTTTTCTCTTGATGCCTACGGTGTCTGTTTTCTCCCAATACCCCACATACCATTCCATCCTCCACCTCTATTTCTGTTGGCTTATTTTGACCTCTCTTTTTGTACGGAGGCTTTCTCCAGATGTCCCATGGTTTTGGAATGTTAAGAATCCATATCTAAGAATGAGGTTCTGACAAAAAATTGACTATCTGTGTGGGGAAAGGGGGCGTGTCAACCGGTAGCTTTCAGTTAAGCATGCTCTGGTAGTAAGCTTATCGGTATCTGAAGACATTTCAGTTGTCTGCAGGAGAGGAAGACCATCTTCACTGTGGGTTCTGCAGGGAGAGCAAGAAAACAGGCTCAGACTTCCCACAATTCAGGCACAGAGTTCCCGAATCTTCCTGTTTTTAAGTCAATCGGCCACCCCCTGCCCCCGGTTTCAAAATGCAGGCACTTCTTCAGTTTTATATTTTATCATCTTAATTTTATAAAGAATAAATCATGGCGTCCCAAGGCCACAGGCTGGTGACGGACAGTCATCGACCCACACAGGGTCCTCAAGGAGAGAACCTAAGGACCCCGCCCGGATACGTGCAGGTTTTCTGACCAATCCCTGCTCTCAGCTCCACCGCGGACCCTGCCTCCTGGACGGTCTTCAGCCTCCCAAGGCCGACTCTCCTGGGAGCCTCAGGACACAGTACTGTGCACTTACAGACCTTTTTGCTCTGCTAAGTCCACTGCCGCCCATTCACCCGCTTCCTCGTTTCAGAAAAAGCGCAGCAATTTCTATCTCCTGCTGTCATCTCATTCTGAGGGGTACAGAGTTACTTTCTAAAGGGTTACAGATTTTCAGCTGTGCAAGATGAAAAAGGTTCTGGAGATGAGTGGCACTGATGGCTGCATCATGCTGTGACTGGACTGAATACCACCAAACTGGACGCTTAAGAATGCTTAAAATGGTAAATTTTCTGATGTATTTTTAACAATTTTTAAAAAAAATTTTTTTTAAGCAATATTTAGAAAAAGCTTAAAAACCCCTTCTAAGATCGCCCTATGCGGAGTTCTCTTTCTCACTGGCCACGTCCTCTCTATATGTCCTATGATTTCCCCTCTCAGTAGCACGAGTTCTATCTGAAATTATACTCTTTATTTCAGTAATGGTTTACTGCCCCTGCCCTCCCATAAGCAGCAGACATTGGGGCCACCTTCTAACATCGCCTATGTGTCATGGCGGTAAGAACAGTAGGAAAGCACCCGGTAAACATCTGGCCGGTAAGTGAATTAGCCGGTTTCTGGGCCCCACCCAGGCAGACCAAATGAGATCGTTGAATTCTCAAACCCTGACTGACAGAAACAGAAAATCTGCTACTGATGACCCAAACAGGACCCTCTCTCTAGCTGTCAAACAGTTTTAAGTGGAACAAATATTCTACTCTCAGTGGAGACCCATTTGCTTTTGATTAGAGGGATGGGCAATGGGAAAGGTGTGGACAAAAGAGGAGTTTCTCATTATTTCCAAATAAGAATTCCTGCTAACATGGCAATATTCTTCCTTTAACACAGCTCTTTTTAAATGTTGGCATACATGCCTTACTATACGAGCCTCCACATCATAAAGAGGTTTAATGTGTAATTCAAATGTTGAGTTAGGACACACACACACACACACAGAACCCTGTTTTCCACTTAAGTTCTTAAAAGTACCTAAATTTCCACAGGATTTTGTTCTGGTATCTTCACCCGCCTGTCTCTAAATCTCATGTTGCCTTTCTGTTGCTCCCTCCTAGACAGCAAGTGCACGTACCTCCCATTATAAAGAATATCCACTTCATCTTAACTGCACACTCAACCTACAATCATATCTACTCCCCCCCTTCATGGCATCAAGCTTCCTGGAAGGATGCTTTCTCACTTCCTGTTGATTCCTCAACCCTCAATGCACGGTAACTACATGGCTGTCGATCCCTTAACACGGTGATGGCCCGCTCCCCAGCCGCCGTGAGCTCCCAGGATACTAACCATGGATTTTCCCATCTGCTCAAGTTCCCTGTCCCTTCCACGTGACTTAGCTTCTGGTCGTCCCTAACTGGCAGCGGACAGGTCTGGGTGTGAACCCAGCTCCATCACTGACCACACTTGTCTGAGCTGACTCAGGGCCAGTCTGTCTCCATAAAGCACAAGTCACTTGAAGGCATGCACTACTTATTCATCTTGATCCACCCAAGTCCACACGCTCCAGCACAGAGCAGACACTCAGTGAAGCTTTGTGGGAGTTGGAGAAGAAACGACAGGGGGAGGGGTGGAGAGGAACACACAGCACACAGGTTCCCTCAATCTTTTTAATCCCTAAGTACAAAGCACAAAAGTTAAGCATAAAAGAACCTCAGTCAGTGACTGCTGAATCTAACTGAATGCATATACATATATATGTATACATACGTGTGTGTGCCTGAGTATATACGTGTGTACACACACACACACACACACACACACACACCCTATGTAATGGTTTGGTTTGGTTCAATTCCACTGGACATTCACAGCTAAAATTCTGAGAATTACACATTCACCTTAAAGGTTTGGTTATAAAATCACACTGTTACCTACAGCTGTAGACTTATTAATAAGCAAATTCAGTTTTAGAAATCCCTAGTCAATGAAGTAATAATATAATTTAGCATTCTTCGACTTCCAGAGGACGTGAGGGAGGGGCACACTTAAGCTGGAGTCTACGTGAAATGAGGGTGAAATACAAGGTCAACACTGAGGTCTGGAGATAGGGTAGTAAAAAAAATTCCATACATGTCTTAAAATTAACTTCTTGGTCTCTGAAGAAGCTGTCATAAATAAGCTGGGACAGGTTTTACAGGGCTTTTTCAGGAGTGCCTTGGGGGCTCAGTCGGTTGAGCATCCAACTTCAGCTCAGGTCATGATCTCCAGGTTCATGGGTTCGAGCCCCGCGTCAGGCTCTGTGCTGACAGCCTGGAGCCTGGAGCCTGCTTTGGATTCTCTCTCTCTCTCTCTCTCTCTCTCTCTCTCTCTCTCTCTCTCCCTCTCTGCCCCTCACCCGTCTGGGCATGCACTCTCTTTCAAAAATAAACATTTAAAAAAAAAAATAAAGGGCTTTCTCCAAAGTCTGATATCTGCTACTAAAGGAAAAAGAAGATATCCCCAAATTTAAAACAAAATACACATAAACAAATTGCTTTAAATAAATGCTCTTTTATTGTATTTCAAGGGAAAATGGGTACTTCTGGACACTAATTAAAAGTGAAAAGGCAAACATCCCTTTGCAGTTAAAAGAGGATGAGAACAATTCCCAGGGGAAAAAAGAAAATCAACTTCACCGAATTCTACTTTATGTAACTTACAGTTCATTCCACTCAGCTCCTACTCTCTGCCTTATTTCCAAGTCTCTATGCCTTTCACTTACTCTTCAATGTCCGCACTCCCGAGGGTTCTACCCTCACGCTCACTGAGCACACACGTCTACACCGGCCCGGCATGGCGGTTAGGAGCAAACCCTTCAGGACCAGATGCACCTGCCTGTGTCTGAATCCTGACCCCACTTCTAATTAGGTGTGTAATCTGAAGACTTAACTTCTCTGTGCCTCAGTTTACTCACATGCTATAACAAAAGAAAAAAGGACAGAACACCCTCAGGGGTCGTGAGAGCTGAGCTCCTATATATCAAACGCTCAAACACTGTCTGGCACATACGTGATCCGCAAGTGTTATCTATGGGAGGGACCGCACAATTTATCATCCAAACCAGGGCACTCTGAGATTTAAAGAAGAGACTATTAATAACCACACTGGAGCATCAGGGATAAACCAGAACTGACCTTGGCAAACCAGGACAGAGTCACTCGATTAGCCTAAGATGCACCATAAAGTACTGTTGACAGGCAACAGGTTCTGCCCCACAATTATACAGTCAGCCTCATGTTGTTCACTTCCCATTACACAGACCTACTTAGAGGCTATTAAAGTGGGTTTGGGGAGGGAGGGGGGTAGAAGGGGAGAATAGGTCAAAAAAAAGTTTCAGAAACACCACATTAAATAAAAGTAAACGAGGTACTTAACCATCTAGTTTCTACCCAAAAGTCACTGGTCTACTTATGTGCCTTATTTGACTTTATAGCTTCAATTAATTTCATCTTACAAATACAAAGCTATTATGAAATAAAATTTAAATGAACAACTGGCTTTTTTAAAATATAAAACAGACACCTAGCTATGGGCAGTGCCCTTTTCCTTGGCACCTAGCCCCTAATGAGTACTACATATCTGCTGAATGAATGAATGACTACCAGAAACACTTCTCATAAAAAATGATTTCAGAAACTAAAGCTAGATCAGAAAGAAGTAAAGTCTAGGTTGGGGTTTTGGGTGAGCTTTTTCACTTTTTTGGATGGAAGGTTCCAGCAGAACCCTGGATAAGAATGGCACTGGCTGTTCCACTGGATTTGCTCTGGACTAAATGTGGGTTGGTGATCCAAGAGGAAAAATCCTCCTAGAAGATAAAAATAACAGAAGTAGTAGCCAATGAAGAAGGAAGATACTACCCTTGTAGTAGCCAATGAAGAAGGAAGATACTACGCACAAGGGCCTACATCATTGCCTTTGATCTTCACAATAACCTTCTTTTTTTTTCTTTTATAAATTTTTTTTACTGTTTTATTTGTGTGTGTGAGAGAGACAGCATGAGCAGGGGAGGGTTAGAGAGAGACGGAGATACAGAATCTGAAACAGGCTCCAGGCTCTGAGCTAGCTGTCAGCACAGAGCCTGACGCGGGGCTCGAACCCACGAACCGTGAGATCATGACCTGAGCCGAAGTCAGACGCTTAATCGACTGAGCTACCCAGGCGCCCCTTCACAATAACCTTCAAGTGATACCTGGCTTGGTCATGTGAATTTTAGCAGATCTCACTCATGTCCGCAACTTATTTCCAAATGTCTGACCAAGACTTTCTTTTCTTTTCTTTTTCTTTTCTGTAGGTCTGTACACCTCTTTTTTGCTGGCACAATTTTTTGAGGTATATTCCAACACAACCCACCACCAAGCCTAACTACTGGTAAGGCAGCTAACCATCAAGTGCTCCAATCCTGTTATGAAACAGTCCATGTGAACTCTACACCACGTGGTCCCAAAGGGCAGCACATCACAGGCATAATGCAGCTGTGAGAAACATCACATTTATAACCGTACATTTATAACCACACACTTGTGACTTAAAATAATCTTCCTCTCTGGAATCTATCAGAGAAGATGGAATTAAAAAATATTCAAGCATAAATAATTCCACATATCAAATGTGGGAGCTGGAAGGAACTTCACAGAACTAATCAAAGTAAAATGTTATTGAAGATCAATTAAATGCATTTCTAGCCATGAGCTACATAGCCGGTATTGTTATTGTTGCCGTTCTTTACATGAGGGGACCAGGTTTAGCAACTTGCTCAAATTTACCCAGCTGGTGAGCAGAGGACTTGAAACCCAAACCCAAATCTGTCTAACGCCAAAACTAAGATCGTTAATTTTCTTTACAGTACACTAAGATTCCTCCTACTTAACAGTCTTCCGTAACCCAAATTGCTCTGTCAAAAATAGGACTTCAGGCTAGACAAGACCTCTTGCCCGCTTCTCCACCTTACAGCCTCAGTGACAGCAAGTACTATTCTATGTTGGCTGCACACAGCTGGCCACTGAAAGAGCACACAAAACCCAGGGCTTCCTCCAGACTCACAGCCAATGCTCTTCTGCATCACAGAAGACCGAGGCTTATCAGTAAGAACTATGACAGCTACCGCTTATCCAGCACCTATGAGAAGCCCAGCACTACATACGGTGTTCTACAGAATTATCTTGAATCCCCAACTCCCCAATAACCTCTCTAAAAGCCCACAATGGCAGACTCCAAAGCCAGCTACATGTTTGTGTCCATCACACCGTTTTCACAATCCCAACTAGAAGCCCAGGTGTGTGTGTGTGTGTGTATGCACGCGTGCGGTGACGGTTGTTGTTTTTGTGTTTGTTGCTACTAAAATCGACCCATGTACACCTGCTGCATTTTTGTGAAGACATAAAAATATTGTGATACATGGCATGGAAAACACTTTTCCTTCTAAGAAAAAAAAGTCTTCTAGGGGTGCCTGGGTAGTTCAGTTAAGCATCTGACTTTGGCTCAGGTCATGATGTCACGATTTGTGGGTCCGAGCCCCATGTCAGGCTCTGTGCTGACGGCTCAGAGCCTGGAGCCTGTTTCAGGTTCTGTGTCTCCCTCTCTTTCTGACCCTCCCCTCCTCACACAGTCTGTCTCTCTCTCTCTCAGAAATTTAAAAAAAAAAAAAAATTAAAAAAAAAAGAGGCTTCTAGAGTATCTTTTTATGAAATCATAAACTAAAAGACCTGATAAGCCTCATTTAGACAAGCAATCAAAGACTGATTCTTCCCTAAGGAATCTGATTTCAACACAAGGCTTTCATTAGACAACCTGGGTAGTTAGAGCACAAATCTGTATGCGCACATACATCCCTATCTGTATGTCAGGCTGGAAGGAAATGTGCCAAACCGTAGAGCCACCACCCCTGCCACAAACATGGTGACCTCCCTCAAGAAATGGTCCTACAACCCAGGCTCTCCCCTAGCAGCGGCTGCCGTCCTCCTGGCTATGGCAATAACTGGGGATGGACAAATGACAACAGCAGAATCCAGTCTGGTCTTTATCACAGGCCGGTGGGAAGAAGTCTGCCTTCCTTCTGGATGGCGAGCCCCCACGCTGCCACCCGGGAACCACTGCCTTCGGCCTCCGCGAGAAGAAGCCTCCACAACGAGACCATCACCGCTGGAGACAGGGCAGGATGAAGCCCGAGAGAGAGCTCAACGTCACCACCGGGTCCCCTGGACCAGGCACACCTGAATCAGTCCAGCCTGCTTAACCCACTTACACGATCTAGTAAATCCACTCCCACTTTTAATGTTCCCTTCATTGCATAAGCTTGTGTTGGATTCTTTCTGCTTAACCAACCTTTTTTTTTTTTAATGTTTTTATTTATTTCTGAGAGAGAGAGAGAGAGACAGCGTGAGCAGGGGAGGATCAGAGAGAGAGGGAGACACAGAATCTGAAACAGGCTCCAGGCTCTGGGCTGTCAGCACAGAGCCCAGCGCGGGACTCGAACCCACGAGCCATGAGATCATGACCCGAGCCAAAGTCGGATGCTTAACCGACTGAGACACCCAGGCACTCCTCTGCTTAACCTTTTTTTAAAAAGTCTTGATGAATTATCCTCCTAAAGACAAGTCCTCAGTTAAAAAAGATAACAACAACGTGCTGGAAAATTTTAAACTTTTGAAAATTTGATCAATAATTCTTTCTACTTAAGACATGCTTTCAAGTGTAAACACTAACAAAACTTTTAAGCCTAGTAATATTTTGTTCCTAAATAAGGTGATTTTAAGTCCTTACACAGTAACGTAATTGCATTTTAGGAGAATTATTAGAGTATTTGGTGTTCAATGTTTTTTTTGTTTTTTTGTTTTTTGCCTTAACGTTTTTCTAAGGGTAGGAAATACTACGTGTCTACTCCCTGCCCATCAGCCTGCTGTCATGCCACTCGCCAACCTTAGAGTTCGCTGGGTGGGTAGGGACTTCGTCCATGCAGGCTCCTGGGGTGCGTCAGCAGAGAAGCAAGATCTAAAACCAAGACAACTCTGCACTCTGCAAATCCAGAGGACATACTGACCACCACACACAAGTTCCTTCTTCCAGAAGTATCCTGCCTTTGCTCTGCTCCCCCATCACACTCACTTCTTCCCTCCAGACCGGCGCTCATCTCTCTTCCTTTCCAGGAGGAACCCTTCCCCCAAGTTTTCGACCCCTCCCACCCTCTGCTCCTGCCCAGCAACGGCCGGGTCTCCCACCCCCCACCACGCTCCCCTCTGCCATCACGCACATATTATACTTCCCATGGCCATTCTTGGACTGTCCAATCCAATGGCCTTTTTCTGTTTCATTCCCTCTGTAGACTCCACTGCACGTGACATCAATGATCCTCTCGTAAAATCTCTTGTCCGTTGGCTGTGACCTTCCTATTTTAGCTCTCTTCCTAAGAAATCACTCCTTTGGTACTTGCCTAAAGAGTCTCTTTTCCCTCCCACTGCCCACTCCTGAACTCCTTCTTCAGTCCGCTGCTCATCTTCCCTTATGCTTTTTCTGCAGAATTGTACCTACCAATAAAATCCAACTGTGTTGTTCTCCTGTATGAGAACTGTTCACAGATGCACACACACCCACACACAAAAGGCTGAATAAGCATGTCTGTCCCACCTTCTCACATCAGGACCCCTCGTGACCTGGCTGAAAATGGCATCTTAGTCTCTCTAATACCATGGCACATGCAGTCACCTCTTGGCCCGTGGGCCCAGTATTCTTCCATTCTCCCATAACGTCCTGACATCAGACTCAAATGCCACTTCCCCCACAAAGAATTCCCGGTCACACACCCACACCCGTCTCCAAAGCACCATGAAGTCCCCCCAGGTCTCACCTCTACACAGCCAAGGCGCTAAAGAGAGAGTGTGATTAGAGCGTTTTTATGGTCAGAGATAACATACATTCCTGGGCTTTTCATCTCACTCCATAATCATTTCAGGGGCAAGGGACACACTTTATCCTTCTTCTGGTTGCTAGAACATGGTAGGCACCTGATATGGACTGGAAAACATGCCTAAAAGGCCCAGGTTCTGACTGCCAGCGACATCTTGAAACATTTCATATACCTACATGGCTTCGCCCTCGTCAAAGTTCACCATGATGGCCCTCTGAACACTGAAAACATTTACTGACTCCACCAGTAATTTGGCATTTGTGATTTTCCGCTGTGAACATTATCCTATTTTTACATGCATACTGTCTTATCTTCTCAACTGGAAAAGTACTTGAGAGCCGTAATTTTTAATGTTAAACATATTATACTAGATGGTGTGATTCCTCGCACCCTACCGGGCATTCAGTAAGTATTGCACGACTGTTCCATGAGCCTCTCTGTCAGCAATTCTAAGGACTATCTGACCTGTTATTCCCTTATTGTTTTAATTAAGCCAAGGCCTCTCAAAATCAGTCATTAAGAAAATACACATACGTGGAATGCAGACAATGAATATCTTTAAATTCTAGCCCAAAGCGACAGTGTGTTTTTCCCTTGCAAACACAAATCTATTACAAGTGGACACTAAAAGGCAATTTCCCAGGGCACCTGGGTGGCTCAGTCGGTTAAGTGACCGACTTCAGCTCAGGTCATAATCTCATGGTCCATGACTTCAGGACCCACGCTGGACTCCAGGCCTGCAGCCTGCCTCAGCATCTGTGTCTCCCTCTCTCTCTGCCCCTCCCCAGCTGCTGCTCACTCACTCTCTCCCCCTCAAAAATAAATAAACATCAAAAAAATTTTAATAAACTAAGGAATTTCTCTAAAATTCATAATGTAAAAATTGATTCAGGCCAAGTACCATCAATGGAAGTTTAAACTGAAGTGAAGGGCTATTGGGAACGATGACCCCACAGATTTATGATTGAGGCAAATACATCTTTATAGTGAAGAGACCCGAACACCTTCTTGATCAGGTACATGTCACCTGTGTGGTATTCTCACCCAAAAAAGCTCAACATGAATCTAACAGTGAGGAAAAATCAGACAAATCCAGAATGGGGGACATTCTCTAAGGCAACCTGAGGCATAAAACCCTCAGAAACCTTAGAGTCAATTTCACAGAGAAATACAATGTCATATTATTATTCCAGAATAAAATGGGCCAGGGATACGACCAAATAAATAGTATGCACCACAGATTTTTTTAAATTTCTAAGTTTTTCTGGACTACCACATTAGACAGGATTACCAAAAGTATTAATTTCTTAGCTGTGTCAATGGTATAGCAGTTGCGAATACCTCACTCTTGGGGATCTGGGCTCAAAGGACTTACAGACAGAGCAATACCCGCAACTCCCTTTCAAACAGTTCAACCAAAAAGAAAAAAAGAGAAAGGAAAAAAAAGAAAAGTAGAAGGAAAAGTGTAACCAAGTGGGGTGTTAGATACGCTAACCAGCGCGAGGCCAGAACCGTCTCACGATGGAAAAGCATATCGAAGCGTCACACTGCGCACCTGAAATATACAGTTTTCTCTGTTGAGTGAACCTCAGTAAAGCTGGGGAGAAATCAAGGTGGTGAAACACCGAGCCTGCTGACGTGCCTGTAACACTATGCGTTCAGCCCTTCTGTATATTTAAAGTTTCCAGGATACGAAGTTAGGAGTGAACGTGACCTCCTCTTCTTTCCAGTCATTTTAAAGATAAGCAGAGGTCAGAGCTGAGGATCCAGTCCTACTGTATCTAGCACTGATTCATTTTAAATACGTTTCGAAATACGTGAAGTGACCTCTGAGAAGACAGGCTTATGTAGACGTAACTTCGCTGAACAAGAAACAAGACTAAATGACTACATGTAAAATAAGCAGGAAATGCTTTCCTCATCTCACACACAATACTCTGCAGTTCTTGGTAACAATTACTGGTCAGGTGAATCCTTTCTCCGGTATTTAAGAAAACATACGTTGGTGAACGTTGCTGAGCTCATCTGTTCGTCCAGTGCCAGCCTGCCACCCCGTGAGTCGACCGGCCCCTTCCCTTGTGTGAGGGACCCTCCTTGCCCTGCGCTGGCCACCCCCGCCCCCTGGCCCACTGCCCGCCATCTCTGGGCAGCTGCCTTCTCAGCCTTGCGACTTCCACCCATCGCCGCACTCGCCTGGTACCACTGAATGGCAGGATGCCTCAAGTCTTAGGACTTTAATAATCAACCTTTATTATCCACGGTGCCTGTGAGTCAGGAACTCAGGACCAAGAGAGGCAGAGAGGAACTCCCTCAGCAGTGCTGCTCAGAAAGGGATAAGGAAGGAGGGAGCTCAGAGCAATTCTGGAATCCAGGGGGGCCCAGGCAGCTCCTGATGAGGGTCTGCCGTCCGGGGTCTCGGCTCTACTTTCTGAGTCGCCCTTTCCTTCGCAGGGAGGGGGGCCCACGTGTGAGGCGATGCGTTCTCGGCCGCTGCCTGCCTGCAGAGGCCCGGGAGCCGAGGGCTGCCCTGCACGGGGACGGTCTCTGGCCCGTTCAGTCCGAGCCGACAGTGGTTCTGCCAAGTCTATGGTCATTAGAAGAGAGAGGCAGAGGGAGACGGGAGAAAACGGAAAACCTGTGGGTCTCCCGTGCGTCTTCACTCCACGGACCGTTCGCTCCACTCTGACACAAAGGCCACAGCCACAGATGCCTTCAGGGCCCTCCGGCTCTCCCAGTTCTCAGGATCCCTGCTGTCGGGGGAGACATCTCTGAGGGAACACCGCGGGTCTTGCTGAGGTCCTAGCGGATTTCAAAGTCACATCCTCAGCTTCACTTGTGGACCACGGTCTCCTGAAAGTGGCCCGTATTTGATCCCCAGAATCGATTTCCTCATGGTAGCAGTCCTGCTCATGGAAGAGAGGTCAGGCGTTCCCAAACTCACATCTCCTTGCTCCCTCCGGTTTCACAGTGCTTCCTCTGGTTTCTCTCTCTCCTTCTACACGTTAGCAACCGAACTGCTAACCTGTCTGCCGCTCCAGAACAAGGACCTCCTTCCGCACATTCCCACTGACACCTTCCCCACTGCTCCTTACACCCTCACCCGCAGCCCGCCCAGGGCCCCTCAACTTCACCGACGGTCTGTCCTACGACTCTTCGGGCTTTCACTAACTGCCTCCAAATCTTTGGCAAAACAAAACCACCCCTTACAAAATCTGTATTACCAATCGCTATGCAACCAACTACTCCCAAATCAGCACTTTAAATACAATGAACTTTTACTGCACAATTTCAACGGAGCAGGCGTGGCTTAGCCTGGTGGTTCAGAAATGGGACCTCTCATGAGGCTACGGGCAATATGGTGAGCACGCAGTGGTCATCAAAAGGCTCTAACTGAGCTGGGTTTTCTTCCACGGCAGTTTACTCACGTGGCTGACCAGTTCATAATATGCTCTCGATCATAATTCTACACTCTTGGTGAGAAAAGGAGTTCGGGGCCGCTCCACCCGGACATGGCTCTGGATAACGCTCTGCCAAGTTAAGCACCAGGTTGAAGAACTGCTTTCTCAACTAGCCTCGCAACAGCTTCTCTTTCATGCTTTAAATTACAAAACTTCAGCAATTCATAATTTCACTACAGTTTTATGGGTAACCTGCTGAAACCATTTTTATAGCCGCTTTTATGTAAAAACTCAGTAGTGATTTAGCAAAAGCTGAAGACTGTCTGGATCCAAAGGGGCTGTGTGGTCGTCTTCCGCCAGACCCCTAAGCCGAAGACTCAGGCTGACGTCACTAACACAGCACAGGACACGCCACCCCACTGCTGCTGACACCACCTCTGGCCCTACTGTCATGCCTATGACTCACGCTAGGACGAGAAGCTTTTATAGACTGCATAAAATTAAAGTTAAACAATGCAAAGAAAATGGAGAGAACTAAAACACAGGAAAACACAAGGGCACAACTAACATCCACACTGTAGAAAAGTAAGTTTGTGTCAAATGAATGGAAACTTGAATCAGGCACTTTGAAGACAAACTATAAAAGTTCACTGGGGGCAGTGGAGCACTCGGCTGGCTCAGTTGGTGGAGTGTGTATTGCAGCTCTTGATCTCAGGGTTGTGAGTTCGCACCCCACGTTAGGTGTGGAGAGTATTTAAAAATAAAATCTTTCCCCAAAAAATCCACTGGGAATGAAAGAGGAAAACAGATAAAACATAAGGGAAGAGAGGATAAATATCCAATGAAAATTAGTAAGGCACCATGCTCCTACTGCAGATGACAGAGGGCCAGATTCTTTGTCATTCTTTCCATCAAGAAAGGGACTGTTTCTTCCCATCAAGAAGCGGACTCGGTTTCTTCTCTTGAATCCAGGCTGGTCTTGTGACTTGCTTGAGACCAATAAAAGGTGAGTAAAGCCAATGCCGCGCCCGCTGCGGAACTAGCCTCTGGGAGGCTGGTGGCCCCCACCCTGGGAAGGCAGCCACAGGGCGCTCTAGGGGAGAAGGGCGGCATCGGGGGGAACTAAGGCACTCCCGGCCAACACTGACCCAAGGACCCAAATCTGGGGGCCAGCGAAGCCTTCATATGCAGCCCCAGGAGTGATCCTGAGTGAGATCACCAGAACTTCCAAGTCAAACCATAAAATCATGAAAACTAATGAACCATTGTTGGTTTAAGCCACGAAGTGCTGGGTGGTCTGCTCTGCAGCAGCAGATAACTGATGTCGCGAAACAGAGCTAACACAAGACTGCCAAAATCCAGGGACAAAGCCAGACCCCGCAGTGATAGACACTTGTATCCCAAGTCCTTGCTAGAAAAGATTCTATCTTAAACTGTTCGAAAACCCAGCTTGTTGCAAAAGTCTGGTTGAAAGTAACAGCTTTTCTATTTCTTAAATTACCTTCATTATTTACTTACTCAAAACAATATTCTAAATTCCACCCCAGGACTAAGGGAGGCATAGAAATTTTAGTATCACATCTTCATATTTTACAATTTTGTATCTATGTTGAGACGCGTTAAGAAAATTCCACCTGTGGAAGTGTATTCTCATTCTCTGATCAATTCACTCATCAGCAGTTTTTGAGGGCTGACCAGGCGGTAGGCATTAGAGTGGCAAAGACGCACAGGGCACTGAGGGCAAGTAAAAATCTGACACTTCTCAACCTTTCCAGAAATTCAATCCCTACCTCGTCTGTGCTCCCAAAGCACTCCATGCAAATCTCTGTTTTGTGATAATGACAGTAACAGCGGCTAACACTTCCGGAGCACTTGCTGGCATAATTCTACACCGTTCACACGATTTCCCTCACTCAAGTCTCACAACGACCATCACGGGGTAGGTGAGAACTGCCATTATCCCCACTTCACAGATGAGGAAATTCACTTTTTACACTCACTTAGACTCTGGACTCCCTGACGGCAGGTGAGTCATCATTGTTTTCATCTTCACCTCCTCTCCAGTCTCCACACACATCTCTCTCCTCAAATAAGGACATCAGTTTATCCAAATACTAGAAATGAGTATGATCATTTCCTTTACAAGGACAATTTTTCACTCCTCAAAAGCAAAAGTTAATAATACCTTTCTGGAGTAAGAAAAAATGGGTTAGGGCTAAATAAATATCCTTGGTTTACTGGTAAGACAAATATAGGATTGAAGTTTACCAATTCACTGATAAACACAACTATTAAGTCCTAAACTTTTATAAATAAGTCTGATTTGATAGTAACACATTTTACTCAGCACCGCTTATTTTTTTTTTTACTTTATTATTATTTTTTTAATTTACATCCCAGTTAGTTAGCATCTAGTGCAATAATGGTTTCAGGAGTAGAATCCAGTGATTCATCCCCTATGTATAACACCCAGTGCACATTTCAACAAGTGCCCTCCTTAATGCCCCTGACCCATTTGGCCCATCCCTCCACCCACCACCTCTCCAGCAACCCTCAGTCTGTTCTCTGCATTTAAGAGCACTCAGCACCATTTTAATGCTGAAACTCATGGACACCACAATGGTAACTATACACGTCTATATTTTAAAAAGTTTTTTTAAGAAGTCCATGACAAAGAAATAAGAAAATAAGCGGCAATACCCATTAAAATACATGCATGGGAAAATCCAAGTAAATGTAAGACCTAATATTTTGACCAATGTAATCTGGGTATTTGGGGCTGACCCACCACTATTTGGGTTGGAATAGCTAGAATCATCAGCTATAAAACCTGTGACTTCCAGTTTGATCTCATACTCTGACTTAAAAACAAAAATGAAAACCTTACATCATGTACCTGATACACTAAAAATTCACAATCCTTAGAATACTGCATAGAAATTGATATTAAGATTCTGTAAGAAAAAATCAAGTCAAATTTGGGAGCATTTTACAGACCTACGCACTAACTCACCATCACCTCAAAATACGAAAAGAAGCACAAGCACTCCCACAACCAGAAAAGGGGCCCCATTTTAGAATCACCTCCGCAGGGGTACGTTTTAGAGAAGGCTCGGACGCCGGATCCTCAATGTAACCTGTAGGAAGGCTGCCGCCTCTCCTGGAAGCCTGACTGGGGACCGGGCACGCGCTGTCATGTACCGCCACCACTCATGGTGGAGGACACTGCTGGACCGGAGAGCCAGCTCCCAGCCCCTTAACCCTTGCCACCCCCCCCCACACACACACAGACTCAAAGACAGACACTCGCTTTCTCGCAGCTATGGGGTCATGTAACCCAGTCCTAACCAGTCCTGGGCAACACGACAAGAAAGGAAGTCTGGCAGTGAGCTCTGAGAAAGCTGCTACTTTCCTAATAAAAGGGATGGTGTGGCTGGCACTCACCATCTCGCACCCACCTGCCCTGGACAGAAATGTAATGTTGGGGGGCGCCTGGGTGGCTCAGTCGGTTGAGCGTCCGACTTCGGCTCGGGTCATGATCTCACGGTTCGTGGGTTCGTGCCCCGCATCGGGCTCTGTGCTGACAGCTGGCTCAGAGCCTGGAGCCTGCTTCGGATTATGTGTCTCCCTCTCTCCCTGACCCTCCTCTGCTCACACTGTCTCTCTCTGTCTCTCAGAAATAAATAAAACATTTAAAAAAAAAAAAAAGAAATGTAATGTTGGCACAGCCGTCCTGAAACCTGAAAGCGACAAGCATGGCAGGAAACGCCAACAAGCTGAAAGGTGAAGCAGAGCAAGCTCGAGTCTCTCGTTGGATCTTTATTTGCTAAACAGCTAGCGACTATCACCTCTACCCTTCTTACGTGAAAAAAATAAGCCAGTCTTTGTTTTGTTACTGTTGGCTGGGTTGTCTGTTATTTTTAGCAGGATGCCTGCCTTACTAATACATTCACAAACATTTAGAGAAAACGGTGTACGATTCCTTTAATTACAAAAAAGTTACAGTCCTTGTCTAAATAAAAAACAGTCCTGCTGATGCCAAGTGACAACTGAGCCCAGGGCGTCCTAGAGAGGCTTCCTTCAATAACAGTTCTTCCAACTATCAAAGGAAGATAATTCGCCTTAGAAATCTCACAGAGTACGGAAAACATAATGCAGGAGAAAAAAACCACTGCTGAGAGATAATCACTTTTAATATTTGATAAACTTCCCTCCAATCAGTTTTTAAACCACACTGATATACAAAACTAGACTTTTTTATTTTCACAAATTGGGATCATACAAGATATAAATTATTATTATTAACTGACGCACGTACCAAGCAACAACACTTCAATGGCCTACGAAAGAATCCCTTCCACCATTCCCCGGCATGTGCACACACATGCACACACACGCGTGTGCACACACAGCCTTCACTCTCTATTCCACTTCACAAAAATAGCCACTTTTAGTGTTTCTGGTATTACGCCTCTGTCTCTTGACTTCCCACCTATAGCCACATCAACGGACTTCCCACCATGAAGGTGAAACACTGAGTTCCCCTTCACCCTTCTTCCTAATTCTTATTACTTTTATTTTCATTTTCAGTTTTAGTACTGCTTGATATTATAAGGCTAAAAAAATACACTTAAGCTCTATTTCTTGACTGATGAATTTTGGATAGAATGTGTTTGCTTCCAACTGTAAGATAAGGAAGTCAGTGTCCTTACACAGCAAATAGTTTTTGTACTAAAATTCAAGCACAGGATTAAAATGTGATTATCATTTGACCTTACCCAACCCTGAGTGAGGAAGAAAAAAAAGTATGTACTTTTGCTTTAAGCCCTACTTCACTTAACGTCAGAAAAAGTGTTGGGAGAGAAAGAAGTATAACGAAGAATACAGAAAACAATTAAAAGAACTCGTAAATCCTCAACGAGTTGGAAACCATAGTTACAGGCCAACATGAATTTCAAAATTATGGAAGATGAAGCCAGAGGAAGAGAGCGTGGCATTCAGGCTGGGCAACAGGAAAGGAATACTGATTAGCATCTCTTTCACACTTGCCTTCTCAAAAGAGAACCACCATAATGCAAACATTGATGCCCAAAGGTGCTGGGAAGACAGTAAAGGACTTATCACTCTGAGTTCCAGTTCGCATCAATTATGTCTGAGAAATGCAGAGCGTCAGAAGGGATTAAAAAAAAAAAAAAAAAAAAAACCTGAAAAGGGCAAGTATCTTTACTGTTTTTATAAAGGAAAACAATGGATGAACCTAAATATTAAAAATTACTAAATGTGATATGAAATTCAGCATTAGGACCCATAACAGATTATTAAATAATAGCTACTGTTTATTAACTATTTAGTATGTCCCATGCACTGTGATAAGCCCTAATCAAACATTATGATCTCTGAGTATTAAACCATTTATTATCAGTACCATTTTACACATGAGAAATTCAAGGCATATTAAGACTTTTGCCCACAGTCACTAGTAAATGGCAAAGCCAAGATCTGAAGTTAAATTCCATCCTCTTAACCACTGGACTAAGCTGATAGTATGTGCGTACTTAGAAATGAGAAAAGTAGATAGATGAGAAGAACAGATTCATTACAAGGAAGTTACATCAAATTAGTCATTTTTTTTCCAAAATTCCTGAATGCCCATGTTGCAAGGGTATAGACAATACTGTTAAGTGATGTGATTGTCATTTATGCAAAATGAGATAAAACAAAATACCCAAATGTTTACAGAATCAAATGTAAAAGTCTCATGTCTTTGATTATCCCTCTTCCTGTCCACCACCTAATCTCTTGAATTCCAACCTCCTGAGAAGAGACAAATACTACCTCTAGTTCGACATGTATCTTTTTCATTCTTACCTGTTTTAAGAAAAAAGTTGGCTTTATAGCAGGACATCATACTTGACAGCGGTTATTTCTGAGAAGGAAATTGGGAGTGGAGCAATCATATCACACTCTATTACATACCGCCTGGACCTTTTACAGGAGGAACTCATGCATTATGTAGATAATACAAATCGTTTTCACCATAACGATGCTCAAAGAAAACTGCAAGAGTATCTAAATGTGACCTCAATGGTCTCCTTGGAAGGGAAAAGTCTGATATATTAAACTCTATAACAATTAAAAACTTGTATGTGACAAAACCATGAAGTTAAAAGGATATACTCAAACCAGGAAGATATTTGTGACAACAAAATGATAAATAAAATAATGGTATTCTGAATATATAAAAAGCTCTTACAAATAAGAATATATCAAATTTATAAAATTGACTAATGACATAGGCCTCATACCATAAAAATTAAGGACAAGAAGCAAGCAAATCATTTAAAAAAAAGATGACTAAAAGCATCAACAACAAAGGTAAGCCTCAGTATAAGAAATAAATGCAAAATAAAATAGCAATATGATGGCAAAAAATTAAAACTAAAAAGAATAAAAGTGATCATTATGGCAGGAGAAAGCAGAAACGTTTACATACTAATGACAGGAACGTGAACTGGTAACCTATGTATGTAAACGGTCTGCATAAACAAAACATAATGAAAGTTCCCTCAAAGGTTAAAACTGAAGGGGCGCCCGGGAGCCTCAGTCAGTTAAGTGTCCGACTCTTGGTTTCAGCTCAGGTCATGATCTCAGGGTTTGTTGAGTTCGAGCCCACGTCAGGTTCTTTGCTGCCAGTGCAGAGCCGACTTGCAATTCTCTCTCTCTCTCACTCTGCCCTTTCCCTGCTGATGCACTTGGGTACTTTCCACCACCACCTGGGTGGCTTAGTCGGTTAAGCATCTGACTTTGGCCCACATCATGATCTCACAGTTCATGAGTTCAAGCCCCACACCGTGCTTTCTGCTCTCAGCACAGAGCCTGCTTTGGATTCTCTCTCTCTCTCTCTCTCTCTCTCTCTCTCCCTCTTCCCTGCTGATGCACCTGGGTATTTTCTCTCACTCTCTCCTTAAATAAGTAAATAAACTTTACTTTAAAAAACTTGGAACTGAAAAGCCGGCTGTGGCCCTGGACGGCAGAGATGGCCCTCCCGTGGAGGCCGTGGGGGGCCGTGGGGAGCAGCCTGCTGTGCTCTTGGCTGCACTGACCATACCTGCAGTGTCAGGTTTGCTCTGGGCACTACATTTTAAGAGAGATACTGACCACCTGAGATATTTCCACAGCAGGACACCAAAATGATGCGTGAGGGCTAGAAACCATGTCATACAACAGAGAAGATTTTGCTTAAAAAGATTTAGGGATGATACCAGAGCAAATATAGGAAGGCCTATCACATGGAAAACAGAACTTGTTCTATATTGCTCAGGAGGGCAAAACAAAGACTCCCACTGCTGAGAGTTGTTAAATAAAGAGACAGTTCTCCCCCATGCAGTGAGATTTTAGTTACCCACAACATCAGAGATCAACGACTGACCCATCAGCAACATAGTACCAAAGATTCTTCCAGGCCGGAAAACTTAGGTGGCATGAACTCAGAAGTACTCTGCGGTTCTAAGAGTAAAATATGGATAAGTTTTCCAGAAAGACGACCACTACTGTATTCTCACTACGGTGTCCCACTTACCCGATTTAAACGCCTTATATCCTAACCCATTCTGGGACTATCAGAGTCCCGTGAATAGAATAATGGTTCAGTCGGTTCTAGCAATTCCTACCCGATTTAGTTCCGTTTTCCTACACACAACTTGACAGATATACAAGCTGATCTAGAATCCCAGCACCGCCCTTATCAAAACCCTATCCTAGATACAGGCTGCTTTCATAACTGTGATCTATTTTGTGTTCCCTGACTTGCCTTAGCTGTCCCAATTCTAGCTCCTTGCCCTGCAGTCTGTGACATACCATTACTGGACCTTTTTTTATCTAAATGTATTTATTTATTTTAAGAGAGAGAGAGAGAGCGCGCGCACAGAGAAGGAGCAGAGAGAGAATCTCAAGAGGGCTCCACAGTGTCAGCGCAGAGCCCGACATGATAATGACCTGAGCCGAAACCAAGGGTCGGACACTTAACTAACCCACTGACCCATCCGGGTGCCCCAGCTACTAGAACTTCTGAAACTGCTTCCTTCCTCATTCACTCAAAGACTAAGAACCTCCTATGTTCAAAGTACTCATAGACCCGATATGCAAAATGTAGTTGCATTAGACACAGCTCCTGCCCTCAGGGGAGTTGACAAACGACAAAGAGAAATAAAGGATCTCTGTAATAACTAGGCAATATAAAGCAAAGTGCTGTAGCACCAGACAAGAGAAATCATTCTAACTTTCTAAGACTGTGATCGGGGAAAAAAAAACTAAGATTATATTAGACTTTATATTTGAAGGATTTAGAAGATTTTTTCTGACAAAGACACAGGGGGTAAAAAATAAGTAGAAAAACTGGCATAAGCGACAACGTACATAAAAAAAAGCACACTGGTACGTGCAAGGTGAGTCACACCAGTAAGACAATGCGATTGATTACAGAACATGAACAGATAATTAAAGAAAGTTTATCCATGTCAAAGAACATAAAAACAGTTTCTCCAAGGAGTTAACCCAGTAAGTTCTAGAGGTACAGCTCCCTGCGTACCTGAGACACTGAGACACAGAACAGTTAAGTGATACTAGTCAAATGGCGTAAGGATTCCACCAGATGGAAGATACTCCCCTTTCTCCATTCTCACGGGGTATTTCACTCTCCTCCTGTGCAACAGCTCTGAGCCCCTCTCTCAGCACGTACTAATAACAGACTTTCTAAAAAAGAACTCCAAAACATGCCTGAGTGTCAAGAAAGAAACAAAATATGAATCATCATAAAATTGGCAATAAAGAAATCTCAGCTACTGGTCCAGGCTAGGCCGCTAACTGAAAAAAATGACTTGTTTTCTAATCTGTAAGATCAATGGGTATAAGACTAGGTGACTTCTAGGGGAGCCTGGGTGGCTTAGTCGGTTAAGCGTCCGACTTTCGCTTAGGTCATGATCTCACGGTTCGTGGGTTCGAGCCCCACGTCGGGCTCTGTACTGACAGCCAGCTCAGAGCCTGGAACCTGTTTCAGAGTCTGTGACTCCCTCTCTCTGACCCTCCCCTGCTCACGCTGTCTCTCTCTCTCCCTCCTAGAAATAAATAAAACATTAAAAAAAAATTTTTTAAAAATAAAATAAAATTAAAAAAAATAAGACTAGGTGACTTCTGAAATCTCTTCTAGTTTGAAATTCTATAAATTCTCTTAGGGAAAAAAAAGGCTCAGCTATGTTTCCAGGTGTTTGGAACTCAGATGGATAAAGCCATCAGTTTCTGGGTGGTTCAGTCGGTTAAGAGTCCAACTCCCGATTTCAGCTCAGGTCATGATCTCACAGTGTGTGAGTTCCAGCCCTGCAACAGTCTCTGTGTAGACAGTGTGGAGCCTGCTTGAGATGCTTTCTCTCCCTCTCTCTCTGCCCCTCCCCGGCTCATGCTCTCTCTCTCAAAATAAATAAAACTTAAAAAAAATTTAATTCAAAAAAAGAAACCATCCATTTCCTCAAATATAAATATGTATGACATTTCTACTTCACCTGCCTTGTTATGAGCAGTTAAATCACAAAACTAAGTGAATTATAAAACAAATTTTTATGTCCACACATTAAAGCATATAATGATCAGAGTCCCACTTCTGGTAGCTGTAGGGTGACTTCTGTTAGACTAATTTTCCCATACACAAAATTGTAAATTCTGTAAAAAATATAAAAAACAACTATTCCAGAGAACAGCACAGAAAATGTTCTTTAGAAACAATGGCCAATGCGGGCGCCTGGGTGGCTTAGTCGGTTAAGCGTCCGACTTTCGCTTAGGTCATGATCTCGCGGTTCATGGGTTCAAGCCCTGCGTCGGGCTCTGTGCTGACTGCCAGCTCAGAGCGTGGAGCCTATTTCAGAGTCTGTGTCTCCCTCTCTCTCTGACCCTCCCCTGCTCACACTCTCTCTCTCTCCTAGAAATAAATAAAAAAAATAAAATAAAAAAAAAAAAAGAAAGAAAGAATGGCCAATGCAACTTTCCAAGTTTGGTAAAAACACAAATTTATAGATCAAAAAACAACAACAAAAATCCTGTGAATCCAAAAATGGGGTACATACAAAGAAACTAATGCCTAAGCACAGCATCAAACTGCTGAAATCAAAGCTAGAAAAATCTCACAGGTAGTCAGGGAAAATGGTATGTTATATACAAGTAACAACACAACAAAACAGCTCAACAAAAACAAAGGAAAGCAGAAGAAATTAAAAGGGCATCTTCAAAGTGATAAAAGAAACAAATGGACAAATCAGAATTCTATATACAATTTTAAAAAATCCTTCAAAAATGAAAAGGAAATGAAAACACTTTAAAATAAACAAAAATACGAGTGTACTGGTCACTGAAAGATTTGCTCTAAAAGAAATGCTGAAGAAGGTGGCTCTTCAGGCTGCAGGAAAATACTATCAGACAGAAACTCAAATCTATAGAGAAGGAAATAGAAACATTGCAAATTGGTATCTATGAAAGACTATATTTATCCTGTTCTTCTTTAAAAGACATAAAAAGGGCATAAAACAAAAGTTAAAACATTGTATCGTATTGTTTACAAGTATTTATATCTGCTGTGTATGCAACCAGCAGCACAGGCACTTAGAGGAGGGATAAATGTCACTACAGTATTGCAAGGGTCTTACATGATATAGCAAAATACTAACCCAGCGTATAATGTGATAATGTAGGGACGCATGTTATAATCCCAAGAGCAGGGCTTTTCAATCTCAGCACTAAGGGCATTTTGAAGTAGATGATTTTCTGTTTGGGGAAAACTGTCCTACACATTACAGATTATTTAGCAACATCCCGGGCCTCTATCCACTAGATGCAATAGCACACCCACCCCAAGTCATGACAACCAAAAACGTCTCCAGACATTGTCAAATGTCCCCAGGGGAGTAAAATAACACTGGCTGAAAACCAGTGCCCTACAAGAACCATTAAGTAATGTAAGATTACAGAGAGGTTCAGTTTTTTCCATCATGGCCCACCTAACAAGCCTTTTTAATCTTTTTTTCCCTAACCACTCTAGCCTCCCACATGAAATTTTAATACCACAGATATACTGTATATGTTTATATAACGTGTCCCACTGGAACAAATGACTATAAATATCTAAGTTTTTTGCACCCTACCTCAGAACCAGTTATTGCCCCTTGGGGGACATTCCTCCCCTCCATGGAGAATGCACACTGAGAGGGATTTAGATGAAATACTAAAAAAGTTTCAATTAACCCAATGGAAGGCAAAAATATATCTATATATGAACAGAAAAAAAAATTTAATAGGACAAATAGGAAATAAATAACAAAACAGCAGACCTAAATTCAACCATATCAATACTAACAGTAACTACAGATTTGTTTTATATTTTAGTAAGAGTCATACCTAACAAGTCAATAGCAGAAATAAAATAAGGTAAAAAAATTCTGAATCCAAAAATTACAGCAATATAGGGAGAAGGAAACTTAATCATATCAATAGTTACAGTAGTAAGTATGAATGGTCTAAACATCCCCAAGTAAAAGGTAAAGATTGTCAAATGAGATAAAGGAAAAAAAAAAAAAGAACCAGACCCAAAAATATGCTGTCTATGAGAGAGGCAGTTTCAATATAAAACACAGATAAGCTAAATGTAAAATAGCATTTTAAAAAGATATAAGATGTAAACTTTAATCAGAAAAGTCTAGAGTGGTTATATTAATATAAGATATGCTGAATTTCAAGATAGAAAAAAATGGACATTTCAAAAGGATAAAAGATGTAATACAGCAAGAAGATATAATAATTACAAATGTGGATGCATCTAACAACAGAGCTTCAAAACAGATGAAGTAAAATAGATAAAGAAACAGATATTCACATAGTTGGGAAATTTCACTTCTCTCTCAGTAATTGATAGAACTAAAGAAAAAAAAATCAGTAAAGTTATAGAAGATATGACTCACCATCACCCATCCTGACCAGACATTTATAAAAAAAAAAAAAAAAAAAAAAATACACCCACAACAGTAGAAAAATCAAGACAGACCATATGGTGGACCATAAAAAAAAATGTTTAAGTAACAAAAAATTCCAGATGACTGAAACTTTAGAGAGTATCTTGTATAAATACAGTCAAATATTAAACTGAAATCAAAACACTAAGATATCTAAAAACCCCTACATATTTGTAAATTAAGCAGCATTCTTCTAAATAACCCATGGTTCAAAGAAATCACAGTTAGAAAACATTTTACACTAAATAATAATGAAAACACATTTCATCAAAACTTGTAAGACAAAGATTAGCAGTGATGTAAGATAAATCCATAGATTTAAGTACTTATATTTTTAAAAAGATTTAAAATCAGTGATATACTATTTTGCTTTAAGAAGTCAGAAGAAAGACAGGTAAATTAAAATACTAATGAGCAAAAGCAGTAAAATGGAAAAGGACAAATAAAGCAAAAAGTTGTCTCCTTGAAAAGGTTAATAAAATGTGTAACTCGTAGTAAAACTGATCAAAGGAAAATAAAAAGGGAGAACACACAATTTACCAATATCAGAATAAGGGGATTATCATTACAGATCCTGCAGACACTTAAAGAACAAGGGAATATTATGAACAACTCTATGCAAAATATATCAAAAACTTAGACAAAACGGAAAAATTCCTAAGAAATCACAATTTGCCCAAAGTGACACAAGATGAAACAAAAAATCTGAGTAGTCCTTTGTCTATTAATGAAATTGTATTCATTATCAGAAATCTCACCAAAAAAGTCCCAACCCAAATGGCTTCACTGATGCATTTTACCTAACATGTTAAGTTAGAAATAAACCCTATCTTACTCAAATTCCTTCAAAAATTAAGGAGAAGGAAATATTTCCCAACCTATGAGTCCAGCAAAGCCATTATACCAAAACATGAAATGAAAATTATAGACCAATATAAATGCAAAAAAAAAAAAAATCCTTAACAAGGTACATCAAAACTGGTAATTCAAATATAATGCATCAAGACCAAATGGGACGCATTCCAGCCATTAAAGTAATACACTATATTAACACAATAAAGGGAAAAATCAAATAGTCATTTCAATAGATGTGGGAAAACTTTTTTAAAAAAGTGAACACCCACTCATGATAAAACCTCTCAGCAAAATAGGACTAGAAGACTTTCTCAATCTGATTTTTACAATAGTGATTATCACATAACATGATGATGGTGGTGGTAAAATAAATGCTTTCCCAATAACATGAGAAATAAGACCAGAAGTCCACGCTCACCACTTTTACTCAAAATTGTGCTGGAATTCCTAACCAGTTAAACAAACATAAAAATTAATTAAAGGCATAAAAATTGCAAAGGAAGAAGTAGAACTGTGGCTCTTTGCAGATGACTTGACTATCCACACAGAAAATTATAGAAGTAACTAACACGAGTAAGTGAATTTAAGGGCACTGCAAATGCAAAGTCAATACACAAAACAACTGCCGACTGGGAAAGAGACTACGTGTGAGTGTGCATGTACCTAACAGTAGCTTGACAGTTCCAAAGCTCTAGAATGCATATGAAAGCTTATCATTTGATGGTTCTCCCCATTTGGTTTACTTGATTAACATTTCCAAAACAAATGTATTCAGATAATAATAAATTTCACGTTATTGTAAATACATTAAATCTCAGAGAGGCGCTTGGGTGGCTCAGTCAGTTAAGTATCTGACTTTGGCCCAGGTCATGATCTCATGGTTCATGGGCTCAAGCCCCACATTGGCTGACAGCTCAGAGCCTGGAGCCTGCTTCCGATTCTGTGTCTCCCTCTCTCTCTGCAAGCCCCCCACCCCCCCGCCACACACACAAACTCTCTCTCTCTCTCTCAATAATAAATATGCTAAAAATTTTTTAAGAAAATAAACTTAATTTTTTCATGTTTATTCTCCATTTATAACATCAATAGTCAAAGTGAGCTTCTCTAAACTATCATGTGATTTACACAGTCGCTACCACAGCTTTCCACACTCTATGGAAAATACTTGCTGGTGAGTAGTAAACAGAAAATCATAGTGTTGTTTTTCTATTTCCATAAGCACTTGATCATCTACTTCAAAAGTCACTTTGTGAATAAAACATAAGCAAAAGGTACACAAGTACATACAAAGTTAAGGAGAAGGCCCCTGGACTTGGATGACCACCCCAAAAATGGTGATTTTGTTTTCCATAACAGCTTATAATTGACTAGATCACAACAATCTCATGTGAACGCACAGCCCAGCCTACAATCTTCGCATTACTAAAATATTCTGCATAGTGGCATTAAGCTATTTTGACAGAAAATTCATAGACTTATGAAGTTTAGCTTGGGATTACCAAATACTAACATTCCGGTTCACCTAAACAAATCAGTTCACAGAATACAAAACAAGTATCATTCCAACGACACAGTTCATGGCGATCCTTGAACTGGACACTCTTAAGTAGAAAGCAAACTAAGGCAAAGAGTTCTTTGAAAGCGCAAACTGGTGACATACCCAGAACACAACCTGAAGTTCAAGCTGTTAGATACCAAGGCAACAAAACGCATGAGAAACAATCATATGCATGCAGCACTTTCATCCAAATGTTTTTGATAAACCACCTCTTAGATTTGTACCAATTTCAAAACTGTAAGACCGTGCGTTGACCACCAGTACATTACAGATTTTAACTTGTTAACAAGGAACTGGCCCTCCCCATTTACAAGAGCCTACCTACCTTTTTAGGAAAGAGTACTGTTTTGCAAACAGAATTTTAGAAGTTACAATTAGCCCCGGTTAATGGTGTTGCAGCCTACTTAATTCTATAATTTAGACCTTTGAAACTGGTTAAAAATCTCAATTCACACTTACCATTGTGTAACTGCTCCAGGAAAGTACAGAAACAAAGGTTTCAGTGTTGATCCGTCACCAATAACCGAAGTTAGGAAAGCACCTGTCCCACACACATTCATTAGCTTTAAGCTTCTTTTGTTCCTTTTCAGGATGGTATTTTTTGACGAACAACTTATTTACATTAAAAGTACAAATGAAATGAGATTATATCTGGACAGGAGCTAACATGAACTGATTCATAAATACAGGTTTGAAAAAAGAACTAATATTCAAACTAAGGGTAACTATGATGTTTTTATATCAACACTTTTATTAATGGTATAAAAATACTCTACACACACTAGCTCATAATATTTACCACCACACTGTGAGGTAAAGAAGGCAGGTGCTATATATTTATTTCTAAAACAAGTACACCAGAGTCCAGGTGATGATCATCTATCTACCCAGTGTAAACAGCCAGAGAATAATATTCTTTAAGAGACTCTTTGAATCAAAATATGTCCAAACAGTAACAAGAGACTATCTAATGAAATTTGCTTGACTAAACAGGTTTATTCTTAAAATCATACTGAAAATCTCTAAAGGAATAAATTAAGAATAGTGGAGAGAAAAAAAAAAAAGCCCCATTTGGTTTCCCCTAATATTTCAACTAATGCTTGTAAGAGTCCAGTTAAAGGTACCATCACAAATCCTGAATCAGAGAATCTAACTTGTCATTAAGTATAGGGAAAATACATAAATTGTAAACAGACAGAGGACACTACCAGTAAGCTCAGCCTTTCATTCACAAATAGAAACAGATCAACAGGGGGGCGCCTGGGTGGCTTAGTCGGTTAAGCGTCCGACTTTCGCTCAGGTCATGATCTCGCGGTTCGTGGGTTCGAGCCCCGCATCGGGCTCTGTGCTGATGGCCAGCTCAGAGCCTGGAGCCTGTTTCAGTCTGTGACTCTCTCTCTCTCTGACCCTCCCCTGCTCATGCTGTCTCTCGCTCTCTCCTAGAAATAAATAAAACATTAAAAAAAAATAAGAATTTCCATATAGTAAGCTTTACTCATTGATGTTTAAATACTATAAAATTTGTGGCCAGAAATTGTAAAGAAAATGTAAAAGCTTTTTGTAAACTGTGANCTCTCTCTCTGACCCTCCCCTGCTCACGCTGTCTCTCTCTCTCTCTCTCTCTCTCCTAGAAATAAAAAAAAAAAAAAAAAAAGAAACAGATCAACAGGGGTCACCAGACACCTGAGGAATACTAACACCACCAAAATAAACAAACTGAAAAGGTTATTCAAAGGGGATAAAAAACTTAAAAGTGGTCTCGTTGGTATCCTTTGATTAAAGATATTATATCTGTAAAATAATAGCAGGTGGCTATGAACTACAAAGAATTCCCAGAAATGTAAAGTAATAGCTGAAATAAATAATTCAGTAAAGGGCTCAGAGAAAAAGTCGAGGAAATCTTCAGGAATAAGGAGAGAAAAGAAAGACATGAAATTAAAGAAAAACTTTAAATCAGAGCATTGATACAGATGCTCTAAGGGGAAAAAAACCATAAAAGACTACAGAGGACACAGAAGGGAAGAAACAATGAAAGAAACACAGAAGGCTCTCCAGAATTAAGCACATATGCCTGCATATTCAAAGGGTCCAGCAAGTAAATACTTTACAGGATACATTAAAAAGAACACCTTATCCACCTTAAATTGTATAGAGCCAAGGATAAAGAGGCATGGACACAACAAACTTCAGAGGACAAAAACAGGTCACTAGAAAGAAGCTACCCTGGTTAGTGTTAAGCCTCTTACTGGTAGGCCTAACTACCAAAAGGCAACCAAATGCAGCCTTCAAAATTTTGAAGGAAAACTGTTTCACAACTGAATTCTATACCCAGCCAAGGTATGCACTAGCTGTGAAAGTGAAAAGCACATTTTTGAACACTGTGTTGACATATTCTTTCTAAAAAAAAGTTCTTCAGGAAATTGAAGAAAAGAAAAAAAATACTACTAGAAAACTGTAAAATAAATCCAAAACAAACAGGGGAAAGACAGGAGATCTAAGTAAGCACAGAACTTGTCCAGAAATGCAACTAAATAACATGCTTAGTGGAGTATCATACCTAGAAAAAGGTCAGTTCACAACAGAAGTTCAACAAATACTATGATTAAAAAGCTGGATAGCCAAGTGATAGGCACTTGGAGGAAGAAGGCAAAGCATACACTCTTTTACCAATGGGGGGAAATGTGACAATTAGACAATCCAGGAAAAGCCATTATAGCCCAAACTAGAGGCCAAACCAAAGTGCGTCGTGATCTTGAACACCAACAGAGTACGAAGCAATCATTTGCTCTCTGTGGCTCCCATCGAGCACAGCCACCATACTACTCTGGTTCGCAGCAGGTACTGTTTCCTTATCACGGTACTGATTACTGCTTCTCCGCATCAGCAAGTGTAACTATTACAAACCCTGACAACACAAAATAAACGTTCCGGTTGCCAGAAACTGGGAGGGGAACATGGGAAATTCAGGGGAACGACTGTGTGGGGTACTCACAAAGTGGGGATTTAGAGATGATGTCTAAGTACTTTCTAGAATGAAGAGTGCACGTGTTGGAAGTTTAACCAGGAAGCCCCCTTCCTCCCTTTAGGGAAGGAAGAGAACAGGTATTAACAAATTAAATTCTTCATTTTTCACAAGGGCAATATATGAGATTATGTGAGACCAGTCAAAAACAAAGTTTAGCATATTATATATTAAATTGGGATAATGATCACCAAACAAAGCATAAAATAGAAAAGGTCTAAAATAGTTATCTCTGAGGAGAAAACCAGTTGGAAGAGGTAGACGACAGAAAAGACTTTTACTTATCATTTTATACCCTTGTGTACTATTAACCAATGCAGGAAAAATGCAAAGAAACCTTGGTCCGTTTTTTCTTGTTTCTATACCCCATTGTACTGTATACCAACCTTTTATCATGACCTTTCAGGTAAGATGCAATTAACTAAACAAACTCAAGAGCCACCCTAAATCTCTGACAACATGCGTGCTGGCAACAGTTTACACTTGTGTCCAAGCTCTCACAACGTCCACATCCGTCGTTTCACTCAATCCTCACAACAGTCTTATGGAGCAGACGTTAGAGGTCCATAAAGTATTACTCCAAAAGGTTTATGTGATTTGCCATCCCCAAAAAGGGAAGTAGGAAAGACAGTAATATAATATAATAGATAAGGGAAAAAATAAAGAAAAAGTGCCTTCAGACACAGCAGTGAAATCTGAAAAGGCCTTCTTCCAAGTTTGTAATATAACATACGATAAATTAAACTCCACGCATAGTAGTTGTGACAGTTATGCACACACTTACCGTACAAGCAGCCATCTTGTTCCTAGGTCACTGCCCGAGGGAAAAGGAAAACACACCACACCCCACGACAGGATCTCCAACGTTCATAGCTGCCTATGCGTAAGAGCCCCAAACTAGAAATCGCCCAAATGTCCATCAGCCAGTAAACAGTTAAACAGACTGTGGTATCTCCAGACTACAGAATACACCTCAATAATAAAAAGCAATGAACTCATGATATACACAACGATGTGGATGCATCATTCACGTGTTATGCTATGTGAAGGTAACCAGACACACGGGACCATCTGAGTGTACTCATAACGAAGATTACAGTGGTGGCAGATTAGGGGTTATAGGCCTCAGGGAAGAGGACGGACAGCACAGGAATGGGGGTGCTTTCAAGGTGACAGACGTGTTCAAGGTCATGACTGCAGTCAGTGTTTGTTACGCTACTACATGAATGCAGCAAAATTCACCCCCATGACACTTAAAATTGGAGAATTTTATTGTTATGGAAATTATAACTCAATAAGGCTGATTTTTTAGAAATCAGTAATACATAATCCCATTTAACTGCTGACAACTGTCCAAGCAGAGGTATTACCTACAGACCCACAAAAACACTGAAATCGCTATTTAAAAGGTACAAATAGATACAGTATAGGGGTACTTAAAAGTCCTAAGAATGCAACAGTCCACATCCTACTCAATTTGGCCCACGTGTCAGTTTGGCCACGTGAATCAACAGTAGTTGCCTGGCAACAAGTCTACACTCTAGATGCCTTAATAAACACCCTGACCACATTACCAGGTGATCTCTCAGAAGATAAACTAGGCAGTACATTAAAGAGTTCTTCCTTTAATATTGAAAAAGAATAATAATGCATTTGAATTATTTACCTAAAGTAGGAGCAAACAAGCGAACAAGAAATACTAAAACTAGATCATGAAAAATAAAAATATGCAATGAAACATAAACACACACACACAGACCCTTTCTTCAGTTGGTCTCTGACTTTAGGACGTTCCTCACCTAACTTGCAGGACTGCTGAAGCAGGGATTTGTGGGTGAACTCCTCCCCCTGTAAGCTTGTAAGCCCTTCCTGTGCCTTCACCCAAACTAGCTTAATATAAATTTACAGGTCTTCCAATGCACACGAGTTAGACACTTTTCTAGATTATTAAATCATCCTACAGACATCTCTCTGGATTGCAGAGTCTGTGGACAGCACAGAAAAACTCATCAGGAACTTTCTGGCAAGCGCACCACATCCCAGACCTTCGATTACTAAATGCGCAAAATCAAGAATTACCTAGAATCCCTAAGTAACAAGAAAACCCCTAACACATACGCTAACTATCGCTTCTATTGCGCTGGATGTAGTGGGTCCGTTTCCTTTGTCAACAGCATTAGGGAAAATACCTGCTTCCAGGACACCCCCGACCCCTCACACACTTACCGAGCACACTACGTTCAGCTGTGCTGGACACTTACCCCTCTTCTGAACCCAACCTTCTTTCACGATGGTGACATCGCTCATGATGGCTCCCCTCTGAGCCCCCAACTCGGAGAAATGGGACTTTGTGTTATCAGCTTCGGGGTTTGGATTCGCTGCTGCTGCTGCTGCTGCTGCTGCCCTTCCCACTCTCTAGTGATGACTCAGCCTGGAAGGAAGTATTGAAGAAAGAATTTCTTTTTTTTCCATTCTTGCAACTCATACAGCAATAACAAACAACTAATTCTTTGTAAATGTCTTCAACTGGCCTGACCTCACATAAAAATCTAACTCCTCAAACTGGGGAACTTCTTTATTAAATGGTTCTTCCCTGAACGTGCTTTCTGGTCTTGTGACCGATTTCAGACGACAGTGAAACTTTTAACCCAAGAGGCTGTAGTAAAACATGCCTTCAGGAAGCCACTGTCCCACCTGCACAAACAACACAGAAAATATGTTTGTGGTGCTGTGTGTCCGAGGCGAAAAGGGAAGAGAATGAAAGTGAAGTGGACTGAAGGTAAGTGGTCGTGTATGTCTCGTTTCAAAATCTTTGTAAATTCAGGAACATTTATGGCAAAACAACTGTGAATGTTTTTAATTGCTATATCTTACGTAAAATACAACATGCTAAGAAACCGACACTCAGGTATGCTAGGTCTGTCCTGCTGCAAGAAATAGTTTAGATTACAAAATTAGATTGCAATGAATTTTTAGATTGAGATAAATAAAACATTATAAATGGTATACTAATTATAATCAGTTATTATTAATTATAATCAATTTTAAAAAAAAACAGATGAGGTGAAACACAGGGAATATGAAAGTGGACAGAAGTACGGAGTATTCCAGATGTGTCAAGAACAAATGCTCACATCTATTATTCTCAGGTAATCCTCACAAGAGACCTAGGAGGGTACCATTAACTCCATTTCACAGATGAGGAAACTGAGGCTCACAGGGATTCAGCAGCTTGCCTGAATCCAAGATAGCTCCTCAACGACGGAGCCAGTATCTGAGCACAGGCTGAGCCCAGAGCCTGCAGTCTTAACTCCAAACCTCTAGTGCCTTAAGACAGAAGGAAGCCAGAGTAAAAGTCTACATATTTGTAAAAGATGGGCCACAAATTTAGCAGAAAGCTTTCAGGAAGCAATAAAAATAAGGAAACACCATCAGTTTCAGTATTTACAGTATCCATGAATACTTTTAAAAAGAGAAAAAGAAATTGCTTCAGAAGGAATACAATTTTTCCAGGGGTAAAAATCTGAGGGGCGCCTGGGTGGCTCAGTCGGTTGAGCTTCCGACTTCGGCTCAGGTCACAATTACACGGTTCATGAGTTAGAGCCTTGCATCAGGCTGTGTGCTGACAGTGTGGAGCCTGCGTGGGATTCTCTCTCTCTCCCTCCATCTCCATCTGCCTCTCCCTCTCTCAAAATAAATAAATAAGCTTAAAAAAAAAAAAATGTTTCCACAGAAAAGGACCACAAAATGTGGACTGGGCACACCAGTATCCTATGATCCAGAAACCGAATTTTAGATAAATTTAGGTATGAATTTTAGATAACCAGAGAAATGGATATGGATATAACTATACTATTTTCTCAGACTGGGTTTTCATAAATAGTACATAGCAGTGAGTTCAAGGTTAGACTCCCTGGCTGGTACTAGACTGAATTACAACTCCTTTCCCAATGCAAATTAAGTGGAAAGCCTATTCCTTTCATAGTCAGGAATCAAGACCAAGTCAGGAATCAAAGCCTGACAAAGTCTGTGTGGCTGAACAGAAACTACCCCCAACACGTGCCCTCAGCACCTACAGGTAAAGCCAAGGCTGTCCCCATAGTCACTGGGTCTGATACTACAGGGTCCAAAAGGAAATCAGACTCTGAGTGTATTCTGTCAAGATATGTTTGAAACAATACTAAGAGAAATTCTAAAAAAACTAAGAGAAAAAGATGAAAAGAGAAAAAAATTCTCTGGCCAAATAAGTTTGGAAAATTCCACAAGCCACATTTTTCTCTTAAAACATTACTATTAACGTATTAACAATATAAAATATGTATAACCTTGATTATCTCAGCAAATCCTAAATTTATTGAACACACAGGGCTCTTTTTTTTTTCTTTAGTAGCAGGTACAGACGTCCAGGGGAACATGCTTTGAGAAATGGCCACATCATTCCAAACAAGACTCATTTCGCCAATAAAAAAGGGGCCAAAAACAAAGCAAAAACAGAAAACCTTAAGTGAAGAATCCAAATATCATTTCAACTTGATTTATGTTAACTTCCTGAAAATTGGCTACATAATGTAGACCTGGAAAACTGAAAAGGGTTATTAGTTCTTTATACTATATAAATAATTACAAGAAAATTAAATACTGGGAGCCCTGGCAAAACAATGACTTTAGAAGAGAGAGCCGGGGGCGCCTGGGGGGCTTAGTCGGTTAAGCGTCGAATTCGACTCAGGTCATGATCTCACAGTTCATGAGTTCGAGCCCCCATCGGGCTCTGTGCTGACAGCTCAGAGCCTGGAGCTTGCTTCAGATTCTCTGTCTCTCTCTCTGCCCCAATCCTGTTCATCCTCTGTTTCTCTCTGTCTCTCAAAAAATAAGTAAAAGTTAAAAAAAAGAATTAAAAAAAAAAAAAAAACAGAGAGCTGCACTGTAGACCTTCTCTTTGGCACTACTTATAGCAAGGGGCCTCATATCTATTCAAGCCATTCTTGGTTCTGACTACAAAATGATATAATCTGGGTTAACAAAAGAAAAACTCCTATCTTAATATTCTTCAAATTGGAAATGGAAGAGATCACCAGTCAGAAGAGATCAGAGGGTGACACTCAGTAATAACCAAAAAATAATACATAGCCAATAAACATATATACAATATATCCCTTTCTATTAAAATAATCTGCATCAAAACACCGTTACAAAGAACACTAAAAAAACAAAAGTATTTTCAAAATCCATTGTATTTTTTAAGTTGACATTTCATTGTTGGGATCTCAGAGCCGGAAAGGACCTTCCTTTCATAGCTGAGGAAACAGAGTCCAGATGGATGAAGCGACTTGCCCAAGGTCACACAGCCACTTTCTGAGGGGACCAGGACACCAGAGAACCAGGCGCATGTTCTCACTAGCACCACCCCTTCAGTACAAAGCAAGATACTGAAATATCCAGGTCAACCCAAATCAATGAGTTTTGTTTTAATAACAAAACTTTCAAAAAACTAACTTTTTGGATAAAAATGCTTATCAGTGTTTTTGTATTTAGATTAAACTGCTACATATATGTTAAACTGACAGGAAAAAATTTATAATCGTCATCAGGACCTATGGTAAAAACACTCATTACAGAAATGGCTTTAGCCACTTGCATCTTAAAATGTTACCCAATTCTACCCATAATCGTAAGATTCAGCTTTAAAGATGCTCCTGGGACTCTCAGCTAAAATGATACATTCTATGAAAATAACTTAAAAGACATTCAAAGGTATACTACTCCAGGGTTATGACCAAGAGGCTAGAAATAAATGCTATCTCGTGTGCATAAACACAATGCTACTGACTCTTCAGCAATAAACCATGTTCTCGGATTTAATTTCCTTACAGTGGCAAGGCTCTTGCAATCAAGTTGTCGAACTCTCCCACTCAGTGTTGCGCGCTGCCAAAAAACAGTATTCTGCAAAATGATGAGCTGGACATGAACTTCACCTCCTCCTACGGTCCCAACTTCTCCAGAACTGTGTTCTATCCAATGAACTCTTAACAGACAAAATTTGGTTTCTTTTTCTTTTAAGCTTATTGCACTAAATACTTCATTGCTGAATAATCTAATTTTGTCTATTCTTAAAAAAAAAAGTCATACAAAATTCTTGGCAGATTCAATTTAGAATTCACACAAAGCAGCTACACTAAAGGTACTTTTCATTCAAAACTATTTGCGAATTTGATAATTGCATTTGGTATCACTTCACAATTTACAAAACATTTTCACGTCTTGTATCTCATTCAACATTCAGCATTATTATTTAGTAAGGCAATCTGACAGTGCCTGGCACATAAGAGATGCCCAACAAATACAGAATGAATGAAAGAACACATGAATGAAAGAGGGAAGATACAGCTTTACATAACTAATAAAGAACACACGAAGCAAACTAATGTTGTAAGTCAACAGAGAGAATGGTATTAAGTCATCTTAAAAACAAACTTGAACTCAAATGTTATGGCATATAATTAAAACCACAAGAAATATTCTTCCTTATTCATCAAAGTACGTTTGCTATAGGCGTCCACTAATTGGGATGACTAGTGCGTTTCTCCACATTTTGGGACACTTTTTGTCAAAATGAAGTTAAGTTTCAACACCCAAACGATTAAGCATTAAGGCTGCCCCAAAATTAACTATTCCGGAAGGAAAAAAGAAAAAGAATGGCACATTTTCTTAATGATATTTATAACAACTTTTAAAGGATGCTGGTTTACTTATGGCCACACACGATTCAGTCTTAAACAATAATTAAACTTCTTCAAACATTTTTTTAAAAGACCACTCACAGGGCGCGCCTGCATGGCTCAGTCTGTTAAGTGTCCAACTCTTGTTTTCGGCTCAGGTCACTATCTCATGGTTCTGTGAGTTCAAGCCCCGCATCGGGCTCCGCGCTGACGGCGTGGAGCCTGCTTGGGATTCTCTCTCCCCCCTCTCTCTCTCTCTCCCTGCCCCTCCCCCACTCGAGCTAGGGCGCTCTCTCTCTCAAAATTAAAAACATAAATAAATAAATAAATAAATAAATAAATAAGTAAATAAAATACCATTCACTGAAACAACATACAACATGCACACATTTAGTCCATAAATAGGTACTGCCTGCCTGCCCTGTGACAAGGGACTGTACTGGGCAAACAGTGAGGCAAGCAAAACAGAGAATTTGAAAATCTCTTCCGCATAACAGTTTGTTATCAGAGTGCTTTCACATATATGACCTCATTTTGACTCTAAAAACAGATCGATGCTAAAAACGGCTACTGCACTACAATTCTGAGCCCAGGGAAACTGTGACCAACTGACACTGAGGACAAGTCTGTGACAGCACCCAGGGTGACTGCCTGCCACCCCAGTCTTCCATCGGCAGGGGATGCTTCCTGCCAAGTAGCCCAATGCGAAGTCTCAGAAGTGTGGGTAACATCTGTGAATCGCTCCAACATTTTTTTCTGTTATCAAAGTATTTTGCAAAAGTCCAGGAAAGCACAAGGTTTTCCAAGAAATTCAAAATGAAATATAGCTGTGGCATCACAGAGGAAATCATAACCACAAAAGACTAGAAGGTTGACGTAACATTAAAACGCACGCTGGCAACTTTTTTTTCTAAATTAGAACAAGATTCACAGGTTAATAATCTCCTGCAGGTTAATTCCTAAGTTTAAAGCCACAACACTAACTATAATACAACTTTCTCTAAACTACATACTTGGCTAAAACACTATGTAGAACATACTTGCTCTGCACCACAATTTCTTATATTCTATACATATGCCTAGCCAAACTAAATTAATGAAGGGACAGCTCATGTTCAAACTCAATAGACTATTACTACATTGAAATACAAATGATTGTCAAGGGTAATCGTAGAACAATTCTATGCTATCTACAGATTCCAAGAAATAGGTGAAACTAACATATGCCATAATGAGTACATACAGTCACATAAAACTTTTTAATGGATTTGAGGGAAAGGAAAAATACTGAAATGGAAGGGAAATTCAAGGCAACGTGCTCTGCACTTCGAATAACTCTCAGCCAGTCTGTCCCGGTTCAGTGTCATTATCCTGTTTAAAAAAAAACCCATATCCTATAAGGAAAGAGAGCCACACAAACTATGTACCTTGGACCCTTCCCTCTCTGCAGAGTACAATAACAATAACAGACTTTGTGGGTTTCCTTACAACTCTGTGGATACCTTCACTGTCTCACCCTAGAGGGAAATACCCAAATAAGCATCAGTAAGATTTCCATCTCTCACACAAAATTCCAATTCTTTCAAACTGCCGACTCTTAAAATTCAACTTCATCAACTTTTAAATATATATACAAAAATGTAGAGAGATTTCCCCTCCTTCCCTTCCCCCCAGTTCCAGGCCCCTGAATGCCATTCCAACCATTATTGACCAAATAAAAAAGCAATTCGTGCTAAGTGCTGTATTTAATATCCTACTTTGAAACAACTGGGAAAATGCCCACTGGATTCCTCTGGTCCAGCTAAAGCACCGCCTAAGCTACTGACAAGTGATCTCCCCACACGTCTCACATGAAGTGCGGCTAGTCTCTGGACGAAGGCACCTATAACGAATGGGACAGAAACAGATTGAGGGTTGCACTCAAAGAATTTGAGCTCCACAGCTGGCCACACCTTTCCACTACACGTGTGAAACCTTCTAAGATCTGCCTCAGGGACCTTCCTGATAATGAAACGATGGGGGCGGTGGGGGGTGGAAGCACACATATACACAAAATACAACTGGTTTTTGGTCCACTGAATGTCATGAATCAGCCTGACAGATTTCACCCCCAGGATTAAACTGAGAGTTAACCCCCGTGGTACGGAATCCCATAACAAAGTTCATCACAATGCATTAGAAAGAGCACCAACTGGGGTCCCTGTTCCTAACTCTACTCCACCCTGGGTCATGCTATATAAGGTCCTTTAATTTTCTGTGCCTCCGTTTTCTTAGCTATAAAAATAAAAATATAGCATCAGAGCAACATAAATAGCTTCACAGCTCTTCCAAAGCTACTAGTTAGGATTCTTCAAGTTCAAATCTACTGAGTAGCCACTTGGCTCACAGATGGCATCTTAGGTGACACATCATGATTACACACACTTCCTGTCCTCAAAAGGGTCCTATGTAGTGGGGAAGATCAAACATCGAATTCCCCTTAGACCAAAGGTGGACTGAACTCCAATACTGGCAAAATACCATCTTCCTCCCCTCCCATTCTCAGACTCCCCAACAGAGTAAGAGGCTTTCACAACTAATACAGGAGAGAAAATTCCTCACTTGGACATCTTCTAGAGATTTGCGCTGGTACATCATCTGAAGATTAGCAAAATATACCCATTTACAAAATGTGAACTGGCTGCAGCTGGTGATGAATAAATGTCAAGACAATACTGAGAAGACAACTAAAAAGCAAATCTACAGGTCAAGAAACATACGTGATCTACTGACTACTATTTGAAAATCACCTGGCAAAGGAAAGGCATTTACGGTACCACAGTCTTATACGTAAACGTCCGTAGCATTTAACCTGGCCTCTGAAACAACCAACATGAGAGAGAATGTTATGGACGTGTCAGTGTACTTTGTTTTACTCTATTAACGTGATGTCTGTGGAAATCACCGTGTTGCATGTGTTACTGAAATTGTGTCACTGTGAAGTCTAAGGTCAGGTACAAGCCAACTTAGGGAAAACCTTAAGGAAAAAAGTGTTTCAGAATGAGGAGAGTTCAACTAACTTGGATTTTCATCATGCCGGACTAGTACGCGTTTCCTCTTATGAAAACCACTTTCAAAAGTGTAGCACAGGGGCTGTGGTGAAGCCGAAAGGAGTGGACACATGGAACAGCGCCTGGCGCGTGGCAAGTTCTCATCAGGCACCAGTGGCATTGACTCTAAACCTAATCTAGCTCTGTCAGACGTGGAAGACAGTGATCAAGTTTTCAGTTAACATCACTGATTCCAGGCTAACCTTCCAGGTGACTACAGAGAAGTGCACGCTTCCGAAACCAGGGTTTAGAAAACCAATGCGCACTCTTGAAACCTGGAGTCAAAAACCGAGCAACTTCGAGTGACTTACACGTTCGACACAAACCTACAAAAATCCATTATGTGCACTAATATATACGGAGAAAAACAGCAGCGAGTCAAATTAAAAGACTGACTTGGTCAAAACAAATGAAATGGTTTATTTTTCTGTCCTGCCTCTTATGTTATTCAGATATAAAATCTTGCAAATCAAATATTTTTAATGCTTCAAACTTAATCACATTATACAGACAAGATCCTATCAAATCATGCTAAAAATCCAATTAGCATGTCCTTAACAATAATTGCCTTATCTTCTCAAGGATGAATTCCTGCAATGACAAGTCGATAAAAAGAAAGTGATAGAAGAAAGTAAAAAGTGATACAAAGAAAGTGTAGCTGTCTTTTCACAAAAATATGCAAAGTTTAAGTCAACTGTAAACTTCCACAAAATCAATTTGTAAAACAGGTTCCTCTTTTTAAAAGAAACCCAAATAGTTGGAAATTTCCATTGAAATTTTTAAGAAATAAAATCCCTCATATGTTTAAATCAAAAGCTAGGGTTTAAAAAAAAACTCAAATCCCTACTTTGCACGAGACTCCATTATGCTAAGTACAATTATCATAGGGCATGTTTCCCCAAAACATGTTTAGATTTGCAATGATTCTGAAAACAAATTCTTTTTCTGATGGTAGTAATCTTCTAAATGAAACGTAAATAAGAAAAGTTTTTAATCAAACGAGCCGGCAACACAGTTCACACTCTAATAATTTGTTGAAGGAATGAATGAAATCTTATTTGAAATATTTACAGGTATAAAATTACAGAAACCAAAAAGTCCAAAGCTGAACCCTGAAGTACCTTCACACACATAACTTAAACTAAGAGGCCATGTCAAACTAAAAATCAATTTTAAGTTGGAAAACAACTCACTAAAGTAATCATTACAGCAAGACTAAGTGTCCGGGGCAAAACGAATACAAATAATAGTTTCCTAAGTTTGGGGGTTTTTTAATAGAATTACTTTAGACATTTTTAAACGCTATAGAAAACCTTACTGCTACAAACACCACAAACATGCAACTGAAAACTGTAACTCTACATTCACCTAAATTCCAGTGTTGTCTCATTCATGTGATATATGCACTCCCTCACTTTAAAATTAGAAACTCAAGACAATTAAGATATTGGGGTCAACCCTAGTGAGAAAAACAAAAAGCAGGTCTTCAAATACAGTGTCCTTGGTAAACCTGCAAAGTCAAGATTATGTGTTGGCGAAAGTAAAAAAAACTACAGTCTTGATAAAATTGCCCAAATTACTGGGTATTCACCTTAGAAAGCTGGCAATTTACTAAAAATTGGGTATTTTAATAAGAAATATTTTCATGTTTTAGACAAGCACCTCCTAGAATATTCACAGTCATTTTATACATGTTTTGCTATGATACTGAAGTTTTGAAAACAAACTTCCTAAACCATGTTTCCTAGACTCTTAAAGCTTTGGCTTTTCCAATTATTTCCTAACAATGTATAACTTAATGAGTTTCCACCAAAGACCAAACCCAGGGGTTTTTTAGTAATTTACAGCCTACTAAAAGATAAAAAATGACCATGTCTTGCCAAATATGGAACACACACCTAGCCTGAAGACTTGAGGCAGCTGGCAAGACACTAACTGCCCAAAGTCATCATTTCACATCTTTTGGCTACAAGGTGAACTAATAAAGTGTAGACACTTTGTGGACAGTACTACTTAATCAATATAGCCACGTTAGGTCTCACTGTTGAATTTCTACTTGAAAACGTTGTCTCTCAACCCATTACCACACTGGTGAAATGAGTTGCTTTTATTTTCATAACGTTCTGTTGATGCAAGAAACGGGAGCATCCTACCCACCCTACCCTTACAGCTAAGCCTCTCCTCCGCTTCCAGAAGATAAACAGTAAATATCGGTCTCGGAGACCTGGACCCCAAGAGACTCAACCCAGCCTGGGCGAAGATGCCCGGGTAATCCCGAACCTGGGGTGATCCCGCCTGGAGCCGGGGTGAGCCCCGACCGCGACCAGCCAGGCTTCATCTTGGGGCTCCGAGGGCCCAGCGAGCATCATGGCTGATGCAGACCGATGCGCAGGAGGAGGAGGTGGACGAGGAAGAGGCTGGTTTGTTTACTTGCAGCCTAGGCCGCCGCCGGCAGCGACAGCATCCCTGGATCCGCCAAACCCAGCATCTTCCGCACATTTCTATTCTTAGCACACAACTCCCAAGCGGATTAAAACCCCACTACTATTAAAAACACAGACGAGCGCGTTACCCACCTCCCACACACACCCCCACCTCCCCCCCAGGGCCGTGTCTTCCTGCGCGCCGGCAGCAGAGGAGGGTGGGGAGGAAGGAGACCCCGGGGGACGCCGGTGCATCCTCGCCCGCACCCCACCCCGCGCGCGCAGACAGCCCCCGCGCCGGGGAGCGCGGCAGACGGCCCCCTCCCCCCCACCCAAACACGCCGGCTCGGGCGCTCCCCGCGTTATATAAGCCCGCCGCCGCCCCCGCCCGGCCGGCGCCCCCTCCCCACGCCGCGCGGCCCTGGCCGGCGGGGCGCGGGCGCTGCGCAGGGGCCGAGGCGCCAGGGCCGGGGCAGCGCCGACGCGGCCGCTACCGCTAGGCCGGGAACACCCTCCCCGGCCCCCCGCGCGCGCCGCCGCCCCCCAGCTTCCCCCGGAAAGTGAAGGGGTGCCGGTGTCAGCGGCGCCGGGCATCCCCCGGCCTCCCCACCCACACCCGAGCCTCCGGCGACACGGCCCCCGCCCACGCCCCCGGCGCGGTGACAACCCAGACGCCCCCGCCTCGCCCCCCCCCCGCCCGAGGGAGGCCCGGGGCCGGGGGCCTGGAGGGAGCGGGGGCCAGGCGGGGAGGGGGCGAGCGGGGGGGAGGGGGGGCGGTGGCTGTTACCTGCAAAGGCGGCGGCGGCGGCAGCCCCGCAGCTGCTCGGGCGGCGGCGGAGGATGGAGCCGGGGGGGCGGGGGGAGGAGAGGGGGCGACTCGGGGGTCCCCCCTCCCTCCTCCTCCCCTCCTGTCCTCCCCCCACCCCGCAAAGCCTCTGGCCCCCCTGGAGCCCGGTGCGGCCGGCGGGAGGGCAGGCGAAGGCTGCAGGGGAGGGAGGAGGGAGCCGGCCGGGCCGGGCCGCGGAGCTGGAGCGGGAGGCGGCGGCGGCGGCGGCGGCGGCGGCGGGAGGGGAGGGGAGGGCGGAGGGAGGGCGGCGGCGGGGGGGGAGGGGGGAGGAGGAGGCGGAGACTCTACATGGGAATCGGATATCGGCTACAAATTCAATTCATCACCAGAAAACACCGCACGGGCGGGGGCCGGGTCACGCCGGCTAGGCGGCGGCGGGCGGAGGCTCCGGGCCCCGGGGCGCGCCCGGCGCGGGTCGGGGGTCTGCGGCCTCCCCTCGGGGGCCGCGCCTCGCCAGGGGACCCCGCGGCCTCCCCGCCCCCTCCTTCCTCCCTCCCCGGCGGCCGCCGCCGCCGATCGCCTCTCGCCGTCGCCGCCGCCGCCGCCGCCGCCGCCGCCGCCGCCGCGGGGCTTGTTGTTGACTTTGAGGAAAACTCCTGACGTCAGGGGCTGGCTCTCGGCGACTGGCGGGAGCGGCTTCCCCGCGTCCCCGGCCCTGCCCGCCGCCCGCTCCCCTCCCTGCCGCGCCCTCGTCCGCAGGCTTCCCCGCGCCCCCCAAACCCGCGGCGCCCCGCGCCCCCTCTCCTCTCGCGAGAACATCCCCCCAGCCCGGCGGAGCCGGCAGCGGGGGCCGGCGCGCCCAGGCGGGAAGTTCTGGCTCTCCCCGAGCCCGCGTGGCCCCCGAGGCCCGCCGCCCCCCGCCGCGGGGCCGTGGGCGGTGCCCCGCGCGGAGGGGACCCCGCCCCCGGGCCTCCCGACCCTCCCGGGAGACCTGGCTGCCCGGCCCGGGAGCACCCCTGGGGAGAGCCGGCCCCGCGCCCCCCGCCGCAGTCGTGACCGCGCCGGGCGCACGGCTGGCCCCGGCTTCGGAATTCACTCTCAAAATGATACCCTTTTTAGGGATATTAGTTTTCGTTGACTTTGGGGAAGCCATGATGTACTGCATCCACTAAGAAGAAGATGACCGTTTCGTTCCTTTGAAGTTCATGGCTCCTGAGAATATTTGCAGTGGAGACACCAGTTTTGCAAAATGGCCATAGTCTCCCGTGCAACAGTCCATGAAGTTAGAAAGGAAGTTTGGCTTTTTCTGACACCATGTTCTGTCGCTTTTCGAACACTTTGAAAATCCCCGTATTGTTTCACCACGTGGCTCTAGCCTTATTGATGTACCTGTTTTTTCCTCTCAATGCAAGATTCTTGTTAGTGCTTCTGGCTTCAAGGATTCTTCCCAGACAGGCACTTCCTCCTCTGCCTTTCCATGGCCAGACAACATTGTGAGGGTAGTCATGCTTGTAGACCATGTGTGGAGGAGAGTCTAAAACGTAAGAAGAAGGGAGGAGGAAGGGTTGAAGCCAATTTTCTCCGATTGCAAGGGAAACCTTTCGCCGACGATTCTAGAACAAAATCTGCCTTTTTAAGGTACACAGTCCACCCCCCAAGTGAAAAGTCCTCAATTTCCCCATATTTCCCAACACATCAAGAACTGACTAATGAATATAGACTAATCCTTAATTCAGTTTACAGGGTATAAAATGGATGCCACTTATCCCCATAATTATCAGCCCTCTAACAGTCCCTGTCGGCAAAATGATTCTGTTAAGATGTCTTGCTGTTAAGACACAATCTTGGGTCAGAATTTTATTCTATAGTAACCCAACCCACTTCTTACATTGAAGAAAATAATCCGTTATGACACCAGCCCTAAAAAGTGTCTGCAAAGCTCTTGCAAATATTTAACTCTGAGAGTTGTGGTGTTCTGAATTACTAATATCTCTTATCAATTTTAATTTTCATTTGTTTTTTTATTTTAACATCAACATTTTTGTGAGAACCAAATTTGTCTTACCAGCCAAACTGCCTTTAACTATTTCTCCTAGTCTCGCCATATTGTAGTAAATCTTAAGTGGGTTAAACCCTAAAATTAAGTGTTGTATAAACTACAGTGAACTTTTTTTTAATTATAAGCTTTTATTTCTGCTCTACTTTGCTCTTCTATAGTAGTTTCATAAATTCCTATGTCTAAAAACATGTCAACTTTTAGAATAGAATTATTATTTATTATAGAACTATTTAAATAGCATTGTTCTTTCCCTCGTACTGTGCCATCATGAAATTGGCAGAATCTGACAATTAAGATATGATGGTACTCAATACGGAGCATATGCTAGATGTCAGCTCCTCTTCGTTGTCCTTACATGGCAGTTATATGGGGAGCAGAGCATGTTCATGCATGGCAATGAAGGTCCCTCTTAGATTCCAGAGAGAAAGCCCTCATTCTTTATTAAGCCAAATATTCTTGGGTCACATCTCTCAGCAGTAGTAACTTAGGCATCTTAAGAAAAGTCTTCCCTCTTCTTGACTACCAATGACTAAATTAGCTACTGAGAGCTAGTTCTTAGTACTTCTGCCGTTTGAAGTGAGTTACTTAAACTGTAAGGCACATTTAAAATTTCAGAGCAGCAGCTACTACTTCTCTGTATAAAAAGGGTATCCTGGGGCGCCTGAGTGGCTCAGTCGGTTATGCATCCAACTTCAGCTCAGGTCATGATCGCACGGTTCGTGGGTTCGAGCCCCGCGTCGGGCTCTGTGCTGACAGCTAGTTCAGAGCCTGGATCCTGCTTCAGATTCTGTGCCTCCCTCTCTCTCTCTGATCCTCCCCAGCTCACGCTGTCTCTCTCTCTCTCTCAAAATTAAATAAAATATTGGAAAAAGAAAAACAAAAGTATCCTGTCTCCAGTGTCGAGGATCAGAAATGTCACAAAGTATGCACAGAGTAAGTGTTGGTTGAATAAATTAATGAATGCATGAATGAACAAATGAAATATCTGTCCCCTGTGTACAGTTTATTCAATGCTCGCCTCTGGGATGGCTAATTGACAAGATCATGAATGCACTTTGGAGACTTGCAGACCTGAGTTCAAATCCTCTCTCAGAAGGATTTATATGTCCACCAAGCTGCCTAACTTTCCTAAGCCTTAATTTCCTCGTTTGTGAAGTCAGGGTGACAACTACTTCAACAGCTTATTATGAGAATTGAATGTGATGAAATATTAGACGGTATCTAAAATGTAGTGAGTGGACAGCAAGCTAAAATTCCTTTATCCTCAATGGGAATATATTCATTAACATAACACTAGCTGCTACCACAAATAAATACGAAAATCCATCCTGGCACACAATAGAAGTGTATTTCTCATCCATGTTAAGTTCTGAATGCAGGCAAGCCTCCTGCAAACATTTATTCTTAAAAATGCTTCTAACATGTTCCTTCCCTGTTAGAGCTCTGACACGTTCAGCACATAATCATGACGCCAAGCAGGCAGAAGAGAGGAAAGCGTGGAGATCACCCAAAGAAGGTCCTCGGCACCTCACTTCATCCCCTTTCCATTGGCCAGAACTCTCTGGAGCCACCTACCTACAAGGCAAGCCATGAAGGAGTATAGCCCAGGAAAGAAAAAAGGCAAAAAAAAAAAAAGAAGAAGAAGAAATAGTTTTGATGAACAGCCAGCCAGTCTCTGCCACAGTTGGTTTCTGAAATAAACAAGTTAAGTCTACAGCTATAATTAATAAATAGAGCAATTTCCGAAAGACCATAGTTTAAATCTAGGTGTAAGTAGCAAAAAAAAAAAAAAGTCTGTTGTAATCGTTCCTACTATGAATTGTCTTTTTCATAGCTGTCTTTTTTTTAATCTTTTGTAATGTTTATTTTTGAGAGAGAGAGAGAGACAGAGCTCAAGCTGGGAAGGGGCAGAGAGAGAGGGGAAAGGGCAGAGAGAGAGGGAGACACAGAATCTGAAGCAGGCTCCAGGCTCCAAGCTGTCAGCACAGAGCCCGACACGAGATTTGAACCCATGAACCACGATATCATGACCTGAGCCAAAGTAACCGACTGAGCCACCCAGGCACCCCATTAGCTGTCTCTCTTAAAGCGTGGGTCTAGTGACTGTGTTAGTAACCGATGAGAACATGTAAGGAACGAGTATGTCACCATTCTGATGCCACAGGACTGGGATGCTTAAAGCCCTCTGGAACCTCCCTCCTATTTTCTTGTCAGATTTTCTCTCCCTTCTACATTCCTGAGCATGAATGAACATTTTTTCATTCATATTGTCCTTCTCTGTCTTAGCTAAGTCTCATAGCAGCCGAAACAATCTCTGGACATTACATGTAGTCTTTCAGGACACTTGAACCACAGAAAGTTACCGACCAAGGGAAAATAACTTCTTGGAGCTAGAATTCATGATCTAATTCCAAAGAAACAAGCATACATAATTATCATTCCCGGCTGTGGGGCAGAATCAAGGTAGGAAATAATATTAACACATCCATATTGTCTTTCCAGAACTTCATTTTAGGATGTAATTTTTAACTTCCTGAGGGGGTGTGCACCTGTAGCTATTTCCAAATCTGCTCTGTGGGGACTGAACTTCTCAGCGCAGCAGCGAGCCATGAAGCATCCACGGTGAATTTCCAACCCTCACCAAGGTAGTCACCTCAACCCTTTCTGCGGGTTGTCTCGGGCAGGTACAGTTCTGTTCCGGGCAGTGTCCCCATCCATTTAAAACACAGTGTCTCCTGCTAATGAAAATACTTTCAGAATCAGCCAGACTGCTTCACATCTACACCTGCCGACTCCCCCCAGGCCAAAACACACACCACAAAGTCTTTGAACGTTTGAATTCATAATATGTGGCTAGATAACACTGGTTGGCTTTTTTATAGTGGGAGGAAACTGAGTCTCAGAGTTTTTCTCTGGACCTTTAGTTCCTAGACAGAACTATGGCCACTAAAGTTGCAAACACCATCTCAATTCAGAAATTAGATTTTAATCAAAACACTGGGTTCAATTTCGAATCCGAGCCTTCCACAGGCTGGCAGGCTGTAGTGGGGAAAGCAGGCAAGTTCAGCTTCTGTGTTTGTCTGTTGCGTTTTCTCTCCCAGCCCACAAGTCGGTCCCTGAGCGAAGCACCGGGCAGTCCTTCTGCAGCCGCTACCCTGCTACACTCTCTCCGTCTGGTATGCAGAACCGAGCAATAGATTTTTCAGGGCCAAGTGCAAAATGAAGATACTGGCCCCGTGTTGAAAAAGAATCTGGATTTCAAAATGGCAACGGGCGAACACTGAGCCGAGCGTAGCTACCTGTGCAGAGATGTGCACAGGTCACGCGTCCCTAACGCTGCTGGCAGGTGTTTAAGGCCGGCTCCCCCGGTGCTCTTTGGAGAGTCCAGGCTGGGCTCCTCCAACTGCAATCCGTGTGACAACAGTGATGCACATATTCCTTGAGCCAGCTGTTCCTCATGACCTCTGGCTAGTGTTTTCTCAGCACTATGGGAGTCTCCCTACTCTGTCTCTCTTAAAGCGTGGGTCTAGTGAGACTCCAGTAGGAGTCTTCTCACCCTCGGCCGGTCTCCTGGGGGGGACTCAAGATGGCCCCAGGCCAGGTCTCCTTCTTTCCCCAGGGACTTTATCCGGGCCAAGGGACACACTGATGCATCCTTTGCTCTGCAAGCCACTCTTTGTGTCTTGGTCCTGCCACAGAAGCAGTTGAGACTGTTCCCAGATCCCACAGAATCCCCTCATTGCAGGGAACACACCCCAAACTCTCCAGCAATTCCATAGAAGCCCGCGGCAGCCCCTGGCATGAGCTGAAGAAACACCCCGACCCTCTTCCCAGTGGAGACTGTGACCTTGACTTTCCCTAGTGTAATCCCTTCACAAATCTTTCTCTCGAATTGTCTCTGCTCTTTTATATTCATAAAGTAAATGAAAGCATTTGAGTCACGGAATAGACTTTGCTACTTCCTTCATAATGGTTACCTAACTTGAAATTTCATGATTTTTGTATCTTGGGATCTCAGTGAAAACTTCAGTTTTAAATTCCTATTAAAAGGCATATTCTCTCTGTGGTATAAGTGTTTTCAGTTGCTTCTTATTTAGGCATATGCTCACGGGCTCACATGTTTTAAAAAAATTATCAGCTATTACCGAAGAAATATATGAAGGCTAACGGGTGTTCAAGGCACACAGTTAATTGAAATAGTATCTTCTTTACATTTGTTTATATTTCTTTTGTTTGTATTTCTGATTCACAAAATATGTGATAATACATTACCTTTTTCATAGATCATTGCCTGCCTCGATGATATTGAATATTTAAACTCTTGCCTTGATTAATCTCTCAAAATTGAACTCAAAGAATTTTAAGTTGAACACTGTGAAATTTTATTTCTAAAGAGCCCACAATAGATAAATATACCCCAAAATAAAAAATAAAAATATAGAAGTATAGTTTGTACAAGTTGGTCACTTGGAACAAGGTTACAATGAGCCATGAAAACTTCTGTACAGAGGTATTAAGTTCAGGTGGATTTTTGTAAAATAGTGTAAGAGTGCCTTGATTTTTCCTTAATGTCTGTGGCTACCAAGAGGGGTTGCCTTCCTTTGTTATATATTAAAGTATAAACAATTTAGAAAATAATGGACTTTGCAATAAACAGTTATTATCCAACACATATAAACTTAACACCCAGAAAACAAATAAAACATTTAAAATGTGCAAAAGACATGAACAGACATTTCTCCAAAGAAGGCATACAGATGGTCAACAGACAGATGAAAAGATGTTCAACATCACTAGTTGTCAGGAAAACGCAATTTGAAACCACAATGAGGTATCACCTCACACCTGTCAGAATGGCTGAAATAAAAAACACAGGGAACAGCAAGTATTGGCGAGGATGTGGAGAAAAGGGGACTTCGTGCACTGTTGATGGGAATGCAAACAGGTGCAGCCACTGTGGAAAACAATACAGAGTTTTCTCAAGAAAATGAAAAATAGAACCACCCTACAATTCAGTAATGCACTACTGGGTTTTTATCCAAAAAAAAATACAAAATCATTAATTCAAAAAATATATGCACCCCTCAGTTTATGGCATCATTACCTACAATAGCAAAATTGTGGAAGCAACCCAAGTGTCCACCAATTGATGAATGGATAAAGAAGAGGTGTATGTATACAATGGACAATTACTCAGCCGTAAAAAAGAATGAAATCTTGCCATTTGCAATGACCAAGATGGAGCTAGAGAGTATAATGCTAAGTGAAATAAGTCAGTCAGAGGAAGGCAAATACAATATGGTCTCACTCATATGTGGAACTTAAGAAATACAACAAATCAGCAAAGGCAAAAAGAGAGAGACAGAGAGAAACCATGAAACAGAATTTTTTTTTTAATATTTTTATTTTATTTCTAGGAGAGAGAGAGACAGCGTGAGCAGGGGAGGGTCAGAGAGAGAGGGAGATACAGACTCTGAAATAGGCTCCAGGCTCTGAGCTGGCAGTCAGCACAGAGCCCGACACGGGGCTCGAACCCATGAACCGTGAGATCATGACCTAAGCGAAAGCCAGACGCTTAACCGACTAAGCCACCCAGGCGCCCCGAAACAGACTCTTAACTATAGAGAACAAACTAATGGGAGATGGGTGAGGGATGGGTGAAATCAATGACGGGGATTAACAGTGTACTTATGATGAGCACTGAGTAACATATAGAATTGTTGAATCATTATATTGCACACCTGAAACTAATATAACACTGTTAACTATACTGGAATTAAAATTAAAACCTCACCCTAAAAAAAAAAAGAATATAATAGACTTTAGAATGGACGTTGGTGTCTAATGTAAACTCCATAATTTGATCTTGCTCCATGGAAAGTGCTACTGTGAGCCTTGAGTATATAAGTCAGGGAAAAACAATTTATAAACATGTCGTGCTTGCCTATACTAGCTCTCCTTCCACTTCTTGTCTTCTGAAAAGTTACTTCCTTTTAGATGTTTTTTTCCAAATACCTGAGCTGCATGACATCTAGACCTAATGCTTCTTTAGATGATTCATAAGGAAAAAAAACCTTCTAAACAGTGAGGATAAAAGCAAAGTCCCCACTTTTGTTACTCTTCATGCACTTCCTCCTTAAAGTGAAAGATGGGTTATCATAACCTCTTTTTCTTAAACCTCCAGAGTTTCATAAAGCTTATTTGCATATTTGCTTGTCTAATTGTCTTCTCCATTAAAATGACTGATACCTCCGATGGATACAGTTCACATTTGAGCATTCACTTCAACTTATTCCCATAAAAACTGGTTAACTCTATATAGACAAAGGTCTAGGGACCGATATGAGCATAATTTTCAAGAGGTTTCATCTATTGGGACACCAAATGTAAATAAACAGCTGTATGCCAAATGCATGTGACAATATATGTATAAAGAGATAAGAGAATACATCATGGGAATATTTACATTTAATGAGAGGGACTACGTCAGGCCAACCTAAAGAAAGGTGAATGACATTTTAGCTGAGCTTTCAAATGAGTTGATAGGACTGGAGAAGACATTCCAGGCAGTGAAAGAAAAACAAACGAAAGCAAGAAAGAGTAACACCAGGGACTCCAGGAAAAGAAAATGGGTGCAGAAAAGGTTTTACGGACATGAAGAAGTTTGAGCTGGTCCTAAAGAATAATCACGAGAGGAAATAAGAGTGTACATTTATGCAAGAGCAATGGAGAAGGAGAAGAGGGAAGAATGTCCAGAGTGACCTATGATGCAGGGCCAGGGGAACTGAGTGACCAGATGGAGAGCAAGATGATGCCCAGAATTCTGTCCTCCTAAAACTGGGAGAAAGGTAGTGTGTGTGTGTGTGTGTGTGTGTGTGTGTGTAGCATGCATACACTATGCTTTTTTTTTAATTTTTTTTTAATGTTTTATTTATTTCTAGGAGAGAGAGAGAGACAGCGTGAGCAGGGGAGGGTCAGAGAAAGAGGGAATCACAGACTGAAGCAGGCTCCAGGCTCTGAGCTGGCAGTCAGCACAGAGCCCGGCGCGGGGCTCGAACCCACGAACCACGAGGTCATGACCTGAGCGAAAGTCGGATGCTCAACTGACTAAGCCACCCAGGCGCCCCTACACTATGCTTCTTATTGCCTAGTTTGGGGACCAGGGTTCTCGAGAGATAAAGAGAAAAGAGAAAAGAAACCATTTTGGATCTATTAAAATTGACATCCACCTGTGAGACGTTCAGGTAGATAGAGTAATAAACACAGCCACTAACATGACTGAGTGCTTACTCTGTGCCAAGCACTGTGCTAAGCACCCTACAGGTTTAACTGGCTTGGTACCAGGGGCATGGAGGATGTGAAAATATGGGGGTCTGACTAAAAGACTTCGTCTGAAATTCCAGGTCTGCACCAGAGCCTGGGGTGACTGGCATTGTGCAGCAGGGTAATGTAAGAACTGAACCTTGGGAAACACATTTGAGAGCAGAAGGAGATGGAGGAAAAAGAAAAACAGTCAAGTAAGAGGACGGGACTCTTGGGTGGCTCAGTTGGTTAAGCATCTGACTTCAGCTCAGGTCATGATACCGCAGTTTATGAGTTCGAGCCCTGCGTTTGGGCTCTGCGTTGACAGCTCAGAGCTTGGAACCTGCTTTGGATTCTGTGTCTCCCTCTCTCTCTGCTCCTCCCTCCGCTTATGCTCTGTCTCTCTCTAAAAAATAAATAAATAAACATTAAAATTTTTTAAATAAAAAAATAAGAAGAGAAACCGAAGTTATGAAAGCCACAGTAGGAGAAAGTTTCAAAAAGGAGGCTGTATTCTCTGGTGGAAATGTTGTTAGGTCAAATTAAGGAGAAAATCTGGTAAGTCCCTACCTAAGTCTACAACTGGGAAGTCATTGGTTAGTTTTGTGGAAGTGATCTTGTCTGGTAACAGGATTGAAAGCTTCACCGAACGAAGTTAAAGAGAACATGGCCAATTAAGGAAGAGAGGGTAGTGCAGGGGTGAAGCTGAGAACCAGTATTTTTTAAAACCCACTATGGGCTCAGCTTTACGTTGGCCCATTTCTTAAGCGTGGCAGGATGAGATCTGGGAGCATTAACTGTTGTTTTCTGGTTGCTGGTCCCCTTAGCTCTTCCCCACCATTTAGAGAGTCAGACGATTGTCACCTCAGCAGAGAGATGGCAGAGCAGATAGCTAAGGATAGGAGCCCTTTCCTGGCTTTCTAGTTTCAAAAGCCTAACCCTCTGCGGGGAGGAGAGGGAATGGAAATGTTTCTAGAACTTAAAACAGCCGCTTTGGGAGAATTCTGAGCCCAAGAACAGGGCTTCACACCCTCATGCACCTCTACCACCACCAGAACCACCGTGCAGGTGGCTAGAGGAAGACAGTATGGGGGGGGGGGGGGGGCTCTGGGGAAGGGCTGTGGGACCAGCCTGAGTGGAAAAATGACAGCCTTCAGGGAAGTCGTGTTTCTTTCCCTGTGCGCGCCTGGGTGGAGGGGAAAACCAGAGGCTGTCTTGTCCCTGTGGCTAATGTAGCATCCAGAGAGCTTCCCGGGGCCCAGCTTGACAAGAGCAGCAACCCAACCCCTGAGTGACGAAGATTTCTGGGGTTGCATGGGGCTCTAGGCAGACGCCCAAGAGCCCCCCAACTGTTCTGCGCGATCAGCAGCAGCTCAGTTCTAGCACATCAGCAAATGACAGTGGGACAACTGAGGGACAGCTCAGCAGTAACTTTGAAGGACCAACGACCAAGGCCAGTTGAGGTGAGTGACATCTCAGAGAATGCCAGCGTGCGCAGACAAACCAAGACCAATCTCCATGACCAGAGACCGTGGAAGCCATTCTCCCCACCGCCTTCCCGCCAGAATGTCATCACAACCCCAGGCAGAAAGGAAGCTTCTGGACTCCCCCAACAAAATGAAGTCTCAAAAAAGAAATAAAGTTTAGTTCTAGAAACAAAGTTCCATTTCCTAACATTGAATTTGGGAAATTAAGCTCAAACCTACTCTATCTGTTCTGATATTTCCTCCTCATTACAACTTCACTAAATAAGAATTGCCCTTCCCATATTACAGATGATGAATGAGGTTCAGAGAGATTAAGGAATTTTCTAAGGCTAGCAAAGGCCAAAACCAAGGCTCACACCAAGGTCCCTCTTGACCTACAGCCAATGTTCTTTCCACTAGACCACCTTGCTCTTTCAAAAGGCTTGACAGAGAAGAGACGTGGTAGCCAGAAGGGGATTCAGGGTGATGGATTTTTTTTTAAGAATGAGAAAACATAGACAATAGGAATGGAGAAAGGGAAAAGAGCCACTGGAGGGAAAGAGATTGAAAATGGAAGAAAAAGGAAGATTATTTATCAAGAAATGATTCTAAACGATATGAGAAGAAAGATAAAGGACTGGAAGGTGGCTGCTTCCCAAAGATAAGCGAGAATGTGGAACAGCTTCGCTTGGGTAGAGTTTTGTAGATGGGTGGGAGAAATTTGGCAGCGCTCGAGCTTTGTGGAGAGGCGGAGGAAGGGCAATGCTGGCAGAATGTATATAGGGTGAAGGCTGGACCATAACTCTTTGCATTTGGTGCCTTGAATATCATGCACTCGATTGAATTCCTTCAACACTTGCCGTAGCCTTATGCCCAGATACACAATCTGAAGCAAACATTTCTCCAGCTAGGAATGTTGGTCGCTGACACTTCTTAATTGTGTCCCCTGAGGAGAAAGCCCCTTTACCCCAGATTACATCCCCTTCCCAGCGGCTGTTCAGTCCCAGGGTGTAAGGTCCAGTGTCTTGCCTCAGGTCAGGGCAGGTCTACGGCCCCAGCCCTGCATATGCCAAGATTTCCCACTGTTCTCTCCCAGCGCCTCATCACCCCCACCCTGGGATCAGCTGAGGGCTTTGCTAGACTGTGCTGACTTCCCCTCTGCCCCATCCTGCTTCCTTCCTTCCCCCACAGGCTTCTGTCCTGACAACACTCCCCAAAATCTTCTTGCAGTCTGTGTCACTGGGAATCCACACTGGGGTTAAAAAAAAAAAAAAAGAAAAAGAAAAAGAGAAAGAGAAAGAGAAAGAAAAAAGCCAGCATGCCTTGGGGAAATCAAGGTTTTATGAATGAACAGCTCTGTGGAGGCCCCTCCACCCACCTTGTTTCTGTGCAGGTTAAAGTTACATTCTTGACCTCTCCCATCTCTTACTCCCGTGTCCCCAGAGATTTATCTAGTAGTGGAGCTGGGGAGGAAGTTACTGGGCACTTAGCCCTTTCGGGGGTCCCTCTGGGAAACAAGTCAGTTCTCCTTCAAGGCCAAAGACAGGAGCTCTGCAGGCCTGTGGTTTCCTGCTTCTGGGATGAAGTGTCAGTAATCTCACTTACGTGCAGGCCTCAATTCACATTCTCCAGTCTGGCTTGTACTAATGTAAAGCTGCTATTTTCTTGCCCAGTGCCCATCTTCTGTATGGCGTCCCTCAGCTGGGAGCCTAATTCACAAGGAGGAAGGGGGACAGCTGTTTCACCCTCTGAAAGCAGTGACGGGGAATGTGAAAACCAGACATGATGTGGATATATAAGATAAAGAAAAAATATCATGGCTGCGACCCTTGGAGAATGTCAGAGATCTCTAGTCCTGTATGCAGAGCAGTTCCCGCCTGAGAGGGAGTGAATCACAAAGTCTACTCAGGCTCCCAGTCATTAGATTTAAATCATTGTTCTTTATTCTCCAGATTTGGGGCTTAATTCAAAAAGATTCATAAGGAATCAAGAGTGTTGGCTCTGGTACAGAAAAGAACTACATCAGCTTTTTGCTGAAATCAGTTTTACCATTAACTTAATTACGTTTTATTACCAAAAGATAAGTATGCTAAATGGAGCCGCATATCAAAACATCTATTATAGATTTGCAGAAGTGATGGTAAGGGTGACATTATTTTTATTAATGCCTATTTTTAAATTACTTTAATTTGACCTCATTTTACCCCAAATTACCCCTCCAATTCATTTTTTTCAGGCTTAGTCCCAAGTTACGGATGACTCTGAAACTTTGTCCACACAAAGAAATCAGGTAAGATTTCATTTGTTTCCAGAATAAAAAAGATCAAGGAACATTTACATTTGAGACCCGTTGAGTGCTTCACGTGTCGTATTTTGCAGACTTCACAATGAATACAATTCTATTTCTGATATTCATTCTTACTGCTCCGTAAGTTAACCAGAAGTAACAAGGTCACAAGAACTAGAAAGCATGTATTTGGCTCTTTTCCTCTGTTTGGGCCAATGTTAGGATTTCTAAGGTACCATTAAGTATTGATGAAATGAATCCATAAATCATTTGCTGCTTGCCAGTTGTATTGCTTATTGATCGTGGTATGATCAGTTGGCTCGAAGACATTCAGATTTCCTATAAAAATGGTAACCGTGCAATCATAATTTTCCACCGTTGGTAAGAAGATTACAAGGTGCAGGAAACGGGGGCCAGAGAGCGGTCAAGTTCTCGTCTTACTGTAGCATTCCTAGCCCTCCCTGAGATGAAGAATGTGTGAGCTACCAGAATGACTACTCTCAGAGGTGATGATGGGTTTGCTCTGAGCTATCGACACTCATACCTGGGCCTCTTGTGATCAATGACACACAATTTGGAGATGGCTGACTGGGGTTAATGGTGCAATCTGTGGCTTTGGAACAGAGTTCTGCTCTATGTGAAACTAATTGGCCCATATGGGGATTAAACTGGTAACAGTGTCCTCATTTGTCAGCCCATCCATTCAGCGTTTGAATCTGGTTGCATTTGAGTAATGCCCCAAATTCAGCCAGAGTGTTTTCAAATCATAATATCATAACCTTAGGATGAGGAAAAGTAATTTTTTAAATATACAAGTGACTTACCAAATCACTCAAAGAAAATCATTGAAAACTAAACAATAATTATCCTATGGCCAATTATTCTTCAGTGAATATCCCTGAACTCTGTGAAATAGAATGGGAGGCGAGTCTGCTTCCCATTAAGAACCTCATTCCATTGCGAATTCAGGAATTACTTCTAAAATTGTCAAGACATGCTCTCAGAGCACCATCCTGCCTGCCCAGTGGCCACTGAGAGAGCTCTGTCCCAAAACATCAGGTTTCAGATGGACCTGACCTTCCTCCCTCACATTATTTTTCTTTGTTTCTATGATCATCAGAGGCTTTCTTTACTCCTGATCCCAGAGTTTTATTTATTTATTTATTTATTTATTTATTTATTTATTTATAAATGCTTATTTATTTATTTTGAGAGAGAGTGGGGGAGAGGAGAGGGACAGAGAGAGGAGAGAGGATCCCCAGGCTCCACATTGTCAGTGCAGAGCCAGCCATGGGGCTCGATCTCCCAAACCCTTGAGGTCGTGACCCGAGCCAATGTCAAGAGTCAGAGGGTTAACTGACTGAGCCACCCAGGCGCCTCCCGACCCCCAGAGTATTTTTAAAATACATTTACCAATGACATGGTAAACATCCTGACTTTGAAAAAGAAAAAAACAAACCACACTCTTTGCCATAAAATAGAAGTCCATCCTTCAATATAGACTAGAATTCAGGCTCCAGTTGAGGACATACCTCAACAGTACAGCAGATTTAACTTCAAAACTTCTTTCATTTTCTTCTTCTTCTTTTTCTTTATATATTTTTATTTATTTCTAGGAGAGAGAGAGAGACAGCATGAGCAGGAGAGGGTCAGAGAGAGAGGGAGACACAGAATCCGAAACAGGCTCCAGGCTCTGAGCTGGCAGTCAGCACAGAGCCCGATGCGGGGCTCGAACCCACGAACTGCGAGATCATGACCTAAGCGAAAGTCGGACGCTCAACTGACTGAGCCACCCAGGCGCCCCCATTTTCTTCTGATTAACCTGATGACCTCCTCCAATTCAACGATTTTTAACTAATGCACATAAAAAGAAGCCCCAGGTTGTCAATTAGGTGGGCTATGGTTGAGCCTACAGCACAGTAGAAATGAAAACGGCAAACCTGTAAACAACGGAGAGATTACCAGGTGGCCTGGGGTGGGAAGATAAGACTGATGTAGTTTAAGGGTTCAAACTTGCAGTGAGTTGTAACTAAGCCATAGAGAGCTAATGCACAGTATAATGAAAGCAGACAATAGTGTACTTTAATTATATAATATGATAAATATTGCTACAACAGCAATCATAGTATAGCATATAAGTGTATCAAAGTACACATTGTACACCGTAAATTTACGCAATGCTGTATGTCAAATTTACTCAATTAAAAAAATCAAAGGAGGGGAAACACCAAGAAATTGGTGGGGGAGTGAGGGAGGGGGAGATTAAACAGGAAGCCCAGTGGGGACAGATAATGACGAGCCAGGGTATAAAGGTGCCCATATTTACACGCAATGGAAAAGCATTTTCTTTACTCTCAGAGCTATTTCCTTCCTGCCAAAAATATTTTTGGAAATAAGTGAACTTTACGCAGTCACAGAAACAGTGAGCGTTTCCCACAAGTAGTGGCAAAGCCCCCACATGAGAAAATGGCAGAGTGGTGTCCACCAACACTCCTTGACAAGGCAGGAGACTGTGTGGACTGACTCTCAGACAAGGTCCCGTTTTAGTCCTGCTGCCGTGTTCTCACAGCTCCTTAGTGAATAGAAATTGGAATTTAACATCAAGAACTCTGATGTTTGTAATTTGTAGGAATATTTATATCTGCTTAAACCAACATTGGATTCTCTTGTCTTCATAAATTCTTTATTAAAAGGACTGCTTTCAATAAATATATGTATAGGATATACACTACCTTATTAGAGTAATCAAAATTCTGGTTCCCAGATGAGTCAAAATCGTCTTAACTGCTTTCCTGAGAAAAGAATGCCTTATTTAGTTAGAGTACGCAGCATACTGTATTCGCATGAGGGAGAGAGACGGAGGGAGACACTAAAGCAGTATGTGCAGACTGAAGAATGCACATAGACTTCAGTCTTGTGTTAGTTTATCTTCCATTTTTAATTGTGAAATATAAAATTTATGCAGGAAGCACATAAAACATGTATATGGATTGACCAATAAGGTTAAAGCAACACTTGTGTAACTACCATGCAGGTCTTCACCCCATATCATAGACAGCAAGCACTCTTTTTTTATTTTTGAGTTTATTTATATTTGAGAGACCTAGGAAGGTAGAACACATGTGGGAGAGGAACAGAGAGAGAGGGAGACACAGAATCTGAAGCAGGCTCCAGGCTCTGAGCTGTCAGCACAGAGTCTGACACGGAGCTTGAACTCACAAACTGTGAGATCATGACCTGAGCCGAAGTCAGATGCTTAACTGACTGAGCCACCGAGGTGCCCCTAGATAGCACTCTTGAATCCAGTGTGTACTTCCCCGAACATAGCCTCCCTTCTTTTAAGAGTAGCCACTACCCTGTCTTCTGGAATAATAATTTCCTTGTTGTTTTTTTCTTTCAATTTGTCAGTCTGTAAATTCTAAGTTTGTTTTTGTTTGACTTTCTCCTTGTTCTCAATGTTACAGATTTAAGATTCATCTACATTGTTGTGAGTACTGGGATTTTTTTTCCCCATTAAAAATTTTTTTTTTTTTACTTTCCCTTTTTTAATTTTGAGAGAGACAGAGCAGGCAGGGGAGGGACAGAGAAGAGACAGAGAGACAGAATTCTAAGCAGGCTTCATGCTGTCAGCGTACATGGGCTGGAACCCACCAATGGTGAGATCATGATGACTTGAGCCAAAATCAAGAGTTGGCACTCTTAACTGACTGAGCCACCCAGACACCCCTTCCTACTTTTTTGTGTGCTGTATAATATTCCATCGAATAAATATGTCATGATTATTTTCATGGACATGTATTTTTATTTCTCTTGAGTCATTACATAAAAATGGAATTGCTGAATCATTTTGAAATTTTATGAGAAATAACCAGTTGTTTTCAAACAGAAATGTTTATGAGTTCAAGTTGTTCCACATCCTTCTCAGTATTTATTTATTTTTACAAATAGTTTATTAGCAGGTTGGTTTCCATATAACACCCAGTGCTCATCCCCACAAGTGCCCCCTTCCATGCCCATCTCCTCCCTCCCCCCCAACACCCATCAGTCCTTAGTTTGTTCTCAGCATTCAAGAGTCTCTCATGGTTTGTCTCTCTACCTTTCCCCAACCATTTCCCCCCTTCTTCTCTCCCATGGTCCTCCGTTAAGTTCCTCCTAATCCTCCTAAATGTGCAAACATATATTTGTCCTTCTCTGCCTGACTTATTTCCCTCGGCATTACACCCTCAAGGTCCATCCATGTTGCTACACATGGCCAGATTTCATTCTTTCTCATTGCCATTTAGTATTCCATGGTATAGATAAACCACATCTTCTTGATCCATTCGTCCGTTGATGGACACTTAGGCTCTTTCCATGTTTTAGCTATTGTGGAGAGTGCTGCTGTGAACATTGAGGTACATGTGCCCCTATGCATCAGCACTCCTGTGTCCCTCGGGTAAATTCCTAGCAGTGCTATTGCTGGGTCATGGGGAGTTCTATTGTTAGTTTCCCGAGGAACCTCCACA